>NC_067495.1:77557528-77926700 GCF_947179515.1 Apodemus sylvaticus | reverse complement strand
GCAAAAGCATGGAAACAGACAACATCAGGAGGTAGGAGGTATGAAACCTTCTAGAATATACTGGCGAACTGGCAGGTGAGAGATTCTCAAGAATCCATGATCGGGACCATAGATGTAATGGTCTATAGTGGTGAGAGAGAACTTGTAGGTTCTACCTCCAGTAGAAAGACATGGCATCAAGTGGCAGGATGGTGTTGTCTTATCACAGTCAAAAACTCTGACCCACAATAGTTTCTATCTGAAAAAAAACCTTCAGGAACAAAAATTGAGAACAGGCTGAGGAAAAAGAGGCCCAGTGACAGGCCCAAATTGGCATCCAGCTCAAGGGAGTGCCCCAAGGCCTGATACTATACTGATGCTATGGTGTGCTTAAAAAAAGGGACCTATCCGGACATCCCTCAGAAAGGCCTAACAAGCAACTGAAAGAGTCAGATTCAGATATTTACACCAACCAATGGACAGAAGCTGGCTACCACTGTGGTTGAATTAGGGAAAAGCTGGAAGCAACAGAATAGTAGGGTGTCTCAACTAATCTGGCCCTTGGTGACCTCTGAGACACCGAGCCACCAACCTGGAAATCATACACTTTCTGATATGAGGCTCCCATCACTTATGGAGCAGAGGACTGCTGAGTCTGGACTCAGTCAGAGAAGATACACCTAAACCTCAAGAGACTGGAGGCCCAGGGAGTGGGGAGGTCTGGTGGGAAGGAGGATGGAGTTGTGGGGGCTTCTTCTTGGAGATGGGGGGTTGGGAGGAGGTTTGGGAGGTGGAATGGGTGGCAAATAAAGTCTGGACTGTAAAAAAAAGAATAAATAAATGAATAAAAGGATATTTATATTAATATACTTTTATTTCGATCTCCAGCCAGTATTTCTGTGTAGAAAAATAACAGTGCTGTGAAGAAAGTTAATTCCTTTTGTGTAGCAAATGAAGTAGTTATTTAAAGCTTTATTTTTATTTTGATTTCAGTAATCTATCATGTTATCTTGAACACATGTATGATTAATGGGAACTTTAAAGTTGATAAAGTTTAAAGTTGATCACTTTTTAGGAAAATCCAATGTGGTAAGTTTAATAAAAGAAAATATCAGACACACATACAAAAAGAAATAAAATCTCATCAATATCAGAGAGAATTGTGTTTTATTTTCATGAAGTCCCAGATAGTAATAATGGTATTGAATGTCAATTATTTTTTCTAAAGTGTAATTTCCAGATGTGGGATCTCTCCACCATCTGGTTTCAATGTAAGTGACCTGTTTCAAAGATCACATTACAGGGAAAAACTGCTTAAGGGAAATTTATATGGGTTTGTTTATTAGTCTGGGTTCTCTAGAGTCAGAACATATGGGTAGTCTCTATATAGTTAGGGAATGTCAATGACTTACAGTCTGTAGTCCAACTCACCAACAAGGGTCAGCAGCAGCTGAGGATGGAAGTCCAAGGACCTAGCAGTTGCTCAATCCCACAAGGCAAGCAGGTAAGGAAAAATAAGTCAGTCTTCCTTTTTCCAATGTCCTTATATAGGTCTCCAGCAGAGGGTATGGCCCAAATTAAAGGTTGTAGGTCTCCAGCAGAGGGTGTGGTCCAGATTAAAGGTGTGTGCCACCAATCCTTTAATCCCAGATGATATTAAACTCAGAGATCTCCTTGTCTTAATCTTCTAAAATCCATAGCTACTATGCTTCAAGGTCTGATGCCAAGATCCTGGTCAGAAACTTATATCTCTGAGCCTCCAAATTAGGATCATAGGTGAGCCTTCCAATTCTAGATTGTAGTTCATTCCAGATATAGTCAAGTTGACAACCAGGTATAGCCACTACAGTTTCTATGTGTTATATTTGGAAGTAACATTATCTATTACACAGACCTTAATCATTTATCCACCATGAGGTACATATTTTTCATATAATTTAGAAGATAAGATGTATTGCCCCATTTGGCCATAGTTTTATAAATCACAGTAATTTATCTTTCTTTATTTAATGAAATTGTAGATCTACAGATGATACTTATACGCATGGAGACGATACTAATAGGATTACTTCTTTCCTTGGTTTTTTTGTTTTGGTGGTGTGCATTTTTTTATTCGATATATTCTTTATTTACATTTCAAATGATTTCCCCTTTTCTGGCTCCCCACTCCCCGAAAGTCCCATAAGCCCTCTTCCCTCCCCCTATTCCCCCACCTACCCATTCCCACTTCCTTGTTCTGGTATTCCCCTATACTGCTGCACTGAGTCTTTCCAGAACCAGGGGCCATTCCTTTCTTCTTGGACATCATTTAATATGTGGATTATGTCATGGGTATTCAAAGTTTCTAGGCTATTATCCACTTATCAGTGATTGCATACCATGATTAATCTTTTGCGACTGGGTTAACTCACTTAGTAAGATGTTCTCCAGCTCGATCCATTTGTCTAAGAATTTCATGAATTCGTAGTTTCTAATGGCTGAATTGTACTCGATTGTATAAATATACCACAATTTTTGTATCCGTTGCTTCGTTGAGGGACACCTGGGTTCATTCCAGCTTCTGGCTACTACAAAGAGGGCTGCTATGAACATAGTGGAGCACGTGTCCTTATTGCATGCTGGGAAATCCTCTGGGTATATGCCCAGGAGTGGTATAGCAGGGTCCTCCGGAAGTGTCATGCCCAGATTTCTGAGGAACCGCCAGACTGATTTCCAAAGTGGTTGCACCATCTTGTGATCTCAGCAGCAGTGGAGGAGTGTTCCTCATTCTCCACATCCTCGCCAACACCTGCTGTCTCCTGAGTTTTTGACCTTAGCCATTCTGACTGGTGTGAGGTGAAATCTTAGGGTTGTTTGATTTGCATTTCCCTAATGATTAATGATGTTGAACATTTCTTAAGGTGCTTCTCAGCCATATGAAGTTCTTTATGTGAAAATTCTTTGTTTAGCTTTGTACCCCACTTTTTAATAGGGTTATTTGGTTCTCTGGGTTCTACCTTCTTGAATTCTTTGTATATATTAGATATTAGCCCTCTGTCAGATTTAGGGTTGGTGAAGATCCTTTCCCAATCTGTTGGTTGATGTTTTGGTCCTTTTGACAGTGTCATTTTCCTTACAGAAACTTTGTAGTCTTATGAGGTCCCATTTGTCAATTCTTGATCTTAGAGCATAAGCTATTGGTATTCTGTTCAGGAACTTTTCCCCTGTGCCTATGTCCTCAAGGATCTTCCCCAGTTTCTTTTCTATTAGGTTCAGTGTGTCAGGTTTTATGTGGAGGTCCTCGATCCACTTGGAGATGAGCTTAGTAAAAGGAGATAAGAATGGATCAATTCGCATTATTCTGCATGCTGACCTCCAAATGAACCAGCACAATTTGTTGAAAAGACTATCTTTTAATGGCTGAATAGTACTCCATTGTGTAGATATACCACATTTTTTGCATCCACTCTTCTGTTGAGGGATACCTGGGTTCTTTCCAGCATCTGGCAATTATAAATAGGGCTGCTATGAACATAGTAGAGCATGTATCCTTATTACATGGTGGGGAATCCTCTGAGTATATGCCCAGGAGTGGTATAGCAGGATCTTCTGGAAGTGAGGTGCCCAGTTTTCGGAGGAACCGCCAGACTGATTTCCAGAGTGGTTGTACCAATTTGCAACCCCACCAGCAGTGGAGGAGTGTTCCTCTTTCTCCACACCCTCTCCAACACCTGCTGTCTCCTGAATTTTTAATCTTAGTCATTCTGACTGCTGTAAGGTGAAATCTCAGGGTTGTTTTGATTTGCATTTCCCTAATGACTAATGAAGTTGAGCATTTTTTAAGATGCTTCTCCTCCATCCAAAGTTCTTCAGGTGAGAATTCTTTGTTTAACTCTGTACCCCATTTTTTAATAGGGTTGTTCGGTTTTCTGGAGTCTAACTTCTTGAGTTCTTTATATATATTGGATATTAGCCCTTTATCTGATGTAGGATTGGTGAAGATCTTTTCCCAATTTGTTGGTTGCCGATTTGTCCTCTTGATGGTGTCCTTTGCCTTACAGAAACTTTGTAATTTTATGAGGTCCCATTTGTCAATTCTTGCTCTTAGAGCATATGCTATTGGTGTTCTGTTCAGAAACTTTCTCCCTGTACCGATGTCCTCAAGGGTCTTCCCGAGTTTCTTTTCTATTAGCTTCAGAGTGTCTGGCTTTATGTGGAGGTCCTTGATCCATTTGGATTTGAGCTTAGTACAAGGAGACAAGGATGGATCAATTCGCATTCTTCTGCATGCTGACCTCCAGTTGAACCAGCACCATTTGTTGAAAAGGCTATCTTTTTTCCACTGGATGCTTTCAGCTCCTTTGTCAAAGATGAATTGACCATAGGTATGTGGGTTCACTTCTGGGTCTTCAATCCTATTCCACTGATCCGCTTGCCTGACAATGTACAAATACCATGCTTTTTTTTTTTTATCACTATTGCTCTGTAGTAAGATTTGAGGTCTAGGATACTGAATCCCCCAGAATTTCTTTTACTGTTGAGAATAGTTTTAGCTATCCTGGGCTTTTTGTTATTCCAGAAGAATGTAAAAATTGCTCTTTTTAGCTCAATGAAGAACTGAGTTGGGAATTTTGATGGGAATGGCGTTGAATCTGTATATTGCTTTTGGCAAGATGGCCATTTTAACTATATTAATTCTGCCAATCCACAAGCATGAAAGATTTTTCCACTTTCTGAGATCTTCTTAGATTTCCTTCTTCAGAGATCTGAAATTCTTGTCATATAGGTCTTTTACTTGTTTGATTAGAGTCACCCCAAGATACTTTATGCTTTTTGTAGCTATTGTGAAGGGTGTCATTTCCATAGTTTCTCTCTCAGTCTGCTTATCCTTTGAGTATACAAAAGCTAGACTTTATTTGCTAGACTTTATTTTGTAACCAGCCACTTTGCTGAAGTTGTTTTCAGCTGTAGGAGTTCTCTGGTAGAATTTTTTGGGTCACTCAAGTATACTATCATATCATCTGCAAATAGTGATAGTTTGACTTCTTCCTTTCCAATTTTTATCCCTTTAACCTCCTTATTTTGTTTAATTTCTCTAGCTAGGACTTCAAGAACTATATTGAAATGATATGGAGAGAGGCGGTATCCCTGTCTAGTCCCTTATTTTAGTGGAATTGCTTCAAGTTTCTCTCCATTTACTTTGATGTTGGCTACCGGTTTGCTGTATATTTCTTTTACTATGTTTAGATGTGGGCCTTGAATTCCTGTCCTTTCCAAGACTTTTAGCATGAAAGGATGCTGAATTTTGTCAAATCCCTTTTCAGCATGTAATGAAATGATCATGTGTTTTTTTTTCTTTGAATTTGTTTATGTAGTGGATTGCATTGATGAATTTCCATATATTGAACCATCCCTGCATCCCTGGGATGAAGCCAACTTGATCCTGAGTACTTTTGCATCAATATTCATAAAGGAAATTGTCCTGAAATTCTCTTTCTTAGTTGGATCTTTATGTGGTTTGGGTATCAGCTTAATTGTGCCTTTTTCGAAGGATTTGGGTAGTGTTCCTTCTGTTTCTATTTGGTGGAATAGTTTGAAGAGTATTGGTGTTAAGTCTTCTTTGAAGTTCTGATAGAATTCTGCACTAAAACCATCTGGTCCTGTGCTTTTTTTTTGGTCGGAAGGCTTTCCATGACCTCTTCTATTTCTTTACGGGTTATGGGTCTGTTTATATGATCCATTTGATCCTGATTTTCGAATTTGGTACCTGTCTAAGAAACTGTCCATTTCCTCCAGATTCTCCAGTTGTGTTTATTACAGGCTTTTGTAGTAGGATCTGATGATTTTTTGAATTTCCTCAGTTTCTGTTGTTGTATCTCCCTTTTCATTTCTAATTTTGTTAATTTGGATACTGTCTCTGTGCCCTTTGGTTATTCTGGCTAAGGGTTTATTTATCTTGTTGATTTTTTCAAAGAACAAGCTCGTGGTTTTGTTGATTCTTTGTATGGTTCTCTTAGTTTCTACTTGATTGATTTCAGCCCTGTGTTTGATGATTTCCTATATTCTTCTCCTCCTGGGTGAGTTAGCTTCTTTTTGTCCCAGGTCTTTCAGTTGTTCCGTTAATCTTCTAGTGTATGCTCGCTTGAATTTCTTTTTGGAGGCACTCAAAGCTATGAGTTTTCCTCTTAGCACTGCTTTCATTGTGTCCCATAGATTTGGGTATGTTGTGCTTTTATTTTCATTAAATTCTAACAAATCTTTGATTTCTTTATTTCTTCCTTGACCAAAGTATCATTGAGTAGAGTATTGTTCAGTTTCCATGTGTATGTGGGCTTTCTGTTGTTTTTATTGTTATTAAAGACCACTTTTACTCTATAGTGATCTGATAGGAGGCATGGGATTATTTTGATCTTCTTATATTTGTTGAGGTCTGTCTTGTGACCAACTAAATGATGGATTTTGGAAAAGGTACCACGGGGTGCTGAGAAAAAGGTATATTCTTCTGCTTTGGGATGATAAGTTATATATATATATATATATATATATATATATATATATATATATATATATATTAAATCCAATTGGTCCAAAGCTTCAATTAGTTTCACTGTCTCCCTGTTTAGTTTTGTCTTCCTGATCAGTCCATTGAGGAGTGTGGAGTGTTGAAGTCAACCACGATTATTGTGTTAGGCGCAATGAGTGCTTTGAGCTTTAGTAAAGTTTCTTTTATGAATGAGGTTGCCTTTGCATTTGGAGCATAGATGTTCAGGATTGAGAATTCTTCCTGTTGGATTTTTCCTTTGACCAGCAAGAATTGTCCTTCCATGTCTCTTTTGATGACATTAGGTTGAAAGTCAATTTTATCAGATATTAGAAGCTTAATATCCTGCTTTTTCCAGGATATAGTTTCCATTGTTGTAATGGTGTTTTTCCCCCTATTATCCTTTGTAGGTCTGGGTCTGTGGAAAGATATTGTGTAAATTTGGTTTTGTCATGGAATATCTTGGTTTCTCCATCTATAGTGATTGAGAGTTTTGCTGGGTATTATAGTCTTGGCTGGTATTTGTGTTCTCTTAGAGTCTGCATGAGCTCTGCCCAAGATCTTCTAGCTTTCATGGTCTCTGGTGAGAAGTCTGGTGTAATTCTTATAGGTCTTCCTTTATATGTTACTTGCCTTTTTTTCTCTTACTGCCCTAAGTATTCTTTCTTTGTTTAGTACATTTGGGGTTTTGATTATTATGTGTCGGGAAGTATTTCTGTTCTGGTCCAGTCTGTTTGGAGTTCTGAAGGCCTCTTGTTTATTCATGGGCATCTCTCTCTTTAGGTTAGGGAAGTTTTCTTCCATAATTTTCTTGAAGATATTTGCTGACCCTTTAAGTTGTAAATCTTTGCTCTCATCAATGGCTATAATCCTTAGGCTTGGCTTTCTCATTGTGCCCTGGATTTCCTTTATGTTTTGGGTTACAAGCTTTTTGCATTTTGCATTTTCTTTGACTGTTGAGTCCATGATTGCTTTGGTATCTTTGGTATCTGAGATGCTTTCTTCTGTTTCTTGTATTCTGTTGTTGATATTTGCATCTATGGCCCCTGATTTCTTCCCAAGGTTTTCTATCTCCAAAGTTGTCTCCCTTTGTGCTTTCTTAGTTGTTTCTACTTCTGGTTTTAGATCCTAGATGTTTTTGTTCAGTTCGTTCATTTGCTTGTTTGTATTTTCCTCTAATTCTTTGAGAGATTTTTGTGTTTCCTCTTTCATGACTTCTGCCTGTTGATCAAAGTTCGCCTGTATTTCTTTAAGTGATTTTTGCATTTCCTCTTTTTTGGTTACTAACTTCTGACCCATATTCTCCTGAATTTCTTTAAGTGATTTTTGTGTTTTCCTTGTAAGGGCTTCTAACGTTTGATCATTTTTCTCCTGAATTTCTTTAAGAGATTTATTTATGTCCTTCATGTGTTCCTCTAACAGCATCCTGACCTGTGATTTTAATCCAACTCTTGTTTTTCTGGTGTGTTGTGGTATCCAGGACAACTGTTGTTGTAGAATTGGGTTCAGATGCTGCCATAATGTCTTGGTTTCTGTTAGTAATGTTCCTACATTTACCTTTAGCCATCTGGTTCTCACTGGTGTTAGATGGTCTTATTGTCACTGGCTGACGCTTCAACCTCCTGTGGACTTTTAAGGTTATTTCTGTGACACTGAATGAAAGGGTTTCCTCTGGCACAGATTACTGATATGCTGCCTTCCTCTTTTGTGCCTTTGGAGCCCTGCTGAGTCTTGCCTCAAGCAATGTTATACTTGGTTTGTCATGGTGAACCAGGTGTTCCTGGACTGTTCTGTCATGAAGCGAAGATTGTGGCAGGGGTCATTCCCTCTGTTGAGTCTCAAGTAGGACACAGACCCCACTACAGACTGGCTGGCAGATAAACCGCTTATGTGCTCAGGTCCTGGACACAGGCATACCCGTGGTGGTTTGCACCCCCAGATATCTTAAGCTCAGGATAATACAGTACCTGGTGATGCTCTTCTGCTCCTGCAGGTAGCAAAGATGGCTCCAGGGATTCACTCCCTCTGCTTGCTCTCTCTATGTAGGACACAGGCCCCACGACCAGCTGGCTCTACTTCTTTTTTTATGTTTCTCTGTTTTCTACCCATTTCAATTTAAGAGAGAATATAAAAGGAGAATTGAAAATTTATGCACTAAGCAGTGTTTTTAGAAATATTAACTGTATTATTTAAATAGAAAAAATATATTTTGCTTATTAGAAGAATAGTGATATTTAATGTATTAAGTCAATGTACCATATAGTTTTGAAAAAGAAAACTATCCATTTATTTTTATTAACAACAACATTTAGAGTTTCAACGTGGTTTTCATGTAAACTATGATAATTATGTATTTTTTATTTAAAATTTAGCTAAAATATACATGGAGTCAGAATTTTTCCTTTTTCATTTTCTTTGATTTTATCATATTATAAAAAATTTATATTCAACTGGTGAGTGTTTTATATCAATATTATTTTAAAGTAATACATTAATAAATGTGTTGAATGGTTACATTTAATTTTCTATTTTACTCATGAAAAGGCCCATAAATATTCATATTGACACATTAATTTATTTCAAGTTTGGACAATGACAAATCAACTGAATAAAAGAAATAAATCAAACATTTATTTATTTTATCAGATACAACATTACATTTTTTAAAACAAATTTTTCCAGACTACATTTTACTATAAAATTATAGAATTAAAAACTTTATAAAACATATTTTATAGTTATGACTATTTTATTCACTTTCTAAATGTTGTAAAAGGACACATGCTCCACTATGTTCATCACAGACTTATTTATAATAGCCAGAAGCTAGAAAGAACCCAGATGTCCCTCAATGGATGGATGGATACAGAAAATATGGTATAGTTACACAATGGAATACTACTCAGCAATTAAAAACAATAAATTCATGAAATTCTTAAGCAAATGGTTGGAACTGGAAAATATCATCCTAAGTGAGGTAACTCATTCACAAAAGAATACACATGAAATGCTGTCATTGACAAGGAGATATTAGCCCAGAAGCTCTGAATACCCAAGACACAACTCACATATCAAATCATTCCCAAGAAGAAGAAAGGTGAGGGCCTTGGTCCTGGATAGGTTTGATACAGCATTTTAGGGGATTACCAGGACAGAGAAGTGGGAGGGGGTTGGTTAATGAATGGGCAGTGGGAAGAGGGCTTATGGGACTTATGGGGAGGGGGAAACTAGGAAAGGGAAAATAATTTGGAATGTAAACAAAGAATATAGAAAATTAAAAAACAAAAAAATAGTGAACAATTTTATATTTTTTGTACTCTTCATTATGTTATAGGGCAGTTAGAAATTTTTGAAAAAATGAATGATGTAAAATTAATAATATTAGCAAGATTTTCCTGGTTCTTATATTTGAAATAGATTAAAATATACAGTGGGAGAGTACTAGCTGACAAACTAGTAAAATAAGTATATTAAAAATAAGTAACAATCTAAGTTGTGAAAAAGCAGTGAATAAAACCTAATAAATCTTGTATAATATACTCTAGGAGTGTAAGAGGAGAAATACAAGGACTGTATTAATTTAGGTAGCGGGAGCTTAGAAACAAAAAAGTTAGGAATCAAAATATTTATTCTTTATTACTTGAAACATTTTGAAATTATAATTGTATACAATGTACTGTAGGCATTTTTATCCTTACTCCACTCCTTCAGATCTGTTTCATTTCTTTAGATTCTTTTCTAGTAACCTAATTGCAACCCCTCTTACTCTGGGGTGCACCCTTTCTTGTCTTTATATTCTGATATTTTTAAATATTATACCATTGGTCACAGCTTCAGTGTATTTTGATTGTAAGAGCTATATCATATCCAGAAGACAGAGTTACAGCACACCCCTCTATCATTTGAATCCCACAGTTTTTCCAACTCCTCTAATAGGATGTTCCATGATGTTCAGACCAAGACATAGAGCTGGACTCATCTATGAGCATAAACATAAATATTTATAAGATATTATTACTGCATATCCATTTGACAAACTACCATTTCTTCATGGGCCCACTAATTTTCTAGTTGTGGACTTCTCACAAGTTCTACCATATACTCTTACCTATGGAGTGGATCTCAAAACTAATCAGAAAGGTTTCTCACCAACAGGATATCCATTTAACTATTATAACAGTTTGAATGACTTCCAAGAGAGTTCAATATTATAATATAATGTAAATACAGCTGTAAGTAAACATTTATGACTTTTTTCCATAAACAAACCACTTTTCATCACTATGAATACAAGAATGTAGGTTCAAAGCTGCCAATTCAGATCACAACTGGTTTCTTTGTATGCTCTGTCTAGACTGAATAATATGATCAGTAATATAGTACTGCTGTTTATTTCTAGTGGCTATCCAAAAACACTGACAATGACCTATATTGTTTGTGGAACTTCCTGAACCAACTACTCATATGAAATTATCTCAGAAGGATTTTGATTTGAAAATGTATAATATTAGAAAGCAGCATTAAATATTCATATGGAGTGCTTCTATTCAAGCTATTATTTAATTATTTATTTATTATTATTTATTTATAACAAACCCCACGTATTTAGTTTTTTTTTTAAGGTAACAGGTTTCTAATTAGATGTGTGAGTTTGTGTGTGTGTGTGTGTGTGTATGTGTGTGTGTGAGTGTGTGGGTATTATATACAATGTGTATATATATATATATATATATTGTGAATTGTGCTTGACCCTTCATACCTCATAATACTCTCATAAACCCATACCTCATCCTCATGTAAAACCTGTCTTCTCTGAGTTTTGCTCCCTTTCACTTCAATATTATATATAATTTATTGATCACCTTCTAACATTTTCTCCTACCTCTTATGGCTTATTTCCTTCTATCTAGCTTCTACTGACATGAAAAGTATTCAAGGAGAACTGGAAAATTCAAGATTAGAAAAGAAAAATAATCCATTTTTTAGTTTGGTAGGATTTTTACTTTGATTTGATAGATACCCACATGTGCATTACACAAGGATATAGATATATTAACCTGAGGAGCCTAAGAATATTCAGAAATTAAATCCATAACATGAAAAACTCGCCAAGGTAGTAACTGTGATGGGAAAGATGATGAAAAAATAATGAAAAAGTAAATCAATATTACAAAGATAAAAGCAAGAGATTATGGTTTAAATTTTAGAAGCTAAGTAAACAAAATGCACGATTAAAAGGAACACTGTTAAATAATGGCTGAATGTTTAGTATTGAATTTTCCAATGCCAAAACTCATTTAACTTCATAAAGGTAATTGAAGTAGAGTGATAGAAGCAAACTGCTGAAAATATATTGAATAGACATAGTTGGAAAAATCTAAATAAAGTTAATGTTAAAATATATTTTTTAGTTTAAAAAATTAATGGACAACAATGGATAATAATGCAAGAAATAAAAAAAAAATAAAGTCAAGATAGTCATAGGAACACAGTATGTAGTTTTAAAAGTAAGATGTAGGAAAATGATGGGAAAATTAGTATAGGACTATACTTAGACAAGAAGTGGGGAGGGATTAGAAACATGGTTGTAAATTGTCTTAAAATAAAGCAGAAGTGACTGCTCCCTTTCCATTCAGTTCTTTTTGCTGGAAAAGAATGCTAGCTAGTCTACTTCCCAGAAAACACCCAAGGCATCTGAGTTCGGCTGTGCTCAAAGCATTTGGTAAGAACTCTTCTGAAGTTTAATAGCTGCCTCTGGGGATCCAGTGGGCTTAGGGATCCATCACCACACAAAAACCCTATCCACTGAATTCTACTCCCCTTCTGCCTGGTCCTTTCTGCTGGGACAGACTGCTAGCTAGTTTGCTTCCTTGAATAATTAGGACATCCTGAATTTTGCAGGCAAATGGATGATGGAACTAGAAAATATGCTGAGTGTGGTAACTCAGACCCAAATTGACATGCATGGTATGTGCTCAGTTATAAGTGGATATTACCCATAAAAAGTATGGAATACCCAAGACACATTCCACATAACTGGATGTTCAGCAAGCTGAAGGGCTCAAGTGAGTACACCTTGGTTCCACTTGGGAGGATGGAAGAAGCAACCACAAGGGAAAGTGAGGGATCTGGGTGGGAAATAGGATGAAGGGAGAGGGAAACATGATCTAGTATTGGGTGGGGGGAAAGAACTAAATCCCTGAGGGCCAGCAGAAAGAATGGAAACAGGCAACATCTGGAGATAGGAGTTTGGGGGGAAACCCCAGGATGTACCAGAAACCTAGGCCATGACTCTCAAGACTCAAAGGGAGGGAGGGACCCTAGTCCTACAGTAGGCAGAGGGGACTTGTAGAGCCCACCTCCACTAGAAAGACAGGACATCAGGTGAGGCTATCCCACAATAAAACCTTGACACATAGACCATCCAGAAACTTCCCCTCCTAGGCTTCCATCCCTTACAGTTACAAAACCCAGACACTATTGTGGATGCCAACAAATGCTTGCTGACAGGATCCTGATATAGCTGTCACCTAGAAGACTCTGCTAGTGCATGACAAATACAGAGGTGGGTGCTCTCAGACAACCATTGAACTGAGCACTGAGTCCCTAGAGGAGGATCTAGAGAAAGGACCAAAGGAGCTGAAGTGGTCTGCAGCACCATAGGAGGAACAGCACTTGAACCACCCAGCACCTCCCCTCCCCCCCCCCCCCCGCAGAGCTTCCAGGGACTAAAAATCCAAACAAAGAGTACATATGGAGGGACCCATGGCTTCAGATGCATATGGGGAGGATGACCTTGTTGTACATCAAAGGGAGGAGAGACACTTGACCTTGAGAAGGCTAGATGACCCAGTATTTGGGAATGCCATGGCAGGCAAGCAGGAGTGGGTGGATTGATGAGTGGGGTGGGGTGGGGTGTAGGGTTTGGGGTGGGGGTTTAGGATGAGTTAGGGGATTTCCGGCGGGGGCGGGGGAAGCTGGAAAAGGGAACAATATTTGAAATGTAAATAAAGAATATATCTGATAAAAAATGGAAAAACCTCCCATGCTCATGGATCGGCAGGATTAATATAGTTAAAATTGCCATTTGCTAAGAGCAATATACAAATTCAAAGTAATATCCATCAAAATCCCAACTCAATTCTTCATAGAGTTAGAAAGAGCAATCCTCAAATTCATCTGGAATAACAAAAAACCCAGGATAGCTAAAACTATTCTCAGCAACAAAAGAAATTCTGGGGGAATCAGTATCCCTGACCTCAAGCAATACTACAGAGCAATAGTGTTAAAAACTGCATGGTATTGGTACAGTGACAGGCAGGTGGATCAATGGAACAGGAATGAAGATCCAGAAATGAACCCACACACCTATGGCCACTTGATCCTCGACAAAGGGGCTGAAAACATCCAATGGAAAAAAAGATAACCTTTTCAACAAATGGTGCTTGGTCAACTGGAGGTCAGCATGCAGAAGAATGCAAATTGATCCATCCTTGTCTCCTTGTACTAAGCTCAACTCCAAATGGATCAAGGACCTCCACAGAAAGCCAGACACTCTGAAGCTAATAGAAAAGAAACTGGGGAAGACCCTTGAGGATATTGGTACAGGGAGGGGGGGAAAGTTCCTGAACAGAAGAACACCAATAGCGTATGCTCTAAGATCAAGAATTGACAAATGGGACCTCCTAAAATTACAAAGTTTCTGTAAAGCAAAGGACACCATCAAAAGGACAAATCAGCAACCAACAAATTGGGAAAAGATCTTCACCAATCCTACATCAGATAGAGGGCTAATATCCAATATATACAAAGAAATCAAGACGTTAGACCCCAGAAAACCAAATAACCCTATTAAAAAATGGGGTACAGAGTTAAACAAAGAATTTTCACCTGAAGAACTTCGGATAGCAGAGAAGCATCTTAAAAAATGCTCAACTTCATTAGTCATTAGGGCAATGCAAATCAAAACAACCCTGAGATTTCACCTTACACCAGTCAGAATGGCTAAGGTTGAAAACTCAGGAGACAGCAGGTGTTGGCGAGCATGTGGAGAAAGAGGAACATTCCTCCACTGCTGGTGGGGTTGTAAATTGGTACAACCACTCTGGAAATCAATCTGGTGGTTCCGCAGAAAACTGGGCACCTTACTTCCTCTGAAAGATCCCGCTATACCACTCCTGGGCATATACCCAGAGGATTCCCTAGCATGTAATAAGGATACATGCTCTACTATGTTCATAGCAGCCCTATTTATAATTGCCAGAAGCTGGAAAGAACCCAGGTATCCCTCAACAGAAGAATGGAGGCAAAAAAGTGGTATATATACACAATGGAGTACTATTCAGCCATTAGTAACAATGAATTCATGAAATTCTTAGGCAAATGGATGAAGCTGGAGAACATCATACTAAGTGAGGTAACCCAGTCTCAAAAGATCAATCGTGGTATGCACTCACTAATAAGTGGATATTAGCCTGGAAAACTGGAATGCCCGAAACATAATCCACACATCAAATTGAGGTACAAGAAGAACGGAGGAGTGGCCCCTTGTTTTGGAAAGACTCAGTGAAGCAGTATTCGGCAAAACCAGAACAGTGAAATGAGAAGGGGTGTGTGGGAGAATAGGGGGAGGGAAGGGGGCTTATGTGACTTTCAGACAGTGGGGGACCAGAAAAGGGGAAATCATTTGAAATGTAAATAAAAAATATATCGAATGAAATAAAAAAAAAAGACATATAAAAAAAAAAAAGAATGGAGAAGAGCCTGACGAAAAGAAGGTTAGTGACAGGCCCAAGGTGGGGTCCAGCTCAAGGAGAGGCCTCAATGCCTGGCACTATTACTAAGGGTATGGAGTACTCTCACAGAAAGGAAGCTAAATGACTGCACTCTGAAAGATCCAACAAGCAGCTGAAGAGTCAAATGCAGATATTTTCACCCAACTAATGGACAGAAGCTGCTGAGCCCTTTGGTTGAATTAGAGAAAAACTGGAAGAAGCTGAGGAGGAGGGAAACCCTGTAGGAAGACCAGCAGTCTCAAATAACTTTGATCACGGAGAGCTCTCAGTCACTTGACCACCAACCAGGCATCATACACCAGGTGATATGAGCCCCCCCCCCCCCCAATCTATACAGCAGAGAACTCCCAGCTCTGTGTTGTAAGAGAAGATGTGAGTAACCCTCAAGAGACTGGAAGCCTCAGGGAGTATAGAGGTCTGGTGGGGATTGATGGTTGGGATATCCTTGAGGAGAGAGGTGGGCAGGGAGGAGGTATGGTAAGTGGAACAGTAGAAGGGTGGACCAGAAGGGGAATTAAATCAGGAGTGACTAAAAAAAAAGTAAAAATAATAATAAAAAATCGTCAACACATTTCAAATCAAAGATAACAAGAAGAGCCTGCAGGTAGGTATGTGGGAACAATAGTGACAAACAAATTTCTCTCCATATCATTCTTTGATTTGTTTTTAAATATATATAACATAGCTATCATCTGACAATGAGTATAGTGTTAGCATTTCTGTTGGATTTTATTTATTGTTTAGGGATTTTTTATGTTTTAAGTGTTTTCATAAGCATACAATAGTTATGCATAATTAGTTTCATTTTGAAATTTTCATACATGTGCAACACACATTTTAATCATGTTCAACATCTCTTTTATCTTTGTAATAAAGATTCTGTATTCTTGGTTTACACTCTCCTTAAAGTATTTAAAGTGTGTGATATTGTCAGTAATACAGGCTGATTGTCCAGTTCAGTTATTAGAAATGTTCAACTCTTACCTTCTTCAGCTATTTGCTTGCATTTTTCCAGTTCTAGGCTTCTAAGGATTTTGTTTTGATTGACCATTTCAATGTTAGCCACTATCTTTTGACTACCGACTACTTATGAAGAGTAAGCTACTCGCAAAATTAAATATAAAGTATTGGTCACTTCAAAAACATTTGTTTAACTAACAAATTATTCAAAAGATGAATTTCTACTCTTATATGAGGAAATAGGTCAATAGTTTTACTAGCAATTTGTCACTGAAAGTATGTGCATTGTGCTAAAGGGGTTTTTCTCATTTTCTTACTGCTGCTTGTAATTTGTTCAGTGACATTTTCATCACTAGTACTTTATGCAGTACATAGGGTCTCTATAATCACTAATGATTTTCAGATCTTTGCCCTGTAAGTTATTTAATTTTGTAATTAAAATTGATTATTGAAAATGTGCAAATTGTCTATTCTTTACTCAAACATAAGCTGTGAAGTTCCCATTTAAAGGTTGGCATTGCTATACCTTTAATAGAACCTACACCCCTTAGTAATTGAATTATAATAGTGTGGTGAAGACAATGAAAGCATAAGTGACAAACTAAATAATAGAGCAAATATTTAAATATCTTTAAGGTTCATACATTGCTATGAAGGAAACATTATAAGATTGAATGTAAGCATGGTAGAACAGAAATTTAACCAAGATCAATACATTACATATTTCAAAATAACCAGAATAACATGAAATATTATAATTTATAAAAAAATGGTGAAATTTAACTTGGTAGAATGCTAGTCTGTGTGATTTGATTGTTATAAAATATATACCTGAATAGCAACTTCACATTTTATTTATAAATATGTGAAAGTATTATCTGTCCATCAATATTTTGTATAACTAGCTTTATAAAAAGGAATTGGGAAATGATATTCAGCTAGGCTGATTTGAAAGGTCTTTTCAAAAGCATTAATTTTTGTGACCTAATTTATAAAAAAATATGCATGGAAATATTTAGAGGCAGAGTGCTCTATTACATAGCATCCAGTACAAAGTCCTGAGAAGGGACACACTATAGCATGTTAAAAATAGAGAAAATCAGATATATGGCTGGAGCATACTAAACATGAAGGCAATTATTAAAACGATATTTTGGAGGATGATACATAGACTATACTATCTGGGCTCTGTAAGTAATAGTAAGGAAATTATAATATTAATTTCAGTATAATATGGCATGCACAGTTTATATCTGTCTTATATTTTCAAATTCTTGCTGTGGGTACTGTGCTAAGGTGAGAAGATATGGTGATAGGTGAACATGTCAAATAATTTAATAAAAGGGTATAGTGATACACATAAAATATGATGGTGATTTGCATTATATTTGGATGATACAATATAGGAGTGTTGCTTATAATATTCATACAGTACAAAATGGGCTACAGAAGGATTAGTTACTTCAGGAATAAATGCATTAATTTTGTTTTGAGATGGTGATGCAATTATCTGATCTACTGGATTTTGGAATATTGTTGCCATTAAGGAAAAATAAACAGTGAAAAATAAATTTGATCATTTGGGTCATGATTACTTATCACATGCTTGTATTCTCATTTAATTTTTATTTACTTTATTTTATTTCTATTGCAATTACATATTGGTACCATTCCTTTGGCTATTTTGATGCATACATGCTGCATACGTTGAACACATCCAGCCTGACTTTATTGATTTTTCTTAAAATCCTCTTTTCTTAGGAACATTGATTTTATATTCTGGCCAACATTTGTCTTAAGTTACACATATGAGAGAAACCATGTGGTGTTTATCTTGCTGTGTATTTATCCTATAACTCAAAATAATGATCTCTAGACATGTATATTTTCCTGAAAATAACAAGTAGTCCAGTTAAACTGTGTAAATGCTTTGCGTGAACAGTGATTCAAAGGAAAAAATTGAAAGTAGTCAACAAATATTTGGAGAAAAAAAAGTTCAATGATATTGTCCATTAGAGAAACAGGAATAAACTCTACATCTTACATTTATTTTAATAAATATTATCAAAGCATGAATAAAATTAAGATTTAAAATAAAGTCAAACAAAAAAGTTGCAAAAGATATTGAGAAGGACATGAAAAAGGTAGAATGCAAAGTAATGATGTATATGTTTATTTGTATGTATGCTAGGGATTGTGTCTGGAGCCTCAAGCCTGTCAAAAACATGTCCTAACAATAAAATTTAATTGGAACTCAAAAGTGCACTCTTTTTTCATATGCATTCACAAATATACAGATGCATATAACAAAAATATAAACACTTAAAAATTGCTAATATATTTGAAACAGCTGATAAATGCTAAGAAACTACTAAGGGATAAATTAATATTGAGGCACATATGAAAGTATTTTTTACTAATCATAGAGAAATAGAAAGTGAATAAGAATCCTTTATTATATAATCAGGTTTTGGTTCTGGTTTTCATTAAAATTATTATTTTTTTTTTTTGCTGTACAGTGTAAAGCTGAGCATGTGTATCTAGATTTCATTTTTTCTGTACAAGTTAAAGAATAATGAAAATTGTTTAAACTTATTGTATTGTCTAGCTGATAACTATTTTTGTCTACTATATTAGTGTACTTTCAGTGAGTTATTTAAATACTCTAAAATTGTTTGGTGTTACTCTCTTGCTCTTTTCACAGACTGTATTTGAAACTTTAGATTAAATTCTATTATGTGTTTTCCATAATGTTTCATATATGTGCCTAGTAAGTATTTTGTCTTTATCACTATGGATATCTCATAAAGAATATAGTAAGATAATTATTATTTGCAAATTAAACATTGTAAATATTGTTGTCTATGTAAAATCATGACTAACTCATATGCTTATATAAAATGTAGAACATGAAACTTTTATTTAGAATTGTGTAACTTTTAACAAAAATTCAGTGTAGCAGCAGATGACACATCAAATAATATTTAATAATATCTTTTGTTGAAACTTCAGTATGGAATTTGTCACCTGAGTGTGATATTTGAAAAGTACTTTTTTTAACCAGAACCAAAGTAATTGAGATAGAATCTACTCTAGTGCTGTATGATTAAAAACAAAACAGAAATGAAATTGTTTAAAATACATCTTAACTTCAATGATTCTTGATTGATCTCCTTTAAAGAGGCCTGTTCATGTTACCATAGTTGTTATTCAAATTTATGTTCTCATAGAATTAATTTAATTGTGTTTATGTAAAACATTTATTAGAATTTGATGGCCTTTATCCCTAAATAACTTTTTTATGTACATATTTTGTAACTTCAGGTGGCTAATATTTTAGAATAAATAAGAAAATCTTACATAACAGAAAATTTAAGTTTTAGTAAGGATCATAAGCTATTTACAAATTTAATCTCAAGATTTTCCTGGCAACAACTGGAGAAACACCCTTTATAATATGCAGAATCACTTTTGACACTACCAACTATCCTCTAATATTGAAATGCTCTTTTATTCGTCTAGGGAAATCCTTTTCTTGCACCAATGCTAAATTCATATTCCAACTTCTTCCTGAGATATTTCCTAAGTTATATCCTTCACCACTAATGTATGGAATATCACAGATATCTATGGAGCAGGATGTAAAAGGAACTTCATGAAAATTAGATTGCCAGAGAGTGCCATGAGAAGTTTCTGCATAAGTGGTCTCTGGTATGTCCTATCATTGTGTTTTTGTTTATATATATAAGTGTGTGTGTGTGTGTGTGTGTGTGTGTGTGTGTGTGTGTGCGTGCATGTGTGAATGCTTGCACATGTGTATAAACATGTAAGTTTATTGAGAAGTCTTCTTATCAATATTCTTAATTAAATTTCTTAATGCATTTAATTACCCTATTATACAGTTTTCCCTGACTATAGACATGTGTTATGGTTTAGATGAGATTGACTCTCATATTCATTTTCGAATGCTTGGTCCTCGGTTACTAGAACTATTTGTGAAGGATTTTGATATGTGGCCTTCTTTGAGTAGGTACAACGTTGGAGGAGGTGTGTCAGTGGGTGTGGATTTTGAGGTTTCAAAAACCCATGTCAGTCACAGTCTCTTATCCTCTGGCTTCTGCATGTGAAGAACAATGGAAAGTTCTAAGCTACTATTTTGTCACCAATCTTATCTGTATTCTGCAGTGATGATCATGGACTAACCCTGTAAAACTGTAAAGAAGGTTCAAATTGAGCAAGGAAGTGCTTTGTTCATAGTATCTCTTTACAGTAATAAAATAATAATGAAGGCAATATTCTATACATGTCTTTTTTGAATGGCATACCTAAAATTCCTGCTTCTAACATTGGTACAAGTGTATCTCTGATGTTTTCCTGCTCTTAGGACTCTTTTACTTTTATTGGATTGCTGAATCCAACCTTGATATGGGAGCTTTTACTTTGTATTTTTGTATGTTGTTTTGTGCTATTTGGCTATAGTCTCTTAGAGACCTGTTCTTTTCAGAAAACAAATTTGAGGGAAATTGGATCTGGGGGAGAGGGGTAGTGAGAGAAAACTCAGAGTAGTGGAGAGAGTGTAAATTGTGCAATAAAAATTGTTTATATTATAAATAATAATAAGTAAATTATAAAATCTGTTCCAAGAAATGGCATACAGTGAATACAAATATTATATAGATATAACATGTATCTATGTGCATTTTATGGCTTTGAATTAAAGCTTTTTTACATTAAGTTTAGCAAAGGATCTCTAATTTAAATTATCATATACTAAAATATATCCAAGAAAAGCTTTAATAGGTTGCATGGGTACACATTAAACATAGTAAGATCTAAAGTGAAAATAACCCAATATTATATAAGAACAGAATGAGAGAGTATAAAGATGCAGCCACCTGTTCTTTCTGCTTGGGTAGATTCTTGCCAGGCCTGCCAAAGTGAAGACACCATCTCCATATATATCCCAGAAAGCCTGCTGTACTTGGGGCAGTTAGTAAGAATACCCTCCCACCTCTGGAATCCCAGAGCTGCTGCTGGGAGCCCAGCAGGACTCTCTACACAGCAAACACCAAAACACCCACCCACAAATACCATTCCCCTTTTATACCTTTTATTCTTTCTTCCACAGGAGTGTGGAGAGTCCTGGGAGCACTGGTATGATTATCCCTGTTGCTCAGAGGCACCTATTCAGAACCCTCAGTCAGGAGCCTTCCAGTTTCTATCTCAGGCTGGGGATCATCCTCTGCCACAGTGCTCCATATCCAGGTGGCAAAGGGAGATACTAACCCCCCAGCACTGTGAATTCTGAGCTGATCCTGGGCCACAGAGATACATAAAAAACACATCAACAGGAGAGCTGGTCTCCCAGGAGTGCCAAATATCTGTGATCACAGAGAGAATGGGAAACCCAGGAGTACAGCTACATATGCTTGCAGGACTGTGAAGTCACAGTCAGAGACAGCAAGACCAGCTAGCATCAGAGATAACCAGATGGCAAAAATCAACACAAGAATATTACCAACAGAAATCAAGGGAACATGGCACCATCCAAACCCAGTTTTCCTACAACAGCAAATCCTAGATACCCCAATACACCGGAAAAGCAAGAGCTAGATTTAAAGTCAAATCTCATGATGCTGAGAGAGGACTTCAAGAAGGACATAAATAACTCCCTTAAAGAAATACAGAAGAACATGTCCAACAGGTAGAAGCCCTTAAAGAGGAAACACAAAAATCCCTTAAAGAGTTTCAGGAAAACACACACACACACACACACACACACACACACACACAACCAAGTGAAGGAACTAAACAAAAGCATCCAGTATATAAAAAGAGAAGTAGAAACAATAAAGAATTAACTAAGGGAGATAACTCTGGAGAAAGAAAACCTTGGAAAGAAATCAGGAGTCATAAAAACCAAATCAAAAAAAAAAAAAAAAAAAGCAGAAGTTATGAACCAAATGGATCTAACAGATATTTGTAGAACATTGCATCAACAACAGAATATAAGAGATAGATGAAGAAATCTCAGGTGCTGAAGATACCATAGAAAACATTGAGTCAGCAGTCAAAGAAAATGCAACATCAAAAAGCTTATAACCCAAAACCTCCAGGAAATCAAGGACACAGTGAGAAGTCCAAACCTAAGGATTACAGGTATAGAAGAGAGTGAAGATTTACAACTTAAAGGAATAGTAAATATCTTCAGCAAAATTATAGAAGAAAACTTTCCTAACCTAAAGAAAGAGATGCCCATGATCATACAAGTAGCCTACAGAATCCAAATAGTTTGGACCAGAAAAGAAATTCCACCCTTCACATAATAACTAAAACACCAAATGTACTAAACAAGGATAGAATATTAAAAACAGTAAGAGAAGAAGGTGAAATAACATATAAAGTCAGACCTATCAGAATCACACCAGACTGCTCACCAGAGACTATGAAAGATAAAAGATCTTGGGCAGATGTCATACAGATCCACACTAAGAGAACACCAATGTCAGCCCAGGTTATTATACCCATCAATTACCATAGACAGAGAAAGCAGGGTAGTGGTGGCACATGCCTGTAATCCCAACACTCTGGGAGGCAGAGGCAGAGGCAGAGGCAGAGGCAGAGGCAGAGGCAGAGGCAGAGGCAGAGGCAGAGGCAGAGGCAGAGGCAGAGGCAGAGGCAGAGGCAGAGGCAGAGGCAGAGGCAGAGGCAGAGGCAGAGGCAGAGGCAGAGGCAGGCATATTTCTGAGTTTGAGGCCAGCCTGGTCTATAGAGTGAGTTACAGGACAGCCAGGGCTATACAGAGAAACCCTGTCTTGAAAAAACCAAATCAAAAAAAAAAAAAAAAAAAAAAAGCAGAAGTTATGAACCAAATGGATCTAACAGATATTTGTAGAACATTGCATTCTAAAGCAAAAGAATATACCTTCTCAGCACCTCATGGTACATTCTCCAAAATTGACTATGTGACTGACCATAAACAATCCTCAACAGATACAGAAATATTGAAATAATTCCATACACCTTATCAGATCTCCACAGACTAAGGTTGGTCTTAAGGTCAAACAAAAACAATGGAATACACGCATACATATAGACATTGAACAATCCTCTACTCAATGATAACTTGGTCATGGAAAAAATAAAGAAGTCAAAGACTTTTATAGAATTTAATGAAAATGAAGACACATCATACCAAAACTTATGGAACACAATGAAAGCAGTGCTAAGAGGAAAGCTCATAGCTCTAAGAGCCTCCAAAAAGGAACTGGAGAGAGCATACACTAGCAACTTGACAACACAACTGAAAGCTTTAGAACAAAAAGAAGGAAACACAACCAAGAGGATTGGACATCAGGAAATAATCAAACTCAGGGCCAAAATCAACCAAATAGAAACAAAAAGAACTATACAAAGAATCAACAAAATGAGGAGCTGGTTGGTTGAGAAAATCAATAAGATAGATAAACCCTTAGCCAGACTAACCAGAGGGCACAGAGGCACTACCCATATTAATAAAATCAGAAATTAAATGGGAAACATAACAACAGAAACTGGAAATTCAATCATCAGATCCTACTACAAGAGCTTATACTCAACAAAACTTGAAAATATGGATGGAATGGAAAATTTTCTAGACTCATACCTGGTGCCAACATTAAAACAGGGACAGATGAACCATCTAAATAGTCCCATAACTCCTGAGGAAATAAAAGCATTCATTAACCGTCTCTCAACCAAAAATGTTCAGGACCATATGGGTTTAGTGGAGAATTCTATCAGAACTTCAAAGAAGACATAATACTGATATTCTTCAAACATTTCCACAAAATAGAAACACATGAAACACTACCCAATTCATTCTATGAAGCCAAAGTAACCCTTATACCTAAACCAAACAAAGACCAAACAAGGACAGAGAACTTCAGACCAATTTCCCTTATGAACATTGAGGCAACAATACTCAATAATATTCTCACCAACTGAATCCAAGAATTCATCAAAATAATAATTCACCACGACCAAGTAGGATTCATCCCAGGGGTACGGTTCTATATAAGGAAATCCATCAATGTGATCCCCTCCATAAAAAAAAAAAAAAAAAAAAAAAAAAAAAAAACTCAATGAAAAAATCCACATGAACATTTCATTAAATGCTGAAAAAGCATTACAGCATCCCTTCATGTTAAAAGACTTGGAGAGATCAGGAATTCAAGGACCGTAACTAAACATAGTTAAAACCATATACAGCAAACCAGTAGCCAACATCAAACTAAATGGAGAGAAACTTGAAGCAACCTAACTAACACTGGGGAACAAGACAAGGCTGCCCAGTCTCTCCATATCTATTCAATATAGTACTTGAAGTCCTAGTCAGAGCAATTAGACAACAAAAGGAGCTCTAAGGTATAGAAATTGGAAAGGAAGAAGGAAAATTATCACTATTTGCAGATGATATTATAGTATAGTTAAGAGACCCCAAAAATTCTACCAGAGAACTCCTACAGCTGAAAAACAACTTTTGTGATGTGGCTGGATATAAAATCAACTCAAACAAATCAGTAGCCTTCCAATATTCAAAGGATAACCTGGCTGAGAAAGAAATTAGTTTTCCTAATACACCCTCACAATAGTAACAAACAAGATAAAGTACATTCGTGCGACTCTAACCAAGCAAGTGAAAGATCTGTATGACAAGAAACATCAACTATCTAAAGAAAGAAATTGAAGAAGATCTCAGAAGATGAAAAGATCTCCCATGCTCATGGACTGGCAGGGTTAATATAGTGAAAATGGCCATTTTGCCTAAAGCAATCTACAGATTCAGTGCAATCCCCCATCAACATTCTCAATCAGTTCTTCATGGAGTTAGAAAGAGCAGTTGGAGGTCAGCATGTAGAAAAATGCAAATCAACCCATTTTTCTCTCCTTGTACAAAGCTCAAATCTGAGTAGATCAAGAACCTTCACATAAAACCAGATAGACTGAAGCCTATAAAGGAGAAAGTGGGGAATAACCTTGAACACATAGGCACAGGGAAAATTTTCCTGAACAGAACACCGATAGCTTATGCTCTAAGAATAAGAACTGACAAATGGGACCTCATAAAACTCCAAAGCTTCTGTAAGGCAAAGGACACTGTCAATCGGACAAAATGGCAACCAACAAATTTGGAAAAGATCTTTACCAATCCTACATCTGATAGAGGGTTATTATCCAATGTATATAAATAACTCAAGAAGTTAGACTCCAGAGAATCAAATAACCCTATTAAAAATGGGGTACAGAGCTAAACAGAGAATTCTCAATTGAGGAAACAGGAATGGCTGTGAAACACCTAAAGAAATGTTCACCATCCTTGGTCATCAGGGAAATGCAAATCAAAACAACAATGAGATTTCACCTCATACCAGTCACAATGGCTAAGATGAAAAACTCAGGAGACAGCAGATGATGGAGAGTATATGGAGAAAGAGGAATACTCCTCCACTGCTGGTGGGATTGTAAGCTTGTAAATCACTCTGGAAATCACTTTGACATTTCCTCAGAATATTAGACATAGTACTACCTGAGGACCCAGCTATACCACTCCTGTTTATATAATCAGAATATGTGCCAACATGTAATAAGAATCCATGGTCCACAATGATCATAGCAGCCTTATTTACAATAGACAGAAGCTAGAAAGAACCCAGATGATCCTCAATAGAGAAATGGATATAGAAAATATGGTACATTTACACAATGGAAAACAACTCAGCTACTAAAAACAATGGTTTCTTGAAATTCTTAGGCAAATGGATGGCATTAGAAAGTGTAATCCTGAGTAGGGAAAACCAATGACAAAAGAACACACATAGAATGCACTCACTGGTAAGTTGATATTAGCCCAAAAGCTCAGAATAAACAAGATAGAATTCACAGACCACAGGAAGCTTAAGAAGAAGGAAGACCAAAGTGTGGGTCTTTTGGTTTTTCTGAGAAAGGATCAAAACACTCACAGGAGCTATTATGGAGACAAAGTATGGAGCAGAGCCTGAAGCAAAGGTCACCCAGAGACTGTCCTACCTGGGGATTCATCCTATAAGAAGTCACCAAACCCAGACACTATTATGGATAACATAAGCACTTGCTGAAAGGAGCCTGTTATGGTTGTCCCTGGAGGGTCCCTGCCAGAGCCTTACATATACAGGAGCAGATGCTAGCAGCCAACCATTGGACTTAGTGAGGGATCAATAGTGGAGTTGGAGGGAGGACTGAAGGAGTTGTAGGGGTCTGCAGCCACATGGGAAAAATGACAATGTTGGCCAACCAGGTACCCCAGGGCTCCCAAGGACTAAGCCATCAGCCAAGGGGTACACATGGTTCTAGCCTCAAGTTTGGCAGAGGAATGCCTTGTCAAACATCAGTGGGAAGAGAGGTCCTTGGTCCTATGAAGGTTCAATAGATGCCCTGCATTGGGAAATTGAGGTGGGGTGGGAGTGTGTTGGACAGAGGAGCATCTTCCTTGGATTCAGGGAGTAGGAGGATGGGTTGGTGGTTTTCTGGGATGGGGGAAACCTGGAATTGGTTTAACATTTGAAGTGCAAATGAAGAATATATTTGATAAAAAAAGATTAAAATATATTAAGCAAGGCTATCAAGTCTCAAAAAAGAAAGGATAAATATGTTTATACTAAACCACAATAGTTAAAGTATTGTTCAGAAAATGCCCATATAATACATGTGATTGCAGTGGTTATAACAGTGCAAATATGTTTTGTGTATTTGTGTGTGTATGTATGTACACATACACAACTTTGCATGTTGAAAAGAAAAGAAAGCTATTATTTAACAAATGCTTTGCATCAACAATTTTCAAAGGCAGCAGACAATACTGAGTACTATTTCTATAGGGAACAAGACTATGGCAGAGGATAAGGTAGAATAACTGGACTTAACTCCCCAAAAAACAAGGACTTGAAATTTCTATTCAATTTCTGTAGGATAATGGACAGAAAATAACTAACATTAACTTGAAGAAAAATCAAGAGTTAGGACCTGGCATTATTGCTCAGTGGTTAAGTATAGTGACTGTTTTTTGTAGAGCACACAGGTTGGATTCCCTGCACTTGCTTTGTGGTTCACAACAATCTCTAACTTAAGTTACAGGCGAATCCATCTCCTTCTGAACTTTGGTGGCAATTCAGGAATGCATATATGTAAACAGATACCTATACATATAAAATAAAAAATTAAAAAGCCAAGAAAGTTCAAGGGGGACAGGCTTGCTCCTAAATTGCTTTAGAAAAATTATTAATAAAATTGCATACAGTGGAATTCTAGGCTAAAATTAAGTGTGATACTTCTATTATGATAAAGTCTCATACTAAAAAAACTCATAAGAAACATTAAAATTTGTCTAAATACTTATGGACATTACATTACTGAGTTATCATATTAAAAACAGAGCTAAGTAATCCATATTTAGGATGTAGCTGTAACTCCCTCATCACAGAACTACAAGAAAATAATTTCATATGAAAATACAAGATTTTTCAAAAAACCAACTAAAATTTGAGGGATAAAAAAACATTCTTAGAGAGATCATAACTCAAGGCTATCAATTATTCTATAAAGCTTACTTATCAAAAAATAGCATAGTTCTGGCACAAAACAAACATGAAAAGCAGTGAGATAGACAAGACACTTCAGAAAAAAATTCATAAAACTTCACAAACACATGCTGAAGAAAAGACATTTTCTTTAAGAGTGAGTCCAGGAAAAATGTACACCTGTTAGTAGAAGATTTAAATTTAATGTGGCATATTCCTCACATTTCACAAAAAAATCAATTCAAATAGGATGAAAATTATTAATGTAACACCAGAAATTTTGAAGTGCAGTGAATCATAGGTGAAAACACATCGATGGATGTTCATTTGCAATGACTTTATGAATAGAACTCGAATAACTCATGACATAGCAACACATGACAAGTGGAATTGCAATGAACTAAAGAGCTGCTGACCAGCAAGTAAAAAACAATGTGAAGACACAACTTACAAACAGAAAAAAAACTTGTCAGGTGTTTAACTCACAGGGTATTGATATCCAGAGTATATAATTTGTAAAAGAAAATAAACTTAAAAAAAAACTAAACAAGATAGGAACACAGAAACAGAAAAGAATATTCCTAGACATATATAAAAAGTCCCTGATATTGAATGAAAAGCTGTGAAACATCATTAACCATCTAAGACATGCAAATCAAAACTATACTGAAATCTCATCTCAATCCAGCAGAAAGAGTTATCATCAAGAGTTCTAACAAGAATTTATGCTGAGGATGGAGATATGAATAAAAAGCAGAAAAAAATGTAAAGAATCAAAATGAATACAGCACAGGGATTCCCGTTTATCCATGTTTATTACAATATACTACTAACAATAACCAAGCTGTGGACTCACTTAGATGCTGATCAGTAGATGAATGGATAAAGAAAATACAGTATATAAACACATTAAGCATTTTATTCAGCAATACAGATAAAGAAAGTCATATTATAATACCTGACTTGGTTCTCAACTTAAGACTCAGGATAGTGGGAACCTATGAGATACTGAATAATATATCTTGATCCAGAATTACCTGTTTCCGTATCTATTGGCCTGTTTCTCAAATGTTTACTAAAGTGAGCTGGCACAGATCACTTTGGGTAAGTGGGCCCAAGTAGACTATATAAGAAAGGTAGCTGTGCAAGACAGAAGAAGCAAACATTTAGTAACCTCTCCCTCACGGTCTTGCTTTATTTCTTGCCTTGAGTTCCTACCTAAGCTTCTCTTGATAAAGAACTGTAATATGTATGTCAAATAAACCTTCTCTTAAGTTATCACTAGGTATTTTTATATCACTGTCAAATTGTTGCTGCCTAGTTCCTGGAAGAGAAGCTGAGGGATGGGTGGAGAAGTGGCAAAAAGAACGAGGGCCAGGGTGACAGTTGCTGGTCGAAGCCGAAACCTTTTTTTTTTATTCGATATATTTTTATTTACATTTCAAATGATTTCCCCTTTTGTGGCTCCCCACTTCCCGAAAGTCCCATAAGCCCTCTTCCCTCCCACTGTTCCCCCATCCACCCCTTCCTACTTCCATGTTCTGGTATTGTCCTATAATGCTGCACTGAGCCTTTCCAGAACCAGGGGCAACTCCTCATTCTTTTTGGACATCATTTGAGGTGTGGATTATGTCTTGGGTATTCCAGTTTTCTAGGCTAATATCCACTTATCAGTGAGTGCATACCATGATTGATCTTTTGAGACTGGGTTACCTCACTTAGCATGATGTTTACCAGCTCCAACCATTTGTCTAAGAATTTCATGAATTCACTGTTTCTAATGGCTGAATATTATATGGAGGCTGAAACTTTAATGGAGGTCAGACCATTTAACAGTTTGGGCAAGCCCCTCCTCCCCAGCTCCAGAGTGAGTTCCAGGAATGTTGTCTGGCTGTTCCCTGGGCATTGGCTCCACTGCTCAGGCAGCTGGGTGGGTCACCTGCTTAATTCAGGAATTCATAGACCTGGAGGAACAATGAACTTAACCTTTACTCTGAGCTTCTCTACGCTAGGTGGAGCAGGATCCTGACTAGCACAGGAATCCCTGCTCAACAAAGGCTAGGAGACGTTCACCTTGACCAATGTCAAGTTCACTGGAGCACTCCACCCTAGGATAAAAATTCCTGCTGTAACCTACTTCCCTATTATGCCCTAAAGTCAGATTCCTGACCAAAGCCCTTGTCCTTGAACAATGTCAAGTTCCTACCACGTGGCATGAAACCCCAATATGGCTCTGTACATCAAGTGAGGCCCATTAGTACAAGGTATGAGAAAAAAATAGGAAAGGGGTCAGGAAGAGTAATATTAGAGGGATGTATCATGGGTGTGATTAAGCAAACCAAAGGGAATTAGTAGTAGCAGGGAGGAGGAGAAGGGTGGATAACACTGAATATATATTATTGAAGAAGTTAAGATATATGTCCAAAAATATCCCAGAAAAATCCTTTAACTTGTACAACTATTACACATTGATAAAATCTATGCCTGTTAAATAATCATTGTAAGCACATACCATAAAACTTAATCATAAGAATAAAGGAAGATATTTGGAACTTAGCTCATGTATCTGTGAAGCAAATATTTTTACTGTATACTGTGGGTCTCAACTTTGTGAGTCTGATGCAGGAAATTTTATAAAATGTTAATGGGTTTGCTAAATTCTCAAACCTTTTAATTATTTCTGCTATAGGAATTGGAAACTTAAACTTTATTATCCATTTCATGCGATTCTGCTGTTTTTTTTTTTTTTTTTTTTTTTTTTTTTTTTTTTTTTGCTAAAGTGATTTGTCAAAATCCAACATCTTATACTATTGTAAGTATGTCTGCATTTATTTCCTGTGTCAGTTTTATTTTGTTGAACTCCAGATGTATATGCGCTTAAAATCAATGGAAAATTTTGCCAGCCAAAGGATGAAAACTATCATTGATGCTGATCTGTCAGAAATGAATGAATTTATTTTTAAATACTTTATTGGGGTTAACTTGAATACTATATAAAAATGTTTGCTGAAAAATTAAAATAAATAATCTCATTGGTCCAAAGTTTAAAAATATTAGGAACAGCTTTGTGAAAGTAATTTGGCTCATAGTTTTGAATAAACTCTACTTATAAAAATTCTGTTTTTATTAATTATAAAAATACAAACACAACTATATTCATCAGTTACAAAAGTATGTAGTTCAAATACTTTGCATTGTTTGAATGCAAAACACTTGTAATGATTTAAGAAGGAGCATTAACACATGGTATAAAGGTTTTATAGCACAATGTCAAGGCTGACATCATTATGGAAATGAAAGATGAGGGTAATCACAAAGATATTAAAGTTCTGTTATTGATAAATTATTTTGAGATTGACTTTAGAAATGTACATCAAAGGAAAACTTTATTAAAGTCAAGAGGTCAATGGAGAAACCCAGTTGGGAAAACATAATCAAGTCAAATATAGAATTTAAATGATTAGACTAGAGGAGGTCATCAATGGAGGGACTATTGAAAGGAAAAAAATTGAATTCAATTTGATCTCTTAATAGTTGTAATTAATTAGCACATAACTAGAATAGAAATAAATAGTAAAGAAAAAGGTGGAGTTGATGGAGCCATAGGATTCAAGGTAAGAAAATATATTAGGAAACAAGGAGTTGTCTATCATATCTAACAACATAAAAAGCCAAATGAATCAAAATGAAGTGTCTCATGGCAAAATTGTATCACTAGTAAGTATTATTAGGAGGAGTAATTTTTTCACAACTAAAAAATATTGAAGATATGGTCTGCAGATGTAATAACAGAAGAGTATTTTTTTGGTTTTTTTTGTGTTTTTTTTTTTTTTTTTACAATTTACGCCAGAAATGGATAAGAGAAAATAGAACAATGCTTCCTAGTGATGGCATGTAAAGAATGTAAGGGCTAGAAAGGTGGCTCACTAATTAAGAGCATTTGCTACCCTTGAAGGGGACTGGAGCTCAGTTTGTTGTTTCCATGTTGGGCATGCCAAAACCTCCTCTAGTGTCTGGGAGGAGACATTACTGGGAGATTTGATATTTTCCTCTGGCCTCATGTACTCACATCTCACACACACACACACACACACACACACACACACACACACACACACAGACATGTGTCCATTTAAAAATAAAAAAAAAATATTCTAATTTGAACTCATGGAACCCTGGCAAATGGGGCAGAGAATTGTAGCAGCTAGATGGGTTAAGAGCCCCATGAGAACTCAACCGACAGAATCAACTAGGCAGCACTCATAAGGGCTCACAGCCTGAAGAGGCAGTCACAGAGTTTGCATGGGTCTGAGGTAGGTATTCTGGGACCCCTAAGAGTGTAAGTGGGAATGACTATGACTATTTTGCCTGCTCTTAACATTCTTTCCTTATATTGGGAGGCCTTGTCTAGCCTCAATGTGAGAAAGTCACCTTATCTTACTGAATCTTGTATCATGTTTGACTTTCTTCTCTTGGAGGCAAAGGTAAACAGAATAGGAGTTGTTCTTTGGAAAAAGAAGTTATAACTGAATACAATTAAACAAACAAACGAACGAACAAACAAACATATAAATGAATAGTAAGAAAGCAGAATATACTCTAGGAGAAGTGACCAAACTTTGCCAATTTAAGGTTGAAATCTGGAGTACCAGAGACTAGGGAGGAGTAAATGTTGCAATATTGAATCAATGTCATGGTGATTAAATGTAAATCTTTGCTAGTGGTTAAATGGCTAGAAGTCACACTGTGTAGCACACTTTTGTCTCTTGTAGAACACTGAACACTTTCAATGAAGAAAGTGTGCTGTATAATATTTGTAGTTTTGAACATACAAAACTGATCTCAGTGTAGCAGGGATTTTTCATCTAGAAAGCACAGATACTTGGGTCTCCAAAGAGCCATTTTACAATTTTAACAAGGCATTTGATTAATGATATTGAGAGATATGTTGACACCAATATGTCCCATGAGGACAGACCTAATGCCTAATTCCTTCTATCCTTTGCTACTGTGAAGTGGCTTTTGTGAATGGAGTGAAAAAGAAAAAAAAAAAAAAACAATAACATCAACAAAATAAAAATAAAAAAAACTTAGGAGATACTGTGATGCTGAGTAAGGCCTCAGTCAATCCATGAATGGCAAAATTTACAGTACTATGAACAGGAAAGGCAAAGTCATATTCAAATTAAACATCTATTTCACTAACAATAAAACATGGGCAAGGACAGATGTGTTAGCAATTAGAAGAACTTGTTACTTGTGCAGAGAGCCTGAGTCAAGTGCCCAGGGTAGTTCACAGTTATCAAATTCTAGAGACCCAATGCTCCCAGATGATTGTTGGCTATGCATTGTAATGCTAAATGCTATACCAGGAGGTCTAGGCCTATGAATGACTTCATGTGCTTACAGGATTTTGTTGTGCAAACATGGTTTCTTGATTTTAACTATTGGTTAAATAAAATTGGTTATAGCCAATTAATGTAGGGAATAGAGGTAGGTGTGGAGTGAGTTAGCACAGGGGGTAGGGAGACAGGGAGTAGGATGGAAAAGAAGAGAGGGAGGAAGCTTTCCTGAGGGAGATAGACTATGAGAAATTGGCCAGGAGAAACAGCAAGTATCTGGGGTGCACAGATGGGAGATAGGCAGGTCAGTAGTTAAATAGGGTTATTAATTAAGGGTTACCTCCACCAATAATTCTCATAGTCAAATAAAATAACTATATTCTGAATGTCATTTATTTGTAAACTAGTCAGGGATATGCTTAAATTGGTTTTGCTACATCTGGCTCCTAAGGGAACTGGCCATGTGCATGCATACATACATGCATGTATACATTCAAAACACTCATAATAATAAAGTAAAATAAGTCTTTATTAAAAAACACTATCCCAAGTGTGATGGAAGTAGTTTAATAGAGTAAATCTGTCAAGAGATACCTGGTGATCATCCTGGGTTATAATACTAACTCCAGATCTCAATATCAATCTTTGCTGTTGTCAGGTAGAACAATGGTAGAGTAATGGCTATATTCATTCAAAGTATTTCAAGTGATGGCTCATGTTATTTATAATTGTGTGTAACCTCCTCCATCACACAAAGGCCCACAGCATAATTTAGCCCATTAAACTTACAAAATTGCTGAACAATCTATGTAAGCTAGATCTGTTTTGCTTTTTCTGCCAACTGATCATATAGTTTTTCCAAAGAATCACTGGTATAAATTGAGTGAGTTATGTTGCAGGAGTTGGAAAGTAGGAACTGTGAGTATTAGGAATACTTAATTAGTAGGCTCACTTGTGCCATCAGGTCTGCTATAGTAACTAAGCCCTCTGTGAGTTTAGCAGGATAGAGCTTGCTGTGAGTTGATGTATACTGCCAAATTAATAGTCAATGGCTCAAGAAAAGCCCATTCACTATGATAGCTCAATTAATATAGTCACAAGGCTAACTATTATTTTTAAGTTTCAATAGTAACATTAAAAGATAAGATAAACCTCTCCGCTTCCGGATCCAGATCAGCCTGAGCAGCAGCGCCACATCTCCAGGTCCTGAAAGAGGCAGGTGGGGCTTCCGGGCCGCCAGTGGGAGAGGTCAGTGTGCTCCGGTGAATCCAGCAGGCCCCAGCAGGAGCCTTCAGGCGCCTGCTTTAGGATCTGAACAGCCTGGGCCACAGCACTCTGTCTCCAGGAAGTGCAGGGGACCTGGAGTGCGCCCAGAGGCAGTCTGGGAGCTCACAGCACAGCTCATTCCCTGTGGCACAGAGCTTACGCTTCAGTCCTGAGGCATCTGGCAGTAGCCCTCAGACCTCTACGCACCCAGATCCAAACCAGCCTGAGCGGCAACACCACATCTCCAAGGCCCTGTGCTCCAGTGGATCCAGCATGCCCCAGCCGGAGCCTTCAGGTGTCTGCTTCAGGGTCGGAACAGCCTGGACAACAACACCCTGTCTCCAGGCAGTGCAGGAGGTAAGCTTTGCACCAGAGGCCACCTGGGAAGGGGCAGCTTGCACTGGTGAGTCCAGCATTGACAACACCAACTAATACCAGTGAGAACTAGATGGCAAAAGGCAGACGCAGGAACATCACTAACAGAAATCAAGGCAATATGGCAACATCTGAACCCAATTCTCCTTTACCAACATGTCCTGGATACCCCATCACACCAGTAAAACAAGATTTGGATTTAAAATCACTGGTCATGATGCTGGTACAGGAACATATGAAGGACATACTTAAAGAAATTCAGGAGAAAATGGATCAAAAGTTAGAAGCACTTGCAAGGGAAACACAAAAATCATTGAAAGAAACCCAGGAGAATACAAAAGCCAATAATGAGGAAACACAAAAAACACTTAAAGAAATACAGGAGAACTTTGGTCAACAGGCTGAGGTCATGAAAGAGGAAACACAAAAATCTCTTAAAGAATTACAGGAAAGCACAAACAAGCAAGTAAAGGAGCTAAGCAAAACAATCCAGGATCTAAAATCAGAAATAGAAACAACTAAGAAAACTCAAAGGGAGACAACTTTGGAGATAGAAAGCCTTGGGAAGAAATCAGGGGACAGAGAAGCAAATATCAACAACAGAATACAAGAGATAGAAGAAAGAATCTCAGACACTGAAGATACCATAGAAACCATGGACTCAACAGATAAAGAAAATGCAAAAAGCAAAAAGCTTGTAACCCAAAATATCCAGGAAATCCAGGACACAATGAGAAGACCAAACCTAAGGATTATAGGCATAGATGAGAGTAAAGATTTACAGCTTAAAGGGCCAGCAAATATCTTCAATAAAATTATGGAAGAAAACTTCCCTAACCTAAAGAGAGAGATGCCCATGAATATACAAGAAGCCTACAGAACTCCAAACAGACTGGACCAGAACAGAAATACTTCAAGTCACATAATAATCAAAACACCAAATGTACTAAACAAAGAAAGAATACTAAAGGCAGTAAGAGAAAAAGGCCAAGTAACATATAAAGGAAGACCTATCAGAATCACAGCAGACTTTTCACCTGAGACTATGAAGGCTAGAAGATCCTGGGCTGATCTCATGCAGACTCTAAGAGAACACAAATGCCAGCCAAAACTACTATATCCAGCAAAACTCTCAATCACCGTAGATGGAGAAACTAAGATATTCCATGACAAAACCAAGTTTACCCAATATCTATTCACAAACCCAGCCCTACAAAGGATAATAGGAGGAAAACACCAATACAGGGAGGGAAACTTCACCCTGGAAAAAGCAAGATAGTAACCTTTCAACAAACCCAAAAGAAGTTAACCAATCAAATTTAAAAAATAACGTCAAAAATGACAGGAGGTAACAATCACTATTCCTTAATATCTCTTAACATAAATGGACTCAATGCCCCAATAAAAAGACATAGACTAACTGACTGGATATGTAACAGGACCCTACATTTTGCTGCTTACAGGAAATACACCTAAGGGTCAAAAACAAACACTACCTTAGAGTAAAAGGCTGGAAGACAATTTTACAAGCAAATGGTCTCAGGAAACAAGCTGGAGTAGCCATTTTAATATCAGATAAAATTGACTTTCAACCCAAAGTCATCAAAAGAGACCCTGAGGGACACTTCTTGCTGGTCAAAGGAAAAATACAACAAGAAGAACTCTCAATCCTGAACATCTATGCTCCAAATGCAAGGGCACCCTCATTTGTAAAAGAAACTTTATTAAAGCTCAAAGCACACATTGCACCTAACACAATAATTGTGGGTTACTTCAACACTGCACTTTCCTCAATGGACCGATCAAGAAAACAGAAACTAAACAGGGACATAATGAAATTAATTGAAGCTTTAGACCAATTAGATTTAACAGATATATATATATATATATATATATATATATATATATATATATATATATATATATATATATATATAGAACATTCTATCCTAAAGCAAAAGAATATACCTTTTTCTCAGCACCTCATGGTACCTTCTCCAAAATCGACCATATAATTGGTCACAAGACAGACCTCAACAAATATAAGAAGATCGAACTAATCTCATGCTTCCTATCAGATCACTATGGAGTAAATGTGGTCTTCAATAGCAACAAAAACAACAGAAAACCCACATACACGTGGAAATTGAACAATATTCTACTCAATGATACCTTGGTCAAGGAAGAAATAAAGAAAGAAATTAAAGACTTTTTAGAACACAATGAAAATGAAGACACAACATACCCAAATATATGGGACACAATGAAAGCAGTGCTAAGAGGAAAACTCATAGCCCTGAATGCCTCCAAAAAGAAAATGGAGAGAGCATACATTACCAGCTTAATGACACACCTGAAAGCCCTGGAACAAAAAGAAGCTATTTCACCCAGGAGGAGTAGAAGGCAGGAAATCATCAAACTCAGGGCTGAAATCAATCAAGTAGAAACAAAGAGAACCATACAAAGAATCAACAAAACCAGTAGCTGGTTCTTCGAGAAAATCAACAAGATAGATAAACCCTTAGCCAGACTGACCAAAGGGCACAGAGAAAGTATCCAAATTAACAAACATAGAAATGAAAAGGGAGATATAACAACAGAAACTGAGGACATCCAAAAAATCATCAGATCCTAGAACAAGAGCCTGTACTCAACACAATTGGAGAACCTGGAGGAAATGGACAAGTTCCGCGACAGATACCAAATACCAAAATTAAATCAGGACCAAATAGGTCATCTAAACAGTCCCATAATGCTTAAAGAAATTGAAGGAGTCATAGAAAGTCTTCCAACCAAAAAAAGCACAGGACCAGATGGTTTCAGTGCAGAATTCTATCAGATCTTCAAAGAAAAGTTAACACCAATACTCTTCAAATTATTCCACAAAATAGAAACAGAAGGAACACTACCCAATTCCTTCAATGAAGCCAAAATTACGCTGATACCAAAACCACACAAAGATCCCATAAAGAAAGAGCACTTCAGACCAATTTCCCTTATGAACATCGATGCAAAAATACTCAATAAAATTCTTGCCAACCGAATCCAAGAACACATCAAAACGATCATCCACCATGATCAAGTAGGCTTTATCCCGGGAATGCAGGGTTGGTTCAATATACGGAAATCCATCAATGCAATCCACTTCATAAACAAACTCAAAGAACAAAACCACATGGTCATTTCATTGGATGCTGAAAAAGCATTTGACAAAATTCTGCATCCTTTCATGCTTAAAGTCTTGGAAAGAACAGGAATTCAAGGCCCATACCTAAACATAGTAAAAGCAATATACAGCAAACCTGTAGCCAGCATCAAACTAAATGGAGAGAAACTTGAAGCAATCCCACTAAAATCAGGGACTAGACAGGGCTGCCCCCTTTCTCCTTATCTTTTCAATATTGTACTTGAGGTACTAGCTCAGGCAATTCGACAACATAAGGAGGTCAAAGGGATACAAATTGGAAAAGAAGAAGTCAAACTATCATTATTTGCAGATGACATGATAGTCTACCTAAGTGACCCACAAAACTCCACTAGAGAACTCCTACAGCTGATAAACAACTTCAGCAAAGTGGCAGGTTATAAAATCAACTCAAGCAAATCAGTGGCCTTCCTATACTCAAAGGATAAGCAGGCTGAGAAAGAAATTAGGGAAATGACCCCCTTCACAATAGCCACAAATAATATAAAGTATCTTGGGGTGACTCTTACCAAACATGTGAAAGATCTGTATGACATGAACTTCAAGACTCTGAAGAAGGAAATGGAAGAAGACCTCAAAAAATGGGAAAACCTCCCATGCTCATGGATCAGTAGAATCAATATAGTTAAAATGGCCATTTTGGCAAAAGCAATATACAGATTCAATGCAATACCCATCAAAATCCCAACTCAATTCTTCACAGAGTTAGAAAGAGCAATTATCAAATTCATCTGGAATAACAAAAAACCCAGGATAGCTAAAACTATTCTCAACAACAAAAGAAATTCTGGGGGAATCAGGATTCCTGACCTCAAGCAATACTACAGAGCAATAGTGTTAAAAACTGCATGGTATTGGTACAGTGACAGGCAGGAGGATCAATGGAACAGGATTGAAGATCTAGAAATGAACCCACACACCTATGGCCACTTGATCCTCAACAAAGAGGCTGAAAACATCCAATGGAAAAAAGATAGCCTTTTCAACAAATGGTGCTGGTTCAACTGTAGGTCAGCATGCAGAATAATGTGAATTAATCCTTCCCTGTCTCCTTGTACTAAGCTCAAATCCAAATGGATCAAGGACCTCCACATAAAGCCAGTCACTCTGAAGTTAATAGAAAAGAAACTGGGGAAGACCCTAGAGGACATCGGTACAGGGAGAAAGTTTCTGAACAGAACACCAATAGCGTATGCTCTAAGAGCAAGAATTGACAAATGGGACCTCATAAAATTACAAAGTTTCTGTAAGGCAAAGGACACCATCAAGAGGTCAAATCGGCAACCAACAAATTGGGAAAAGATCTTCACCAATCCTACATCAGATAGAGGGCTAATATCCAATATTTATAAAGAACTCAAGAAGTTAGACTCCAGAAAACCAAACAACCCTCTTAAAAAATGGGGTACAGAGTTAAACAAAGAATTCTCACCTGAAGAACATTGGATAGCGGAGAAGCATCTTAAAAACTGCTCAACTTCATTGGTCATTAGGGAAATGCAAATCAAAACAACCCTGAGATTTCACCTTACACCAGTCAGAATGGCTAAGATTAAAAATTCCGGAGATAGCAGGTGTTGGAGAGTGTGCGGAGAAAGAGGAACACTCTTCCACTGCTGGTGGGGCTGCAAATTGGTACAACCACTCTGGAAATCAGTCTGGTGGTTCCTCCGAAAACTGGGCACCTCACTTCCAGAATATCCTGCTATACCACTCCTGGGCATATACCCAGAGGATTCCCCACCATGTAATAAGGATACATGCTCTACTATGTTCATAGCAGCCCTATTTATAATTGCCAGAGGGTGGAAAGAACCCAGGTATCCCTCAACAGAAGAGTGGATGCAAAAAATGTGGTATATATACACAATGGAGTACTATTCAGCCATGAGAAACAATGAATTCATGAAATTCTTAGGCAAATGGATGGACCTAGAGAACATCATACTAAGTGAGGTAACCCAGACTCAAAAGATGAATCATGGTATGCACTCACTAATAAGTGGATATTAACCTAGAAACCTGAATTACCCAAAACATAATCCACACATCAAATGATGTACAAGAAGAAAGGAAGAGTGGCCCCTTGTTCTGGAAAGACTCAATGAAGCAGTATTCAGCAAAACCAGAACGGGGAAGTGGGAAGGGGTGGGTGGGAGGACAGGGGGAGAGAACGGGGCTTACGGGACTTTTTGGGAGTGAGGGGGGCTAGGAAAGGGGAAATCATTTGAAATGTAAATAAAAAATATACCGAATTAAAAAAAAATAAAAAAAAGATAAGATAACCAAAATTAATCAAAACACCCAATAAAACAACTCAGTAGATAATCCTGAGCATCTTTCATTATAATTTACATATAGAAGACCATGTAAAGGCTCTTCTTTTCTGCCACTGACAATTTAAGAATCATTGAATCTGCTTGTGTTACAACTGCATTTGTTGCATAGCAATCTGCTTTTCTGTACTATACTAAGTACATTCTATTTATTCTTTCATTTTCTTATGTGATTTCTGTGTATAGGTGTTTTACTTGTATATATGTCTGTGTACCATATATATGTCTAGTATCCTTGGAAGCTACAAGAAAACATTTCATCTCTTGAGAGTGGAACTACATATGTTAGTAAACCATTATGTGGATGCAATAAATGGAATTCAGATAATCTACAAGAGCAGCCAGTACTCTTAATTGCTGGGCTATTTCTCTAATTCTTACAGCTGAATTTTAATGTACTCACTAATTCAAGGGACATGTTGCCTCCATATCCCAAAATTCCCATGATGTACTATACCTCTTATTTCTAGTTAGAGAAAGTGCTTGTTACAACATTTATATTTCGCATTAAAATACATATTTTGATGTAGTCTACGATATGGGCTGCTTTAAAATATCATTTAAGTGATAAGATTGAGATGTGTTATTGAAATCATATATTGACATACACAAAACATTGCTATTAAGCATATAGTAGTTACTACTACTTGGTAAATGTCACTTGCTTTCATGAAAAATGTAATATAGGATTGTTTGCATATACAGAAATAAAATTTTCTAGTTGATAGTTTTGGTTGGTGATTCAATGACATATGCTTCCATCAGCTTAGATCTGAAGAGAGCTTTATTTATTTATTTATTTAATTTATGTCATTGTAGCAAAGGCAAGGTCAAAAAAAGTTTAAATAACCAAATAAAAGGATTCAAATTGCCAAGAGTGAGAATGCAGTGTCAGAAACACAGAAGAATACATTTTCTCTTTCTATAATGTTAATATCTATTGAATGGTAATAAAAACAAATTGAAAACAATATTCTAAGAAATCCCACTTTCCTCCATAACCTTGTCTGAGTCAAACACTGGTGCTTTTATTCAAATTTTAATAATATTAACTCTTGAGATTGTACATTACATACCAGAGAGTAAATATGGGTACACATGTTACAAGATGGTTACAACAGAGTTAAAAGAGGCCATGGCAGAATCTATGGAGTTTCCATTGGTTTGAGAAGCAATAGCTCAAAATAATGGAAAAGAAAGTTTCTGTGGAAAGAAGAAAACAAATCAAAAAGCCAGGTGGTGGTTGCACACTGCTGTAATCCCAGCACTCTGGGAGGCAGAGGCAGGTGGATTTCTGAGTTCGAGGCCAGCCTGGTCTACAGAGTGAGTTCCAAGACAGCCAGAGCTATACAGAGAAACCCTTTCTTGAAAAAAACCAAATCCAAAAAAAAAAAAAAAAGAAAAGAAAAGAAAAGAAAGAAAAGAAAAAGAAAAGAAAAAGAAAAGAAAAGAAAGAAAAGAAAAGAAAACAAACCTAGGCTGGAAGTGACCTGGGAACAATGTCCATGATAGTTCTGCAGCCACGCTGCAGTGTTGGATATTAGCTACAGGGGTGAGGCATGGCCAAAGCTATAGGACTAGATCTGGATGAAGGAATAGGTGAGGATGTGAGTGGTAAGCGAGGAAAGATAAATGAACTGATAGCAACTTGAGCCAAATCTTTCAGGACTGGTGACTGAGCTGACTTGAACTGAAGCCCTTAGAAGACCCAGCTTGTCAATATCTTTTGTACATACTGGAGGGATTAGAAGGCATATCTCCAGAGACATTGCCACCAAAATATTAGGAACTCTCATCTTTTCTTCTTTTTCTGAAAGGTTCTTGCACTAATTCTTAAGCCTGGTATTTGTGAGAGTTCTCAGGTGTGTTTTTCTGATGTAATTTAATATGCATATGTTCTCTACAGTCCTAATGTATTAAAAAATGGAATCCCTTTGAGCAAGACATAGTATAAAAATAGTATTTTCCCTAATATGGAATAACTTAGGGTAGGGCACAGTTTAATTTTATAGGAGGAGAGGACAGAGGCCATTTTAAGAGACAATTACCTGGACTTTACAATGATAGACATTTAGCAGGTTTGATATTTGATTGAGATTATTAATTACTTTCTGTCCTCTGTAGCAAGCAAAATGTGATGCACAATACCTATTGACCTTTTCATTCCTTTGAAGAAACTGAAAGTTGTCATAAACTGTCATCAAAATCATTATCATATATCTCCAGCAAATTAATGCAACCTCTTCATAATATTAACCAATTGTAGTGAACAAAATTTTACATGTGTCAGAATAGTCTACAGTGTCTGTACATCTTCTAATTTAATTGGATAGCTGACCTATCTTTTTAAAAATACACAGTTCATTTGTGTGTGTGTGTGTAGTTTTAATTTTAAAGATTAAACATCCCATTTCAATAAATAATAAAAGAAAAATAGATTATCAGCAAAAAAGCAGAGGAAAAGCATGTTATCAACAAGCTTGACCTAATATTCTTGAAACATCATGTTCAATTCAAGATATGATTAATTCAACCAGATATTTAAGAAGCAAAAAATCTCAGTTATATATAATCCATTCCAGAAACTAGAAGAAGAAATACACTTTTTATGAGTTTGGAATTAGCATAATATCAGAACTGAAGAGTACAGACTAATTTTTACTCATCAACAAAAATGTAAATCCTTCAAGATAAATATTTAGTAAATAAATCCTAGTTATGTATGAAAGTAGCAGTATATTATTATGTCAAGACAAGTTTTATCTCAGAAATACAAAAGTGATTAAACATTTGAATATTAAACTAATTGATATAATTTTCTATAATAGTCTAAATAAGAAAAGAGTTCATATTAATAAATTCATAATTCTCTACAAAAGTCACTGTCTTTTTATAATAGTTTGAAAATAATTCTGAAAAGAAGCTGTGTCTACAGGTGACTGACTAGAATTTAAATACCAGGAAGAGATTGGAATGTTATAGACTGAGTGCTTAATTGCTGCCCAGAATAGCCATCCCTTGCCCACCTGTCAGTTCCCTGTGACAGAACTAAACTGATTTAATTAATAGAAGGGGAATAACATTTGAAATGTAAATAAATAAAATAACCAATATTTTTTTAAATTAAAAAATACTTTTTATGACTTAGCAATTATTACAATATCAAAAGTAAAGAATGCAGACGAATTTTCACTCATCAGTAAAAACATAAGTCCTTTAAGAAAAATGGAATATCTTGACTTAGCACACATTGTGTACAAAGCTAAAACTGACTTCAACTCACAAAAATATCAGAGACCATTTTAGGCCTATTGAAAACTCTCCCACATGTTGTTGTAACCAATTCTCTGATATACTCATTGGCGTACTTAAAATTAGCCTTGATTTATGATATTCTTTGTTATATAAAACCATATAATTTCATGAAAATATTTCCAAACCCTAACATGGAATTGGGGTTAGCCTATGTTGGCTCACAGATCATGGTCATTCAAAATGGCTCCAGAATAGTATCTTATTCAGTTTATGATGAGAGCTATGAATATAGCACTGACAATAGGAACCATTACCATATCAGAGATAGAAAACTTTTTTTGGTTTATAGTGCTATCTATGAAATATCTGTAGTTCATCGAAACTTTATTTTGAAACAGTGAACTTTATTCCCCACATCTGTAATAAATCAAGCATGTCCTTTTTTATCACTATAAGTCAATACAACAGTGGGAGTCTTGCCCAGCCTAATTAGTAAAGAAAAAGAAAAAAAAAAAAAGGAAAGGACTTACAACATAGCAATTATTCACATATTATATGAACATGTATATAAAAAAAAAATCTCAAAATGCTTCAATTGAAGAAATAAAGCACCCAGTGGGACAAGACAGTATGTTTGTAATTATCAGTGAACATATGATCAAGCTCCACATGAAAACTGTATGTCTTATGACAAATTAATGTAATTTGCATTAACCGCAAAGGAATTAAATATATATGTAAAATTATAACAAATTATGTACGAAGCTAAAATTGGTGACCAAATCATAATAGACATTGAATGATGTATTTTGTTTTCCAAAGAGAAGTCAATAATTTTCAAACATTCTCTACTATTTAAGGAATATAATTACCAGTTCCTAAGCAATATGGTAGAAATCATTTTTATCAATGATGCCAAATAGACTCTAAAATAATCAAATAGAAAAGTCATGTGAGGGAGAAACTAACACAGACAAATGACATAAAACAATGAAGGCTTATCTGAAGAACTAATGCACAAATTGAGGTATACCTTTACTTTAATTGAAGACATGTTAATGTGAATGAGAATTCCTGAAAAAGAGTGCAAAAACTGTAAAGCTCAACCAACTCTGTTTTTTTACAAAAACTCATTTTGTGTGAGATCAGGGATAAAATCCAATTCCAGGAAGAAAAAAAAAAGAGTACACCTGAGCAAACATACTGTGGGTTTTTGGGAATATTTTTTCTCCTATAATATGTAAAATATTTATATTAAAATATGCTGGGGATTTTTACTGTGTACTTATAAGTAATCATTCTCTTGGAGAAAATAAAATGTAAACATATTTTAATTTTTATATAGCTTGAAAGATTTTGCTGTTATATATAAGCTGTGGGACAAGGAAAATAAAACATCCTATGGCAACCCACCACCCTTATCAACAGCTAAGGTTACAACAGTCAGGTTTTAATAGCACTACAAAGGTAGAGATAACCTAAAATGTCCTGTGAAGATTAGATAATCCTGTTTGTCAAGTGGTTCTGCCCTCTAGTTAAGACCTCAAGAAGATAACCTGCACAAAAAATGAACTTCACAATCAGAAAAATGAGGTATAGAACTAAGCAGAGAATTTACAACAGAGGTATCACTAACTGCCAAGAAGCATTTTTAAAGAAATGTTCAATGTCCTTAGTCATCAAGGAAATGCAAATCAAGGGGTGGGAGGTGGGGTGAACTCTCTAGAAATTAGCAGAGATCTGGGAGGTAAGAGACTCTCAGCACTCAAAGGGAGGAACCTTAAATGAAATGCCCAAAAGTGGGAAGACAGGGCATCAAGTGAAGGGATGGGGTTGACGTCCCAGTCAAAAACTCTGAGCCAGAATTATTCTTGTCTAAAGAACTGCAGGAACAAAAATGGAGAAGGGAATGAGGGATGGGTGGTTCAGGGACCAGTCCAACTTAGGATCCATCTCAAGGAAAGGCTCCAAGACCTGAAACTATTGCTGATGCTATGATATGCTTGTAGACAGGAGTCTAGCATGTCTGTCCTCTGAGAGGCCCAACAAGCAGCTGACTGAGACAGCTGCATATACTTATACCCAACCAGTGGACTAAAGTCAGGTACCCCTATGTTTGAGTTAGGGAAAGGCTGGAAGAAGCTAAGGAGGAGGTAGACCCCAGAGGAAGACCAGCAGTCTCAAATAACCTGGGCCACTTAGATCTCTCATAAACTGAGCCACTAATTAGGCATTATATCATAGCTGGGCAGAGGCCCCGACACATATATAGCAGAAAACTGCCTGGTATGGCTTCAGTGGAAGAAGATGCACCTAATCCTGAGAGACTTTAGGCCCGAAGCAGTGGGGAGGCCTGGTGGGGTGAAGGGGGGCAGGAATTTCCTCTTGGAGACCTGGGGAGGAGGAATGGAATGAGGAATTGTGGGAGGGTGACCAGGAGGGAATATCAAATGACTCCCATGAAGAAGTAAGGAGAGGGCCAGGCTCCTGGAAAGGCTTGAGCCAGCATTGTAGGGGAGTACCAAGACAGAGAAAAAGGAGGGAGGCGATTGGAGACTGGGTGGAGAGAAGCTTATGGAACATATGGAGAGGGGGGAACTGGGAAAGGGGGAAAGCATTTGGAATGTAAACAAAGAATTTAGAAAATAAAAAAAATAAAAAAAAATAAAAGTAATAAAAATGTATTAACTTGCTGATCTGAATTGAAATTCTCCAAATTGGCAGTAACCACAATAAAAATCTTGATCCCCTAGACTCAGGGATCTCACTCTGACTTCTGCAATGGTGAGAGTCTGAGAGAAAGTGCTTGAGAACTCATAATAAATACCCTTATGTGTTTTACACAGGAATCAGCTCCTAGGTTGCCTTTGGGTACCTGCCACTTGGGGATAACAAAACTTCAGTGACTGTAACTAAGTAGTGATGCTGTAGAGTCCATTGCAAACATACTGGGGTATATTTAGCCCTCTAAAGAGTCATTCCTTGTCCAGACATCTTATGCTAATTAGTGGATAAAGCTGAACACAACATCCTGATAAATAAAAGAAAATCTTTAGAATGCATTAACATAATAAAACATGATTCCCCAGTAGTAAGTACAAAGGCAAATCATGCTTTCAGATAGTCTCTGAGTCCTATAATTAAGATTCCTCTGCCAGTTTTAACTTTCCATTTGATGTTAACAGCTATGCGTTTGGAAGTCGCCTTGATTTAATGTTTCTTTGTTCAGTTACGATGATAAATCCATAATGAAATTGCTTCTATGCAAAAACCTGGAATTTCAGTTATCCTAAATGTATATTTTCAGGTCATGGTCACACAGATTTTTCTCCAAAATAAGCTGTATCTTAATTTTCTTTGGAGTCATAGCTGTGCTTTTCTGTCACATAAATAAAAATATCTTTAACTGGATCAAATGATGTTTTACATAGCACTGTCACTTGGATAGCTAAATTTTTAGTATTCTGGTATTTTAGTTTAATCTGTTACCAGAAACCATAGGATCCTGAAGTTTGGGAGAATGTTTATTCTCCTTCTGCTGAGAAAGGAGCTTACAGTAAGCAGAACTTTGCAATTATTCCAGTTTATCCAGCAAGGTTCCTTGAAGAGCATGTAGCAGGAGATTATGTAAAACAAACCCAGCCACCTGAAGGGACTCAATAAACAGTGTCCCCAGATTTAGTTAGCTCATTTTGAGTTAGAGAAGACAGTTTTTTATAGTCCTTAGGAGTAAATGAACTGTCTTTACTGAAAGTGAGCTGAATGACTCAGATGAGAACTGAGGAACTGAGATGAAATAATCATTACTTCTTGCAACAGAGCGGTCAAGAAGATAATGTGTATATGCTAGGGTGGGGGCATCTACTGTCTCAGAATGAGCATTTTTGTTGTTATTTTGGGTTTTGGGTTTTTTTTTTTTTATTGTTGCTGTTCTTTTGTCCTTTCTTATAAATGATTCTGTATTGACTGGGTACCTATATGTTAAAAACCAATATAGATACATATTTATTCTGCATTTGAAGGTTAAGTTAGGAATACCAAACTTAAATAAAAACCAAAATCATGAAACTTCTGGAAAATATCAAAGATAAAAAACTACATCTACCTGCATTTGCCAACAACCAAAAATCACCTCCCGATTAAGAGAATCTTTAGTTTACTATTGTTAAAATCGATTTTATTTTTGTAGGGAATACACTGTAAATGACATGGACATACAAAGAAACCATTTCCAAGTACAAGGATTGAGAACTGTGTCAACTAGATTCTCACTAATATGTATGCAAAGATGATAATTTTATATTTATATTATTGGGGCTCTATTCATCATCAGCAAAATTACAAAACAGGAAGCAACAAATCTATTAATCAGTAGAGTAATTCATTAAAATTATAATTAAGTTAGATAATTGTCTAGGTCAGATAAAATATAAAAAAAAATGATAAACCTTTGTGGCCATGTACAACAATATAAGTCTATAACTCAAAAGGAGTTTCTTGAGAATTCCATACATATATACAATGATACTTATTAATATCTATCCACCATTTCCTTTCTTTCAATACATCTATTTCCCACCTTTATCTCATCTTTTTTGATAATCTGCTAAATCCAGTAAATGTTGCCTATCTGTGAGCGTCCATCTTCTGGAGGATGGAGACAGCTACAACTGGCTATACCATCAAAGAAGCATGATGTTTTCTTTCCTATCCCTACTCTCCCAGCAGCTACCAGTTGCCTACAGCTCTTCAACTAGCTGTGAGACCTACATATCATGTCTCCACCTATCTAGGAATGTTGGCTGGCATAATCAGTACACGTATTATGCATTGTGAATTGGTTATGTGGGAAGCCATTAGAGACCCTCACTTCGGCAGACCGGGCAAAGGTCCTGAGTAAAACAAAGGAGAGCCTCTCTGATAATTGCAGTGGAAGGAAGTCCTGAGATAACTGTGGTAGGCTCCAGCCTGTGCAAACACCAGAGATCTCCACCTAGGACCCTTATCTCTTTCTGCTGAAACTGCTAGATTGCCCCTCCTTCCTTTGTCCTTGCCTTGAGGCATGTCCCTCCTGAAAGCCTTAAAACCTGGGTACCCCAGGACATTAAATGAGGCTTTGACATAACCCAGACTGACTTGTCTTTCTTGGTGCTTGGCCTCCTTCTCTCCCCCCCCCACCCCCCGTTTTGACCCTCAGGTAGTGCCCCTTCGGAACCCTGGAATAACTGGACCTGCCGGACGGGTTACATGGTTAATAGATTATTCAAGTTCTATTACATGGAAAACATTGTATTGTCCTCCTTTCCATCCTCTGACTCTCAATATTTCTGAGCACAACAATCTTCATTTTTGATCAAATTTTAAATAGTCTTTCCTCATCGAGGGATGAAACAATTCTTTCAAAGCATGTTCATATTTCTTACCAAAAGTTTCTTTATCCTGTGGACATACAACATAAATATTTTACTTTTATTATTATCATCAATTCTACCCATATGATCTTTCTTAGATAAAATGAAGCTCATCAGCTATATGCATCTGTTTATTTGACTTAATTCTCCTGAAGCAAACATCACATATTCAGGGAAATTTATCAAATTCATGATAGATGTAATTCTGCTATAAAACTGTCATTTAGTACTGATATTCTTCTAAATACAATGTGATCATAGAATGTATTCTGTATGATTTATTTATTTTAAATTTGTTAATGACTGTTGTTTTTAAAAACGAGTACATTATCTAAGAGTATCTTCTAGAATTTTGAGAAAGGAGTTGTTCTACAGATATTACTTGCTATATATAAGATGACATATAATGTTAGTTATTTGATTCCCTTCTTTTCCTTTTGTTTACATTTTCTATATGTTATAGAAAGTAAAATATTGATAGTTTTGAAAGTTTCTCTTGAATTTTATCTTGTCAATTAGTCATATGTTTGTTTCAAATGTTTCAGAGTTCTTATCTTTCACAGTTGTCAAATATTTGCTATCTATGGGTCAAAGCTATTTCTCCAATTTGCTTTGGAATATAACTGGTTGAAAATTATATCAAAACTTGCAGATTTCTGTTAGTAAATACTTATAGGTTCATGAGTGTTATACCTTCTGGATGGTTTAATCTTGTATTGTTAATAAAATATTTCAGTTTATCCATAGTAATCATATAGGTTTTTTAGATCCAATTAATGTTTTATAATAGAAATTTAACATTATACCTACAGTTCCAAAGAAACATTCTTTTTAATATTTTGTGTTTTGGAGTAAAGTTTTCCTCAAAAGTAGGTACATTATTACTGTTAAACTCGCTCAAGTTGAAAAATATTTACATTTTAATTGGGTTCCTTGATGTAAAGATTTATGAATTTATATAATCTAATTCATTATTTCTTTTTTAATTCTTTTGTTTTGTTACTCTATTGGTCTTTTGTTTCCTTTACATCAATTCATTATTTTATAAAGTTTATGATATATATATATATATATATATATATATATATATATATATATATATATATATATATGGGTTTTTTTGATGCAAAAGCCAGAGGCTTATTTTTTTTCTTTTTCATTATGTCTGGATCAACCCTCAATTAGTCACTCCAGGTGAGTGATGAGAAGACTACTGTGAATGGCTATTATATGCAGTTTTTCTACTTTATAGGTTACATCAGTAAGGTTACAGTTAAAACTTATTGAGTAAGTAGTTTCATCTTTATATCTATTGGTTAGCAAACATGACATGAATTTAAACTTTACCTTGGACTTTCCAGAGGGTAAGCTGACTATCAGTCAATACATTTTGGGAATTTTTACTCAAGAATGTTCCTTTGAGTGGAGAATGAATCTTGGTATAGCTTTGACACCAGGAAGGATGGCAGAGCTGTAAGGATGGTGTGGGACTGCAAAAAGCCCTTAGGGTCCCTCATTCCTCCCTCATTTTTGTAAAAGCTCCAATCCTGGAGCTATGCTCATGGGTCTTGTATAACTAACTCATATTCTTCAGGTCCTGTCCTCAGGGTTTCATATTGTTGGCACAGGACCATCAGCTGCACTGCTCCTATTCTCTCTTTTATGAAGGCTATACACTTGTTCAATATGCAGGGTCCAAATGTCAACAATAGCAGGAGAACAATTAGGGGTTCTAACAAGTTCAATATGAGGGTGGTTAACCAAGGGCAAGAGTTAAACTAAAATTTGAACCAGCCCTGACTCTGTTCTTTTTCTCTCTTCTGCTTGGCTAGCACTTCTCACACCTTGTGCATTGAATCTTTAACTACCCCAGGAAGGGTCTCCAGTATGTGTTTCCTGATGTTTTACACCTTCAGCAGCACAGAAAAAGTGGTTGGCCCCCAACACTGATGGGTCTTCTGCTGGATTCTTCCATCTCCGGAGCAGACATATATGGGGTTTTTTTATGGGAGGCTCCTTAACTTCATTTGTCTGTGCCCTAAGCCCCACCCTCCAAAACTGCTTCTGGGACACAGTTTAGATTCACAAGTTCCTTGTTCCCCACATTCAGGCAATCCCTCCCCATGTCTCTAGTGTATGGTTATCCCAGAAGTCAAGATCCACCACTATGTTACAGAGATCAAAGACAAGGTCTGGCCACCAAATATAAGATGCCTGTTCCTCTGTACTGGACAAGATACATACCTTCTGACTGAGAGTACTTGCCAAGTCACTTTGGTAGGGTTGAGAGGTTTGCTGAGACTCAACATTGGATGATATGCCATAGCCATCTCATGAATTCTTTGGCCTTCCAGAAGAGATTTGTTCTGGTGCCTGGCTGCTATCCATTTGGAATCAGTCACAAGTGCTAGTCTGACATATGTTACATGAACCCAGGCAGTTAGTTACTCCATCAACTTTAACAGAAGGAGGGGTGATCAACAACACCAGGAATGGCCCTTTCACTTTGCTTACAAGTTTTTAGCACAGTATCTCTTAACATATACCTAATCTCCAACTTGCTACTCGTGTGGAACTTCTGGGGTACCTGCGCTATACAGGCACTAAGTTTAGGCCACAGTTCCTCGTGGCTGATCTGGAAAGCTTGCAATCGAGCCATAATATTCTTGTCAGCCTGAAAAGTGACTCTGGGAGCATCAAGAGCCAGGGTCAAGGGAGTGAGGGACCCATACAGAATCTCAAAGTGGGTCAGGTTAAAATGAAAAGGGGTATTCCAAGCTTGGAACAGGGCCAGAGAAAGGAACACCACCCAATCAGTGCCAGTTTCCAAGGACAATTTAGGTCAGGTCTCTTTTAGTGTTCTGTTTATCTTCTCTACCTTCCCTGATCTCTGGAGAGAGTATGCACAATGGAGCTTCCAATTAGTACCCAATATCTCTGCCAATCCATGACTTACTGTAGAGACAAAAGCAGGACCATTGTCTGATCCAATTATCCTGGGCACTCCAAACTTTGGGAAAATTTCCTCTAATACCTTCTTAACTACTATTGGAGCTGTTTCCTGCTTTGTTGGGAAAGTCCCAACTAGAGAGAAATTATCCACAAACAATAGAAGGTATTTGTAACCATATTTTCCTGGCTTAACTTTTATAAAAGTGACCTACCAATATACTCCAGGCTGTTCGTCCCTAGTTCTATTGCCCTGTTTACTCTTGGCTGCATAAGCATTCACTTGCTGACATACCTTACACTCTTCTACTATTTCTCTTGCACAAAACCTGAGGTCCATTATATATACTTTAGATCCCTTAACTGATTGGACAAGCATTTTATCCCCAAAATGAATCCATCTCTGCATTTGGCCTAGTAAATCTTTTCCTTGCTTTTTGGGAGTATAGTTCTCCTTTCTTGTGTGCACCATTGTTGTTCGTTCTCTAGGTAATAATTGGTAGGATCTGAGTTTCTAGCAATCTGAGTTCTTTCTTCTGTATATTTTTAAGTGTGGCCCTCTATTAGTCAAGTCCCATTCCCCAGCAGGTGTCTCTTGCAGGCCCATAACCAGGATAGGTTCCTGCATAGCCACTTCTCAAGCCACTTGATCTGCCTGGTTATTGCCTCAGGCCACTGGGTCTTTTCCTTTCTGATGTGCTGGGCAATGAATAATACTTATAGTTGTTGGTTTCATCAGATCCAAGATTTCCTGGGTTTTCTTTTTTTTGTTTTTTTGTTTTCCCTCTGATGTAAGCAGTCTTCTCTTGGTATATAGCCCCGTGGACATGGGCTGTGGCAAAGGCATACTTGATATCCATGTAGATGTTATTTTTCTTGCTGTACCCAAGTTCTAAGACTTCAGTGAGATAAATTAGCTCTACTATCTGTGCTGATGTGGTAGAATGGGGTGGGGTAGAGGTTCAGCCCAGCTGACATTTGTGCTGTCCACCACAGCAGCACCCATTCATCTCTGACCTTCATGGAGAAAACTGCTTGAGTGAGTAAACTAGGTAGCCTTGGCTCTTGGTAGGGGTCAGTCAGAGAAGTCTTTCCTCCACCTATGGGCTCTTGTTTTGGGCCAGTTAGTTGTGGCCTCTCAGGCAGGAAGTGTATCTGGGCCCCCATCTCAGAGAGAACATCTATCCCCAGTAGAGGGTAGAGACAGTCTGAAATAACCGTAAATGAACTGCATACTCAAGAAATCCCTTGGTCCACTGTTTTTTGGTTAGTCCATGAATATATTTTTGTGCCAGTGGCTCCCTGGATCCAAGATATTTTTCTTGGAAACAGGGCCATTGGCTTGGAGAAGTACAGTGTATTGAGCCCCTGTATCCACCAAGAAATGGGTGAGTTTCCCCTGAACTCTCAGAGTTACCCTGGGTTCAGGGAAGGGTCCAAATCCAATCTCCCCTAATCACTGTCTTTACCAAGGGCTGATAACTTAAACATTTTGTGGTACTTTTCCCAAGGCCTGTATTCCTGTCCCCACCTTCCATTTATTGGTGGACTCTCAGGCCCAGTGACCTTCTGAATGTAATACTCGCAATGGTCCTTTTCAAGGAGTTTCTTTCTCTTTCTGCTTGGGGGGGGTCTCTCTTCTCTGTAAATTACTTTTCTGTCACTTTTCTGTTTTTCATCTCCCTTTTGTCCTCTTTCTTTCTCTTTCTTTGCTCCTTCTCCTCCTCTGTCTCCATATTATAATAGACTTTCTCAGCTACATACACTAAATCTCTCAATGATTTATCCTGTAGTCCCTTTAGCTTCTGAAGCTTTTTTCTGATATCTCTATTAACCTGGTCTATAAAAGTACTACTAAGGCCAACTTTTCTCTTTCCCTAACTTCCCTCCAGTGGTTCACTAGGAAGTTTCAAAGGGTAGATTCAGTTTCTCTCTTGCCCAAAACTGTTGTTTTTCCAAGTCCAAGAAGACAGAACAAGATAACCAAAACCAATAAACACAGAGAAAGACAACCAAATAGAAAGAAGGGGAACACTATCTAATTCATTTTATGAAGTCACAATAACTCTGATAACTAAACAACACAAAGACTCAACCAAAAATGAAAACTTCAGACCAATCTCAATTATGAATATCAATGCAGAAATACTCACTAACATTTTTGCAAAATGAATCCAAGAACACATCAAATGCATCATTCACTACTATCAAGTAGCGTTAAGCCCAGGGATGCAAGGTTGGCTCAATATATGAAAATCCACTAAAGTAATCCACTATATAAACATACTCAAAGAAAAAAATTACATGATCATCTCCTTAGATACAGAAAAATGCATTTGACAAAATACAACAACCCTTCATGTTAAAAATATTGGAGAGATCAAAAATCCAAGTCCCATACCTCCTAAACATAATGAATAAAATATACTGAAAAACAAAAGCCAATACCAAATTAAATGGAGACATACTAGAATCAATCCCAATATCATTGGGGAAAAACATGGATTCCTACCCACTCCTTGTCTATTGAATACAGTACTTGAAGTACTACCTAGAACAATGAGACAACAAAAAGAGATCAAGTGGATAAAAATTGCAAAGAAGAAATACAGGTATCACTATTTAGAAATGATATGATAGTACACATAAGTAACCCCAAAAATTCTACCAGAGAACCTGATACACAACTTCAGGAAAGAGGCCTGATATAAAATTAATTCAAACATATCAGTAGCCTTTCTTTATACCAATGATAAACAGGCTGTTATAGAAATTGGGGGAAAATTCCATTTCCAATAGAAACAAATTATACAAAATGACTTGAGGTAATTCTAACTAAAGAAGTAAAAGACCTGTATGAAAATAATGGCAAGTCTCATAAGAAAGAAATCAAAGAAGATCTCAGAAAATGGAGAGATCTCCCATGCTCATGGATTGGCAGAATTAATATAGTAAAAATGACCATCTTACCAAAGGCAATCTCCATATTCAATGCAATCCTCATCAATAAGTAAACAGAATTCTTCAAATAAATGGAAAGAACAATTCTTAAATTCATCTGGTGAGGCCAAAACAAAAATAAAACAAAACAAAACAAAATCAGGATAGTGAGAACATTTCTTAACAATAAAAGAATGGCTAGGGGAACCACCATTCCTGACCTCAAGTTTTACTACAGAGCAATAGTGATAAAAGCTGTATGGTATTGTTACAAAGACAGGAATGTTGATCAATAGAATAGAACTGAAGATCCAGAAAAAAAAAACAACACGCAATTATGGTCATTGGATCTTTGACAAAGAAGGAAAAATATACAGTGGTTAAAAAGAAACATCTTCAATAAATTGTGCTGGTCTAAGTGAATGTCTGTACATAGAAAAATGAAAATAGACCCATATTTGTCACCTTGCACAAAGCTAAAGTCCAAGAGGATCAAGAACCTCAACATAGAACCAGATATAGTGAGACTAATAGAAGAGAAAGAGGGAAAGAGCCTTGAAGTCATTGGCACAGGGTTAAATTTCCTAAACAGAGCCCCAATGGCTCAGGCTCTAAGATCAAGAATTGATACATGGGACCTCAGGAAACTGGAGATATTCTATAAGGCAAAGGTCATTGTCAATAAGACAAATCAGCAACATACAGATTAGAAAAAAATTTTCACTAACCCCACATCTGATAGAGGGCTAATAACCAAAATATATAAAGATCTCAAGAAACTAACCACCTAAAACCAAAGCAACCCAATCAAAACATGGGGTATAGAACTAAACTGACAATTTATAAAAGAGGAATCACAAATGGCTAAGAAGCACATAAAGTAATGCTCAAAGTCTGTAGTGATCAGAGAAATGCAATGCAAAACAACCCTGAGATTCTACTTTATACCAATCAGAACGGCTAAGATCAAAACCTTAGGTGATAATACATGTTGGTGAGGATGGGGAGAAAAAGGAACAGTCCTCCATTGCTTGTGGGATTATCAACTGGTACAAGTGCTCTGGATATCAATCTAGAAAACTGGAAATATATTTTCCTGAAGATACAGCAATACCACTCTGGAGAATATATCCAAAACATGTCCCACCATGCCACAGGGACAGGTGTTCCACTATGTTCATAGCAGCCTTGTTTGTGATTGCCATAAACTAGAAACAACACAGATGTCCCCTGCCAGAAGCATGGATACAGAATACGTGGTTTATTTACACAATGAAATATTACTCAGCTATTAAGAATGAGGACATCCTAAGTTTTACAGGAAAATGGATGTAACTAGAAAATATCATCTTGAGTGAGGTATCTCTGACCCAAAAGGACATACATGGTATATGCTCAGTAATAAGTAGATATTAGCCACAAAATAGCACAGGATACCCAAGGTACAGTCCACAGACATCTAAAAGGTCAATAAGCTGAAGGGCCCAAGTGAGGATGCCTCATTCTCACTTGAGATAGAGAAGAAAGCAATCACAAGGGGTGGGTGAAGGGAACATGGAGGAAAAGTGGACTGCAGAGGCAGGAGAGGGTAATCTGATGTGGTATTGGGTACTGGGTAAGGGAAAAGAACTGAAGCCCTGAGGGCCAGCAGAAAGAATGGAATCAAGCTGGGCAGTGCTTGTACATGCCTTTAATCCCAGCAGAGGCAGGTGGATTTCTGAGTTTAAGGCCAGCCTTGTATACAGAGTGAGTTCCAGGATAGCCAGGACTACACACAGAAACCCTGTCTCAAAAATTAAACAAAAAAGAAAGAAAGGAAGGAAGGAAGGAAGGAAGGAAGGAAGGAAGGAAGGAAGGAAGGAAGGAAGGAAGGAAGGAAGGAAGGAAGGAAGGAAGGAAGGACAGAAGAAAGGAAAGAAGGAAGAAAAAGAAAGAAAGGAAGAAATGGGTACCTGCAACCTCAGGAGGTAGCAGGTTGGGGGCACCCTCCAGAATGCACTAAGGAACTTGGGGGAGGGGGGGCGTGAGAGACTCTCAGGACTCAAAGGGAGGCACCTTAGATAAAAGGCTTGACTGTAGGGAGAGGGAACTTGTAGAGCCCACCTCCAGCAGACAGACAGGAAGGGCATCAAGTGAGCGAAGGAGGGGGTTGCCATCCCATAGTCAAAACTCTGACCTATAATTGTTCCTATCTGAAAGAACTATAGGGATAGAAATGGAGAGGAGCCTGAGGAAAGGAAGGTACAGCAACAGGCCCAAAGTGGAATCCAGCTCAAGGGGAGGCCGCAGGGCCTGACACTATTACTGAGGCTGTGGAGCAATCACAAAAAAAATGGGCCTATCATGACTGACCTTTGAAAGATGCAACAAGCAGCTGAAAGAGTCAAATGCAGATATTTTCACCCAGTCAATGGACAGAAGCTGCTAAGCCCTGTGGTTGAGTTAGGGAAAGACTGAAAGAAACTGAGGAAGAGGGTGACCTTGTAGAAGGACCATCAGTCTCAATTAATCTTGACCCCAGGGATCTCTCAAACACTGGACAACCAAACAGGCAGCATACACCAGCTGATATAAGGACCCCAACACACATACAGCAGCGACCTGCCGGGTCTGTGTTCAGTTAGAGAAAATAACACCTAACCCTCAAGAGAATGGAAGCCCCAGGGAGTTCATAGGTCTGGTGGTTTGGAAGGTTGGGGTGGAGAGGGAAATCTTCATGGATAGAGGGTGCATAGAGGAAGTAAGTGATGTGGAATAGTTGGAGGGTGGACCAGGAAGGGAATAAAATCTTGAGTGTTAAAAAAAGATTAACTAAAAAGAAGGAATATAACAAAGAAAATGGTGTTATTAGAAATTAAAAATAGTTTTCACTGAATTTCTCTTGCATTTAATAAAACTTAAATGGAACAAGCTATAAAGACTGTGTACTTTACTTTCACATAATATTGAACAAATGACTTACAAACAAAAAATTATGAACCAAACATATTACAAATGAAATAAAATGATAAATAATTCTCATAACTTAAAAATCCTCCAATGAAATTGGTCTTCTTTTGCTTTTCCTAGAGAAGAACATCACAAAAAGAGAAAGCAGTACTTAAAGAATGCTTTACATAATAGGTATTTACTCTTGAGATTCACCATAGGTTTTTCCAATAGTGCTTTGTCTGGGCACTGAAATTCAAAATGAGCTCTATTACACACTGTTACTTGGCACTTTTAAGAGACTTAATTTTCAGATAAGTTATTGAGATGAATTGGCATACAATGTTTTCATTGTGGTGTGCTAGTGAGGCACCTGCAGATACCCCTGAGATGTAGGGACTGGCTATTTCTCATGTAGTGTACAAGCAGTGAAATCTACTAATTCAAGGCTCATTTCCTCTTTGTAATTATTCTCTATGTTAGTTATTTTCATTCTTAGTTTTACTGCACCTATGGGATTATAATTTTTATTTGTTAAGAATTCAGAGAATACTTATTGTCTAAGCAGAGGAAAAACCGGTCTCTGCTTCTAATTAGACCAGAAAAGGGAAGATATTCCTAATAATTCTCCTTTTAATAAAAAATGCCATTCATATTTTAATTTGTTTAAAGTGTTCCATATTTAATGTCTATGTCACTGAAGATTTTTGCTTTCTACTAAGAGAATAAAAATTATTCCCAGAAAAAAATTGTCAAGATTTTATGGTATAATAAATCAAATTGCTACAAGTCATTCTTTTTCACCATAAAAATTAATATGTTTTCATTAGTTTTTGCTATGACTGATTCTATGTTCTAGGTAAATTCTTATTTTTCTTGAATTAATTACAAATATTTATAAATATCCTGGGCAAAAGTTAAGTCATTAATTTCATAAATAGTATGAACACTATGTAAATTTTTACAGGTACCATTTTCTATGCCCTTAAAATTTTCTTCTTCCTGAATAATTGTGCAGGATATCAAACCAGAATGTAGTATGCTCTTGAGGTATTTGCTTAATTAATTTCTCATATATGTCAAGTACAGTGGAAGAGTACTTCAAAAAGTTTTCATTTTAATTATCTACTACTTTACTACACATGTTTGAAAATTAGTAGTCTAAGACAGAAAGTACATTCATTATTATATCTAAAGTCACGGCTGGACTAAAAACATTATTCCTAGAAAGGTAAATACCTCATCATGTATTATATTTAGTAAGGAATATTATAAAACTTACAATTCTCAGGCAATTTTCCTTAGACATGCTTATTTCATTATTACAAGCTAATTTCCATACAGCTTTAGGGTCTTGTCCTGCCTGATTCTATTTAGACTCATATTTTGACCCTGTTTGACTAACATTTTCTAATATTTAAGTATGCATATATGGTTCAATATTCTTGATGAGAATAGTAAGAAATAATATTACTTACATTAAAAAGGAGAGAAATAGACATGATTAAAAATTTCTATAAACTAGTGCTCATCTAAAATCTTTAACATAGGTCAGGCACTGAGGTACATATCTGGATCCTAAACAGATGGATGGCAAGTTCCATATATAATCCATATATAGAATGACTATGTTTCTAAACATTCATAAACTAAGCAGGAGAAATATTGATAAAAACACATTAAAAATAATCCCCAAGCAGGAAACCACATGGTCAAAGCTGCTAAGTTTTGCTACTTGATGGGACAGGAACATGACCTCTTCTTTCAGGTACATTCCCACCAGTTTTCTCTTTTTCATAATTTCCTTCACTATTTTTTTTTGTTTGCTTTTTCAAGACAGCATTTCTCTGTATAGCCCTAGCCATCCTGGGACTCTCTGTAGACCAGGCTAGCCTTGAACTCAGAAATCCACCTTCCTCTGCCTCCCCAGTGCTGGGTTTAAAGGTGTGCACCACCACTGCCTGGCTAATTTCCTTCAATGTTAAAGCTTGACTGTCTTTGAACTTGTTTTTTGAACTAACCTTGAACTCAGAAATCTGCATGTCTCTGCCTTTTGAGATTGAGGATTAAAGAGAGGTATCAGGATGCCTGAACCTAAGCTTTCCTTTACCTGGACCTTGCTCTGTGTCATGCTGGCCTTAAGCTCTGACATCTGCTTGCCTCAGTTTCCTGTGATTAATTGCATATACCACCAAGCCTGGACCTAAGATTTTCTATAATTCTGTTTCACAAGATCTTTATATGTATGACCACTATACCTCAATAACAGGATCACATGTGTGCCCTCCATTTCTGGATTGTAGTTCATTCTATGTATAGTCAAGTTGACAACAAATTCTGTCCTTTGTCAATTAGACACAGTCATATATCCTTATGTCCAAATGAAAACAATAACAACATCATGATAATGTCTAACTTGATATAACTATTCCTTGTTCTGGTATAAATACATAAAAAATAATCTTAACTGGGTGTGGTCTTGCCCTGAGGTCAACACTTTTGTAATTCCATTTGATATGCTTAAATAGAGGATTTAGCTCCATTCCACTACCTGGTGCTCCTTTAATCCTGGAACCATATATTTTGTTTTACTTATTTATTTCTATGCTTGATTAGAGTGAATCAAAGGATAGAGTCTGTGGGGCAAGTGGAATCATGCCACCAGACCAAAAAAAAAAAAAAAAAAAAACCAAAAAACTGTTAAGGTTGAGGAGCTTAAGGAACCCTTGCAATTTTCATAATTGAGAACTGAAGGCATTTGGATCTGCTTCTGACCATGTTCTTGTACTGGATCACATGACCTTGACACACCAACAAAAAGACAATAATGACTGGTCACATAGTATGTAGCCCATATTTCTCTATGCTAGTGAGATATCTAGATGTTCCAGACCCATGGGTTTAGCCAATAAGCTTCCCTTCCTGTACATTTCTTCCTGTAAATGGTAGTTAATATCTGGTCCACCCTAAGTATATCATATGTACGCTTTTTACCATGAATAAACACTTTAGAATATCAAGGACTATCTTACTCTTCAAAAACCATCATGGGTTTACCAAGTTACCTTTGTTAACAAGTCACAGGCCTAAATCTCCTGTAAAAGGTACCTTCTCAATACCTCATGCTTCCCAACAGTGTCTGGGTGCCTCAGAGTTATATGACTACAGCCTCTGCCCCAATCCTACAACATTTCTCACAAGAAGCACAGTCTGGGGCCACCATATTAGGCTGTATTCTCCATTGAGCAGGTGTCAGCATCATGTGAGACTTGCATCCCTATGGTAATATGCAATAAAAATAGCCAGGCACTCCTGTGTTTTGTTTCCCTGAGCAGCATTTATACACCCTAGCAGCAAGGTGAAGTACAGACCCAAAAGAGTCACTTTTTCTATAAGATTTTTGAGATTTAATTTTATTTCTTTTTTTTCATTTTTTTTTATATGCTTTATGCTATACTTTGTGGGGTTTTAATGAGAATGGTCCCATAGGCTCATATGTTTGCCTGCTTTTTTTCTATATTCTTTGTTTAAATTCCAAATGCTTACCCTTTTCCAGGTTCCCCCTTCCCCATCAGTCTCATAAACTCTCTTTCCTCTGCCCATTTCTCTGTCTGGTGCACCCCTACAATGCTGAATCAAGTGTTTTCAGAACCAGGGCCCTCTCCTTCATTCTTCTTGGAAGTCATTTGTTATGCTAATTGTGTCTAGAGAATTCAGAGCTTCTGCCCTAATTAATATCCACTTATCAGAGACTGGATTCCATGTGTATTCCTGTGTGATTGGGTTACCTCACTTAGGATGATATTTTCCAGTTCCAACCATTTCCCTATGAATATCATGAATTCATTGTTTTCAATTGCTGAGTAGTATTCTATTGTGTAAATATACCACATTTTCTGTATCCATTCCTCCATTGAGGGACATCTGGGTTCTTTCCAGCTTCTGGCTATTATAAATAAGGCTGCTATGATTATAGTGGAGCATGTGTCATTATTGCATGCCTGGGAATCCTCTGGATATATGCCCAGGAGAGGTATAGCACGGTCCTCCAGAAATGTCAGGTCCAGTTTTCTGAGGAACTGCCAGACTGATTTCCATAGTGGTTGTACCATCTTGCAATCCCACCAACAGTGGAGGAGTGTTCCTCTTTCTCCACATCCTTGCCAACACCTGCTGTCTCCTGAGTTTTTAACCTAAGCCATTCTGACTGCTATGAGGTGAAATCTCAGAGTTGTTTTGATTTGCATTTCCCCAATGATTAATGATGTTGAACATTTCTTAAGGTGCTTCTCAGTCATTCAAAGTTATTCAGGTGAAATTCTTTGTTTATCTCTGTACCCCATTTTTAATATGGTTATTTGGTTTTCTGGTGTCTAACTTCTTGAGTTCTGTGTATATATTTGATATTAGTCCTCTGTCGGATTTAGGATTGATGAAGATCCTTTCCCAGTTTGTTGGTTGCAGTTTCCATTGCCTTACAGAAACTCTGTAATTTTATAAGGTCCCATTTGTCAATTCTTGATCTTAGAGCATAAGCTCTTGGTATTCTGTTCAGGAACTTTTCCCCTGTGCCCACGTCCTCAAGGGTCTTCCCCAGTTTCTTTTCTATTAGTTCAGTGTGGAGGTCCTAGATCAACTTGGAGTAGAGCTTAGTACAAGGAGATAAAAATGGATCAATTCTCATTCTTCTGCATGCTGACCTCCAATTGAACCTGCAACATTTGTTGAAAAGGGTATCTTTTTTCCATTGGATGTTTTCTGCTCCTTTGTCAAAGACCAAGTGACCATTGGTGTATGGGTCAGAGCAATTACCATTGCTCTGTAGTAATGTTTGATGTCTGGGATACTGATTCCCCCATAAGTTCATTTACAGTTGAGAATAGTTTTAGCTATCCTGGGGTTTTTTGTTATTCCAGATGAATTTGAGAATTGCTCTTTCTAACTCTATGAAGAACTGGGTTGGGACTTTGATGAGGATTTTGTTGATTATGCAGACTGCTTTTGGCAAGATAGCCATTTTAACTGTATTAATCCTGCCAATACACGAACATGTAAGATTTTTCCATTTTCTGAGGTCTTCTTCAATTTCCTTCTTCAGATACCTGAAGTTTTTGGCGTATGGATTTTCACTTGTTTGATTAGAGTCACACCAAGATACTTTATATTGCTTGTGGCTATTGTGAATGGTGTCATTTCACTAATTTCTTTTTCAACCTACTTATCCTTTGAGTATAGGAAAGCTACTGATGTGTTTGAGTTGATTTTATAACCAGCCACTTTGCTGAATTTTTTAATCAGCTGTAGGAGTTCTCTGGTGGAATTTTTTGGGTCACTTAAGTATACTATCATATCATCTGCAAATAGTGATAGTTTGACTTCTTTTCAATTTGTATCCCTTTGACTTCCTTATGTTGTCTAATTGCTTTAGCTAGGACTTCAAGTACAATATTGAAAAGATATGGAGAGAGGGAACAGCCTTGTCTAGTCCCTGATTTTAGTGGGATTGCTTCAAGTTTCTCTCCGTTTAGTTTGATGTTGGCTACCGGTTTGCTATATATTGTTTTTACTATGTTTAGGTATTGGTTTGAATTCCTGTTCTTTCCAAGACTTTTAGCATGAAAGGATGCTGAATTTTGTCAAAGGCTTTTTCAACATCTAAGGAAATGACCATGTGGTTTTTTTCTTTGAGTTTGTTTATGTAGTTGATTACATTGATGGTGTTTGCATCGGTTCTCATATAGGATATTGGCCTGAAGTTCTCTTTCTTTGTTGGATCTTTGTGTGGTTTTGGTATTAGAGTAATTGTGGCTTCGTAGAGCAAGGTGGGTAGTGTTCCTTCTCTTTCTATTTTGTAGAAGAGTTTGAAGAGTATTGGTGTTAAGTCTTCTTTGAAAGTCTGATAGAATTCTGCACTAAAACCACTTGGACCTTTCCTTTTTTTGGTTGGAAGGTTTTCTATGACCCCTTCTATTTCCTTAGGATTTATGGGACTGTTTAGATGATCTATTTGATCCTGATTTCATTTTGGTATTTGGTATCTAAGAAATTGTCCATATCCTCCAGATGCTCCCGTTGTATTGAGTATAGGCTTTTGTAGTAGGATCTGATGATTTTTTGGATTTCCTCAGTTTCTGTTATATCTCCCTTTTCATCTCTAAGTTTGTTAATCTGGATACTGTCTCTCTGTCCTTTGGTTAGTCTGGTTAACAGTTTATCCATCTTGTTGATTTTTTCAAAGAACCAGCTCCTGGTTTTATTGATTCATTGTATGGTTCTATTTGTTTCCACTTGATTGATTTCAACTCGGAGTTTGATGTTTTCCTGTCTTCTTCTCCTCCTGGGTGATTTAGCTTCTTTTTGTTCCAGGGATTTCAGTTGTGCCCTAAAGCTTCTAGTGTATACTCTCTCTAGTTTCTTTTTGGAGGCACTCAGGGCTATGAGTTTTCCTCTTAGCACTGCTTTCATTGTGTCCCATTGATTTGGGTATGTTGTGCTTTCATTTTTGTTAAATTTTAGTTATTTCTATTTCTGATTTTAGATCCTGGATGGTTTTGCTTAGCTCCTTCACTTGCTTTTTTGTGTTTTCCTGTAATTCTTTAAGAGATCTTTGTGTTTCCTATTTCATGACTTCTGCTGTTTTACTCACTTTCTCCTGCATTTCTCAGAAAACTGCGCACCTCACTTTCGAAAGATCCTGCTATACCACTCCTGGGCATATACCCAGAGGATTCCCCAGCATGTAATAAGGATACATGCTCCACTATGTTCATAGCAGCCATTTTTATAATTGCCAGAAGCTGGAAAGAACCCAGGTATCCCTCAACAGAAGAGTGGATGCAAAAAATGTGGTATATATACACAATGGAGTACTATTCAGCCATTAGAAACAATGAATTCATGAAATTCTTAGGCCAATGGATGGAGCTGGAGAACATCATACTAAGTGAGGTAACCCACTCTCAAAAGATTAATCATGGTATGCACTCACTAATAATTGGATATTAGCCTGAAAAACTAGAATACCCAAAACATAATCCACACATCAAATGAGGTACAAGAAGAATGGAGCAGTGGCCCCTGGTTCTGGAAAGACTCAGTGTAGCAATATAAGACAAAACCAGAACAGGGAAGTATGAAGGGGTGGGTGGGAGAACAGGGGAAGGGAAGGGGGCTTATATGACTTTTGGGGAGTAGGGGACCAGAAGGGGGGAAAAAGAAAGTAAAACAACCATGAGGAATTATAGAAGTCCCAACTGAAATATTTAGTACTTTGTTAGATATATTTGGAATTAACATTTTCCCCAAGAAGCTGTGAAGCTATGATATGCAGAATAACTTGTGATTTACCCAATAAATAGTAGTGGCATTTTAACAATCTTGTGGAAGATTTGGGAATCTTATGTTCATATATTCATTTACATTTTTGTTAAATTTTTAAAAGTCTTTGATTTCTTTCTTTTTTTGAATTTAATATGTTATATTTTAGTATTTTATAAGTTTTTTATTTAATATATTTATTTTCTATATTCTTTGTATACATTCCAAATGATTTCCCCGTTAAGAGATATTAAGGAATAGTGATTATTACTTCCTGACATTTTCAATGTTATTTTTATTTTTATTTTTTTTTAATATTTTAATTTTCTATATTCTTTGTTTACATTCCAAATGATTTCCCCTTTCCCGGATCCGCCCTCCCCATATGTTCGATAAATCTTCTTCTCTCCATCCATTCTCCAATCACCTCCCTCCTTTTTCTCTATCCTTATATTCCCCTCCAATGCTAGGTCAATCCTTCCAGGATCAGGAGCCTCTCCATACTTCTTCATGGGTGTCATTTGATATGCGATTTGTGCCTTGGGTATTCAAGGCTTCTGGGCTAATTAATATTCACTTATAAGAGATTGCATTCCATGTGTATTCTTTTGTGATTGGGTTACCTCACTTAGGATGATATTTTCCAGATCCAACCATTTGCCTAAAAATTTGGTGAATTCATTGATTCTAATTGCTGAGTAGTATTTCATTGTGTAAATATACCACATTTTCTGTATCCATTCCTCCTTTGAGGGGCATCTGGGTTCTTTCCAGCTTCTGGGTATTATAAATAAGGCTGCTATGAATATAATGGATCATGTGTCTTTATTGCATGCCGGGGAATCCTTTGGGTATATGCCCAGGAGAGGTTAGCAGGCTCCTCTGGAAGTCTCATGTCACGTTTTCTGATGAACCTCCAGACTGATTTCCAAAGTGGTTGTACCATCTTACAGCCCCACCAGCAGTGTAGGAGTGTTCCTCTTTCTCCACATCCTCCCCTACACCTGCTGTCTCCTGAGTTTTTGACCTTAGCCATTCTGACTGGTGTAAGGTGAAATCCCAGGGTTGTTTTGATCTGCATTTCCCCAATGACTAATGATGTTGAGCACTTCTTAAGGTGCCTCTCGGCCATCGGAATTTCTTCAGGTGAAAATTCTTTGTTTAGATCTGTACCCCATTTTTTAATAGGGTTATTTGGTTCCCTGGGGATTAACTTCTTAAGTTCTTTGTATGTACTGGATATTAGCCCTCTATCAGATGTGGGGTTGGTGAAGATCCTTTCCCAATTTGATGGTTGCTGTTTTGTCCTTTTAACAGTGTCCTTTGCCTTACAGAAACTTTGCAATTTTATAAAGTCCCATTTGTCAATTCTTGATCTTAAAGCATAAGCTATTGGTGATTTGTTCAGGAACTTTTCCCCTGTGCCCATGTCCTCAAGGGTCTTTCCCAGTTTCTTTTCTATTAGTTTCAGTGTGTCTGGTTTTACATGGAGGTCCTTGATCCACTTGGAGTGAAGTCTAGTACACGGAGATAAGACTGGATCAATTCGCATTCTTCTGTATGCCATTTATTGAAAAGGCTATCTTTTTTCCACTAGATGTTTTTGGCTCCTTTGTCGAAGATCAAGTTACCATAGGTGTGTGGATTCATTTCTGGATCTTCAATTCTATTCCATTGGTCCACTTGTCTGTCACTGTGCCAATACCATGCAGTTTTTAACACTATTGCTCTGTAGTATTGCTTGAGGTCAGGGATACTGATTTCCCCAGAATTTCTTTTGTTGTTGAGAATAGTTTTAGCTATTCTGGGTTTCTTGTTATTCCAGATGAATTTGAGAATTGCTTTTTCTAACTCTGTGAAGAACTGAGTTGGGATTTTGATGAGGATTGCATTGAATCTGTAGATGGCTTTTGGCAAGTTGGCCATTTTAACTATATTAATCCTGCCAATCCACGAGCGTGGCAGATTTTTCCATTTTCTGAGCTCTTCTTCGATTTCCTTCTTCAGAGACCTGAAGTTCTTGTCATATAGATCTTTCACTTGTCGGTTAGTCACACCCAGATACTTTATATTGTTTGTGGCTATTTTGAAGGGTGTCGTTTCCCTAATTTCTTTCTCAGCCTGCTTATCCTTTGAGTATAGGAAGGCAACTGATTTGCTTGAGTTGATTTTATAACCAGCCACTTTGCTGAAGTTGTTTATCAGCTGTAGGAGTTTTCTAGTGGAGGTTTTCGGGTCACTTAGGTAGACTATCATGTCATCTGCAAATAGTGATAATTTGACTTCTTCCTTTCCAATTTGTATCCCCTTGACCTCCTTATGTTGTCTAATTGCTCTAGCTAGAACTTCAATACCATATTGAAAAGATTTGGAGAGAGAGGACAGCCTTGTCTAGTTCCCGATTTTAGTGGGATTGTTTCAAGCTTCTCTCCATTTAGTTTGGTGTTGGCTACTGGTTTGCTGTATATTGCTTTAACGATGTTTAGGTATGGGCCTTGAATTCCTGTTCTTTCCAATACTTTTAGCATGAAAGGATGCTGGATTTTGGCAAATGCTCTTTCTGCATCTAATGAGATGATAATAGGTTTTTTTTTTCTTTGAGTTTGTTTATGTAGTGGATAGCATTGATGGATTTCCTTATATTGAACCATCCCTGCATCCCTGGGATGAATCCTACTGTCATGGTGGAAGATCGTTTTGATGTGTTCTTGGATTCTGTTGGCAAGAATTTTATTAAGTATTTTTGCATCAATATTAATAAGAGAAATTGGCCTGAAGTTCTCTTTCCTTGTTGGATCTTTGTGTGGTTTTGGTATCATCGTAATTGTGGCTTCATAGAACGAGTTGGGTAGAGTTCCTTCTGTTTCTATTTTGTGGAATAATTTGAAGAGTATTGGTGTTAGGTGTTCTATGAAGGTCTGATAGAACTCTGCACAGAAGCCATCTGGTCCCGTGCTTTTTTTGGTCGGGAGACTTTCTATGACCCTTTTTATTTCTTCAGGTGTTATGGGACTGTTTAGTTGATCTATTTGATCCTGATTTAGTTTTGGTGTCAGATATCTGTCTAGGAAACTGTCCACTTCTTCCAGATTCTCCAGTTGTGTTGACTATAGGCTTTTGTAGTAGGATCTAATGATATTTTGAATTTCCTCAGTTTCTGTTGTTATTTCTCCCTTTTCATTTCTAAGTTTGTTAATCTGGATACTGTCTCTGTGTCCTTTGGTTTGTATGGCTAAGGGTTCATCTATCTTGTGGATTTTCTCAAAGAACCAGCTCCTGGTTTTGTTGATTCTGTATATGGTTCTCTTTGTTTCTACTTGATTGATTTTGACCCTGAGTTTGATGATTTCCTACCTTCTACTCCTCCTGGGTGAAATAGCTTCTTTTTGTTCCAGGGCTTTCAGGTGTGTCATTAAGCTGTTAGTGTACGCTCTCTCCATTTTCTTTTTGGAGGCACTCAGGGCTATGAGTTTTTCTCTTAGCACTGCTTTCATTGTGTCCCATAGATTTGGGTATGTTGTGACTTCATTTTCATTATGTTGTAAAAAGTCTTTAATGTCTTTATTTCTTCCTAGAACAAGGTATCATTGAGTTGAATACTGTTCAGTGTCCACGTGTATGTGGGTTTTCCTTTGTTTTTGTTGCTATTGAAGACCACTTTTACTCCATAGTGATCTGATAGGAGGCATGGGATTAGTTCGATCTTCTTATATTTGTTGAGGTCTGTCTTGTGATCAATTATATGGTCGATTTTGGAGAAGGTACCATGAGGTGCTGAGGAAAAGATATATTCTTTTGCTTTAGGATAGAATGTTTTATTTATATATATATATATATATCTGTTAAATCAAATTGGTCCAAAGCTTCAGTTAGTTTCATTGTGCCCCTGTTTAGTTTCTGTTTTCCTGATTGGTCCATTGGGGAAAGTGCAGTGTTGAAGTCACCCACAATTATTGTGTTAGGTGCCATGTGTGCCTTGAACTTTAATAAAGTGTCTTTTATGAAAGAGGGTGCCCTTTCATTTGGAGCATAGATGTTCAGGATTGAGAGTTCTTCTCGTTGTATTTTTCCTTTGACCAGCAAGAAATGTCCCTCAGAGTCTCTTTTGATGACTTTGGGTTGAAAGTCAATTTTATCTGATATTAAAATGGCTACTCCAGCTTGTTTCCTGAGACCATTTGCTTGTAATATTGTCTTCCAGCCTTTTACTCTAAGGTAGTGTTTGTCTTTGACCCTGAGGTGTGTTTACTGTATGCAGCAAAATGTAGGGTCCTGTTTATGTATCCAGTCGGTTAGTCTATGCCTTTTTATTGATGCATTGAGCCTATTGATGTTAAGAGATATTAAGGAATAGTGATTGTTACTTCCTGTCATTTTTGACGTTATTTTTTAAATTTGATTGGTTAACTTCTTTTGGGTTTGATGAAAGTTTACTATCTTGCTTTTTCCTGGGTGAAGTTTCCCTCCTTGTATTGGTGTTTTCCTCCTATTATCCTTTGTAGGGCTGGGTTTGTGGATAGATATTGGGTAAACTTCGTTTTGTCATGGAATATCTTAGTTTCTGCATCTACGGTGATTGAGAGTTTTGCTGGATATAGTAGTTTTGGCTGGCATTTGTGTTCTCTTAGAGTCTGCATGAGATCAGCCCAGGATCTTCTAGCCTTCATAGTCTCAGGTGAAAAGTCTGCTGTGATTCTGATAGGTCTTCCTTTATATGTTACTTGGCCTTTTTCTCTTACTGCCTTTAATATTCTTTCTTTGTTTAGTACATTTGGTGTTTTGATTATTATGTGATGGGAAGTATTTCTGTTCTGGTCCAGTCTGTTTGGAGTTCTGTAAGCTTCTTGTATATTCATGGGCATCTTTCTCTTTAGGTTAGGGAAGTTTTCTTCCATAATTTTATTGAAGATATTTGCTGGCCCTTTAAGTTGTAAATCTTCACTCTCATCTATGCCTATAATCCTTAGGTTTGGTCTTCTCATTGTGTCCTGGATTTCCTGGATATTTTGTGTTACAAGCTTTTTTGCTTTTTGCATTTTCTTTAACTGTTGAGTCCATGGTTTCTATGGTATCTTCAGCATCTGAGATTCTTTCTTCTATCTCTTGAATTCTGTTGTTGATATTTGCATCTATGTCCACTGATTTCTTCCCAAGGCTTTCTATCTTCAAAGTTGTCTCCCTTTGAGTTTTCTTAGTTGTTTCTACTTCTGATTTTAGATCCTGGATTGTTTTGCTTAGCTCCTTCACTTACTTGTTTGTGCTTTCCTGTAATTCTTTAAGAGATTTTTGTGTTTCCTCTTTCATGACCTCAGCCTGTTGACCAAAGTTCTCCTGTATTTCTTTAAGTGTTTTTGGCGTTTCCTCATTATTGGCTTTTGTATTCTCCTGGATTTCTTTCAATGATTTTTGTGTTTCCCTTGTAAGGGCTTCTAACTTTTAATCCATTTTCTCCTGAATTTCTTTAAGTATGTCCTTCATGTGTTCCTGTACTAGCATCATGACCAGTGATTTTAAATCCAAATCTTATTTTACTGGTGTGATGGGGTATCCATTACATGCTGGTAAAGGAGAATTGGGTTCAGATGTTGCCATATTGCCTTGATTTCTGTTAGTGACGTTCCTGCGTTTGCCTTTTGCCATCTAGTTCTCACTGGTGTTAGTTGGTCTTGTCAATGCTGGACTCACCAGTGCAAGCTGCCTCTTCCCAGGTGGCCTCTGGTGTGCAGCTTACCTCCTGCACTGCCTGGAGACAAGGTGCTGTTGCCCAGGCTGTTCAGATCCCGAAGCAGACACCTGAAGGCTCCCTCTGGGGCCTGCTGGATTAACCAGAGCACACTGACTCCTCCCAGCTGGCCTTCTGGAAGCCCCTCTTGCCTTTTGCAGGTACTGGAGATGTGGCGTTGCTGCCCAGGCTGATCTGGATCCGGAAGCGGAGAGATCTGAGGGCTTCTGCCAGAGGCCTCAGGACTGGAACCTAAGCTCCTTGCCAATGCAGCAAGCTCTGTGTTCCCAGACTGCCTCCTGGTGAGCACCAGGACTCCCGTACTTCCTGGAGACCAAGGGCTGTGGTCCAGGCTGTTCAGATCCCAAAGCAGACACCTGAAGGCTCAGGCCGGGGCCTGCTGGATTCACCAGTGCACACCGACTTCTCCCAGCCGGCCTCCTCTTTCTTATTTCTTCCTTGACCAAGGTATCATTAAGTAGAGAATTGTTCAGTTTCCATGTGTATGCTGGCTTTCTGTTGTTTTTGTTGCTATTGAAGACCACTTTTGCTCCATAGTGATCTGATAGGATGCATGGGGTTATTTCTGTCTTCTTATATTTGTTGATGTCTGTCTTGTGACAAATTATATGATCAGTTTTGGAGAAGGTACCATGAGGTGCTCAGAAAAAGATATATTCTTTTGCCTTAAGATGAAATGTTCTATATTTATCTGTTAAATCTAATTGGTCCAAAGCTTCAATTAGTTTCACTGTCTCCCTGTTTAGTTTCTGTTTTCCTCATCAGTCCATTGAAGAAAGTGCAGTGTTGAAGTCACCCACAATTATTGTCTTAGGTACAATGTGTGCTTTGAGCCTTAGTAAAGTTTCTATTATGAAGGAGGGTGCCTTTCCATTTGGAGCACAGATGTTCAGGATTGAGAGTTCTTCTTGTTGGATTTTTCCTTTCACCAGCAAGAAGGGTCCCTCAGTGTCTTTTTTGATGACTTTAGGTTGAAAGTAAATTTTATCTGATATTAGAATGGCAACTCCAGCTTGCTTCCTGAGACCATTTGCTTGTAAAATTGTCTTCCAGCCTTTTATTCTAAGGTAGTGTTTGTCTTTGACACTGAGGTGTGTTTCCAGTATGCAGCAAAATGTAGGGTCCTGTTTACTTATCCAGTCCATTAGTCTATGTCTTTTTATTGGGGAATTGAGTCCATTGATGTTAATAGATATTAAGGAATAGTCTTTATTACTTCCTGTCATTTTTGGTGCTTTTTTTTTTTTTTTATATTTGATTGGTTATCTTCTTTTGGGTTTGGTGAAAGATGGTTACTATCTTGCTTTTTCCAGGGTATAGTTTCCCTCCTTGTATTGATGTTTTCCCCATATTATCCTTTGTAGTGCTGGGTTTGTGGAATGACATTGTATAAATTTGGTTTTGTCATGGAATATCTTGGTTTCTCCATCTATGGTGATTGAGAGTTTTCCTGGGTATAGTAGTCTTGGCTGGCATTTGTGTTCTCTTAGAGTCTGCATGAGATCTGCTCAGGATCTTCTAGCTTTCTTGGTCTCAGGTGAGAAGTCTGGTGTAATTCTGGTAGTTCTTCCTTTACATGTTATTTGTCCATTTCCTCTTATTGCCTTTAATATTCTTTCATTGTTTATTACATTTTGGGTTTTGATTATTATATTATGGGAGGTATTTCTGTTGTGGTCCAGTCTGTTTGGCATTCTGTAGGTTTCTAGTATAGTAATGGACATTTCTCTCTTTAGGTTAGGGAAGTTTTCTTCCATAATTTTGTTGAAGATATTTGCTGGCCCTTTAAGTTGTAAATATTCACTCTCATCTATACCTATAATACTTAGGTTTGGCCTTCTCATTGTGTCCTGGATTTCCTGGATGTTTTGGGTTACAAGCTTTTTACATTTTGCACTTTCTTTGACTGTTGAGTCCATGGTTTCTATGGTATCTTTAGCATCTGAGATTCTTTGTTCTATGTCTTGTATTCTCTTGTTGATATTTGCATCTATGGTCCCTGATTTCTTCCCAAGTTTTTCTATCTCCAAAGTTGTTTCCCTTTGTAATTTCTTAGTTGTTTCTACTGCTGTTTTAAAATCCAAGATGGTTTTGCTCAGTTCCTTCACTTGCTTGTTTGTGTTTTCCTGTAATGCTTTAAGAGATTTTTGTGTTTCCTCTTTTATGACTTCTGCTTGTTGACCTAATTTCTCCTGTATTTCTTTAAGTGATTTTTGCATTTCCTCCTTATTGGCTTCTATCTTTTGTCTCATATTCTTCTGGATTTCTTTAAATGATTTTTGTGTTTCCCTTGTAAGGTCTTCTAAATTTTGAGCCATATTCTCCTGTATTTCTTTAAGAGTTTTATTTATGTCCATCTTGTGTTCCTCAAACAGCATCATGACCAGTGATTTTTAAATCAAAATCTTGTTTTTCTGGTGTGTTGGGGTATCCTGGAATTGCTGTTGTTGGAGAATTGTGTTCAGATGCTGCCATATTGCCTTGATTTCTGTTGTTACTGCTCCTGTGTTTGCCTTTTGCCATCTGGTTATCTCTGATGTTAGTTGATCCTGTTGTTACCGGCTGATTCTTGAACTTCCTGTGAGTTTGTAAGGCTATTTCTGTACCACTGGATGACTGGGTTTCCCCTGGCCCAGATTACTGATGGGTAGCTCTCATCTTGGGTTCTGTTGGAGCCCTGGTGTGTCCTGCCCCAAGCAATATTATACTCGGGTTTTCTCTGTAAACTGAACCTTGTGCTACCCCTCTGCTCTGCCCGGGAGGGAAGATGGATCCTGCCAGCACCCTGCAGGACACCGGACCCATGTCTGGCTGGCACACAGACAAACTGCCTATCTGCCCAGGTCCTGGGTACAGGCCGCAGGCCTGCAACTCTGCAGTCTGCATCCCCAGAGATCTTAGTCTCAGTATATCTCGGTATCTGAGGTCTCCTGTCCTGTCCATCTTGGAGCGAAGATGGTGGTTACTGACTTCCCTGCAGGGCACAGTTCCCATGCCTGGCTGGCACACAGACGACCGCTAATTTGCTCAGGCCCTGGGCACAGGCGGCAGCCTGCAGCTTGGTGGTCTGTGCCCCCAGAGATCTTAGACTCAGGATATCTCAGTACCTGGGGTTGCCTGTCCTATCCTACTGGGAACGAAGATGGGGGCTGCTGACCACTCCACAGGGCAAAGGACCCATGCCTGGCTGGCACACAGATGAACTGCTGCTGTGCCCTGGGCATAGGCGGCAGCCAGCAGCTCGGAAGTCTGTGTCCCCAGAGGGACACTCAGGATATCTCAGTACCTGGATTTGCCTGTTCGTCTGTCTTCTACTGTAGTCGTTTTCAATAAAAACTTCCATTTTGAGTAGTGATCAAATAAAATTCAAATTCCCAAGACCAATTTGGGTAATTCACATCCTGTTTAGCAGAAAGAGACATGTACAGGGGTACCTGGCCTCCTCATCAGCAATTTGAGACATGAATGCTAGGCAAGTCACCCCACTACAGTTGACTAACCGAACCAATGGGTACAGGAATGTACCCATTTGATGTACCACAAATACACAATTCTAAGGATGTTCACTATCTCTAAAACATGACTATTGGGATAACTTGGAACAGATGTTTGTGGGTTTCATGCTCAAAATGCTGTACTGTATTCTGACTAAGGGTTACCGTCTCAGCTCCCAAATCTGAACTGAGTCCCTGAGTGATCAGTCCAGAGGTATGTGTTCAAATTAACTATCCACATTTTATTGAGATCTGTGTCTATATTCTTTGTGGGTTGATTTCTGAATCCCAACATAGGGTAATAAAATCTACTGTGGGCAGTCCCATTCCAGGTCATGTGGGCCTGAAGTATATAGCAAAGTTAGCTGGATCAGTCAAATAAACAAGTCTCTAAGCAGAATTAGTCCTTTATTTAAAAAAATGTTAAAAAATTGAATTTCATTTTTTGTTTCCTTTTTATTCTTTTTCCCCTAACTTAATGAGTTTTCCCTTAGGATAAAATGAAAATTGTAGATATAACTTGTTTGAAAAATTCTGCTTTATTTCAGGAGTACCAAACTGAACCACTTTGTTCTCATTTTTTTCAGCACTATGACAATAAAGAAAGGGTGGATAGGCTGGATTATCCCAGAAAACTGCTGTAACATATTAGATCCACAAGGAGTCTGAATTCTGGTAGGCACTCTGGAGACAAGGTTTCACAAGCACAGGTTTACCTCTACCTGGGATACAGACATGCACTTAGTACACACCTTTAATCCTCAACAATGAAGATAAGATTATTGTGTAGAGGGAAGCAACAATACTTGAAAATGATCTCAGACTGAAAAGCAGATAAAATGACATGCAAGAGGAAGGTTTGACAGAATGATTCAGAGATAGGATACACCCAATTCACATGAGAAAAAATAGGAAAGAGAAGTAACATAAGAGAGCAAGACAGCAAGAGAGAGAGAGAGAGAGAGAGAGAGAGAGAGAGAGAGACAGAGACAGAGACAGAGACAGAGAGAGAGACAGAGAGAGAGACAGAGAGAGAGACAGAGAGACAGAGACAGAGAGACAGAGAGACAGAGAGACAGAGAGACAGAGTTTTACCAGGACACCAGGATAGTTTTATAGAGACTGGATATAGGTAAATTCAGAATGAATCAGAGGATGATTAGGAGCCAGATTAGAACATATTGTCAAAGTTAGTATGAACCCAGGCAGAACAATTCTGTCATAATCTGATTCTATCTTGGAGAGGAGTTTTGAGTGAAAACAGCTAAGTTGAACCAGACATCTAAAGTTCAGAAAGAACTAAAAATGGTGAGCCATTCAGAAGTAAGCTTATAAGACAATTAATTACATCTGGCAAAGAAAATTTACTTTTACACTATTCCACTATTATATTTCTTTCTCTTTTAAACCATTTCCCCTCTTCCTCTTATAAACATTTCTTCTCTTCTTTCATGTGTTATAACAGCTCTTCTGGCTTCATATATCTCATTGTGTGTGTGTGTGTGTGTGCGTGTGCGTGTGCATGAGTGTGTGTGTGTTTAAATCAAGATACCATATATAAGAGAAAACATATATTTCTTTCCTAGTATGGCTTATTTCACCATACCCTCCACTTATATCCAGTACCTATGATTATCTCTGTATAAAGGAAACCAATATAAAATATATACATTTGGGGAGTTTCTCACTGTAAGGATAAATTATAGAGACAGATAAAAGATCAGTGTAAGCCAAGGATTGGCACAAGGAGATATGGGTAAGTGAAGCACAAATGATACTTAGGGCAGTGAGGCTATTCTGTAAAACCATGGCAAGTGGAGAAAACATAAAAGCAGATAATAAAATCTGATATAAAGAAGTTACAGTTTTGGAAAGTCTTGCAATATAATCAGACTGTGGGTGATTTATCTAGAATTTAAATATAAATACAAATTATTTCCTTTGATAAAAATCAAGTTATTTAAAAACCAAAAATCAAAATGGTAATTTTGATAATCAAAATGCATTTACATTATACTTATTAAAGTAACTGTGCTATTTTTGTCCACATGAAATATCTATTATTAAGATTTATATTCAATACAGATTCTCAAGATATACATATACAAACAAATTTAATCAATTATTGGATTATGATCTTTTTTTATTTTTCCATAGTGTTTTGTTTGTAAATACTTGTAATTATACATTAGAAGGCTACCAGGAGATAGATGTTCCACTTTCAGAATCTGATACAAAGCCAGACAAAACAATTATGGGGGAATGTTGTTAGTGACTTGAGAATCAAAACTAAATTGTATGTGTGTGTGTGTGTGTGTGTGTGTGTGTGTGTTTGCATGCATGTGTGAGTAGTAGTAGTAGTAGTAGTAGTAGTAGTAGTAGTAGTAGATATCTGTCATTCAGTATTTCATGTCTCATGTCAAGGTAGGTGTGCTAGACTGGCTTTCTGTGCTTAACAAGATACTGAATGGTGAGCTAGAGTGATAAATTAATAGTGAATATTACTTGATGCTCTTGTAATCAAGCTGGGTTTGATTCCCAGCATCCACAGACATCTCAAAACTACATAATCTCTAGATCCAATGTATCTGACAAACTCTTCGGGTATCTGTGGTACCAGTCATGCAAATTTTACACACACACACACACACACACACACACACACACACACACACACACACACACACATAAATATATAGGCAAAATACTCATAATTTTAGGTCAAATGCTAAATTGTTGTTAAATATCATTTTGAAATCACTATATCTAGAAACATTTTCTACCATATTTGGTTAGAGAAATGAGAAGAGATAGGTACTTCCTCAGAATATAGTTCCTGGTTCCTTACCCCATTCCCCACTCATACAACCTATGTGATTTCTCAAGGTATTTCAAATCTTTGATTGACCTTGACAAAACCTCTGTTAGAAGTTTAGGCTTACTCCATCTAGCCTTTCTGTGAATTTCACTCCTCTGACTGAGAAGGTGGGTGATTATGGGTATTACAATCCATACATTTGGGGATAAAAAGGTCTTGATTTTTTTTTTTTACTATTGATTGATTTTCCCATTTATCAAACATTTTTTTCTGCTACTGCTATTAATGAAGCTATAATTTTTCAGATGACTGAAAAAAGTAGTCATAGAGGATACATAGATTACTTTAGCAAACTGTGAAATGGTATAGTTTGGTGTCTACTGTGGATAGAAATCCACTTTGCCAAGGTGAGTATACTAAGGGATACATCAAATTTGAGCATAATAAACCAAATACTCTTGCTTGCTTTTATCATGTAAGCGTATAGTAGTTAGCTCTCTAGACATTCATAAGAAACTGGGGGCCAATAATTTTTGCTTAATCACTAGGTCAGCATTTTTAACAGGGACGATGTGGAGGACTACAAATGGGATGTTTTATAGAGAGGAAATAATTTGGGCATAGTAGCTAATTGCTATCATATCCAAAGATACCTTGAATTTTTTTTTTTTTTTTGGTTTCTTTTTTATTTATTTGTTGGATTCCATAGCTGCCAGCAGCTATTACTAACTGGGTTGCTGGAACAGAAGCTGAGGGATGGATAGGGAAGGGGCGAAAAGAAGAAGGGCCAAGACAATATTTCACTGATCAAAGCTGTAAACTTTAATGATGCCAGAACTTTTAACAGTTTGGGCAAACCCTTCCCCCCAGACTTCGGGCTGAGTTCTGGTGGAAGTTGTCTAGCTTCTCTTAGAGGTCCTCATCTTGACTGCTCCAGCAGCTGGGTGGGTCACCTGCTTAATTCAGGAATTCATAGACCTGGAGGACAATGAACCTTTACTTTGAGCACTCCACCCTAGGTGGAGCAGGATCCTGGCTATCTGGGAGACGTTAACCTTGACCATAGTCACGTACACTCTTAGCACTCCACCCAAGGATAAAAATTCCTGCTTTAACCTACTTCCCTATTATGTCCTAATGGCAGATTCCTGCACGAAGCCAGGGATTGTCCTTGACCAATGTCAAAGTCAAACCATGTGCATGACTGCCCCAATATTACTCTGTACATTTGTTTTGTTTTGTTTTTTTTCTTCGAGACAGGGTTTCTCTGTGTAGCCCTGGCTGTCCTGGAACACACTCTGTAGACCAGGCTGGCCTCAAACTCAGAAATCCACCTGCCTTTGCCTCCTAGAGTGCTGGCATTACAGGTGTGCACCACCACCGCCTGGCTGACACCTTGAATTTCTACACCTAAGTAACTTCTTAGTTTTTTTTTTTTTCTTTTTAAATATCTATATTTTCACATGAATATTCACTTAGGTGTTTTACAGTTTTCCCCAATTGTAAATATATACATGTGTTTTATGTGCATTTTATTTATAATGAAATCAATTGTGTTTACAATTCATTCCTTGGTGCAACAGAATTGTCAACTCTTAGCTTAGCTACTATGGAGGTAAAATCCTTTGGGACATTGAAGTACAGACTTATTTACAATGAACTCCAATGTCTAAAATTGTTATTTTGGATTGTTACCACAATAAAAGCCAAGATTTTAAGCTCTACTAAAAACAAAACAAACTAAAAATCTTTATTTTTTTATGTTCTTTAATAACATGTCCATAATTTTTGATTGGTATAAAAATGTATATTGTGTTGAATATAATAAAATTTAAAATTAAAATTAAAAAAATAAAAATGATATACATGTAATATTTTAAATTTAATTTCATTTTATATACTCTGATTAACAGAGTATTTTTTTTAAAAAAGAATATCAGATTTTTTTTTATTATGCTTTAATTCTTCACAAAAGAGGTAGCAGAAATCCTGGTGTGGATGCTAAAATCAGTGAAACAATTTTTGAAGATTTGTTTATTTTATTCTTATATCTATGACTAAGCCTATGTGTGTACACCACAAATAATGTACGTACCTACAGAAGCCAGAAGATGAATTGGATACGCTTTGGAAGAGTTGTAGATCATTGTCAGATGCCAGATACAGATTCTGATTACCAAGCACTCTCAATGCCAAAGCACAGCTCCAGCTCCAGAACCATTTTGTTATAAGAAGGAAACTATAATGTGTTTTGCTTTATATTTTGTATAAAATTAGTGATGACATCATGAAATCTGCTAAACAAATATATACAATAAATGCAGTATGCTCATACTACATATTACTTTATACATGTTTAAGGGAAACATTCATTTTGAAGATATTTTAATATATATTTCTTTAAATGAATTATATCAAAGTTATTGTGATATCCATTATAAATATATTAGAAAATTTAATTTTGATTAAATATATCTTTCACCTTTAAAACAAAACAAAAAAGATAAAATTAGATTGAATACATGCTACTATTTCACCAAGTACAGCCATGGTAGGGATAGCATGACATGACATGGTTCCTACACCGGAACACAGCCAGTATGACATGGGCCCCAAGTATTGATGGTTGCTGTAGGTATAAGGCTTGTTTGTTTAATAATATACATACTTTCACATCCCTCCTTTGAGGAAAGTCCTTTTGGCCAACAATAATGGCTCCATGATAATTAGAGACAGCTTTAATCCAGGAGGTAAGGGTGTAGTTATTGTCTCAGCAAAATGGTAGAATGCTATTACTTTCAGGATGATCCTTAAGGCTGTGAGAAAGAACTTTGAACACATGAGTTCAAAAATATATAATTTCTCAACTATGCAAAATATAAGGATGCAATATGAATTATATGAGGGGCTTCATAGACTTTGTAAAACTGAAGCAATGGTACTATGAGGCAGCTTGTCAGAAAGATACAAAATCAGGCAGATACAAAGACAACCATATTCCTGAGTTCAAGGTTAGCTTGGGACAGAGGTAGATTAGATCTAGGACTGGGCATGGTAGGAAGGGTAATATGTGTGGTGGGGTTCCCACCCAGCTAGCCTTTTGTTTGTACTTATCAAAGGCAGACAGATCTCTATATTCTTCTGCAATGCTAAAAAAAAAAATGTACTGGGTATATCTAAGAATCAAGGGGCTGGGTTCCCAGAAGGCTGATTCATGGGATAACCAAAAGGGAACCTGGGGTAATAACTGAATTAATATGTAAATAAAAGAATGGAACTCTGTCTCTAGCAGAACACACACACACATACATACACCCACATACACACAGAGACAGAAAGAAAATCAAAGAGAGATAGAGAGGTACAGAGAGAGAGAGAGACAGAGATAGAAACAGAGAGAGTCTAGAAACCTGTCTCAAACAGAACATAGGCTGTCTGCTTATTACCCAAGATGTGACCTCAAGTTGTTTGTTTTGTTGCTCTCAAACATCCCTTTCTCAGAGCCCCTCTCCAAGCTGAGACTGGTCCTTGGCAATATTTATTTCAAGAGACAAAATTTAGAAGTACATTTTATGCTTCCTTTTACCTCTTAATCCATATTTTAACAACTCGTAAGTATGCTATCCATCCTGTACTCTTTGCCTTTTTCACTACTTTAGTTTCAAAAGCCCTTCACCTCAAAAAGAATATGCAAAATGATTATCAATATGAATCCCCTTAGAAAGCAGCTAATTTCTTCACTAATTGAATAAAATTGATTTCTGTATGCCTGTTTATCTCTGCTGCATCAAATATTTTAAATTTTTTAGTTTCTGAAATATAAATTGTACTTAACTATTTCTCTGATTTTCTTTGAAAACAAATTTCAAGGTACCCCTAATTTCTCTGTACAAAAGTACCAAATTATAAAGCATAGAATGGATGTACCACTGTGACATGAGAATTGTAAAATGACTGAATGATTCTTAATGAAGACTTCCTTGCTACAATTTTGACCTCTCTGATTCCTAAATAACTTATTTTTTTTTTCATAAAAATGTAGTTAAGAAAGAGATGTTAGTGGTATACAGATGTAATTCAAGAATTCAGGAATTGTAGACAGGAGAAATAGAAATCTAGGGCCATAATCAACTATCTACACATCAAGTCCAAGAATACCTTGCTGTATGAGATTCTAACTCAAGAAACAAAGTGTAAGCTTAAGTGAATTCTGGTTGATATTTTTGTCATATTAATGACTTAGTCAAAAGTAAAACTAAAACTAAGCTATGTAATTTTACTTTTTGTCAATTATGTAATTCTGAAACAGGTAATAGTGTGCAGTACTGTCAATGATATACTACATATTTAATTATATATTGTATTACATTATATTATTTATTTAAAAACATATCTTCATATATATATATAAGTTTTAAAGAAACTTTTTGCTTATTAGTATTACACACATGTCTGCCTGATGCATATATGATGGTCAGAGAGCAACTGAGGAGTTGAATTTTATCCTTCCACCTTTAGTGGTTTGCAGAGATCTAATCTAGATCAGGCTACAATACATGCTACTATTAAATGCTGAGTCATTCATGCAGACTGGTAAATGGTGTGGTATGGTAGAACAGAATGTACAGTTTCTCAAAATGTTACCCTGAGGTATCTGCAACTTACTTTGTTTATGAGGCTGGACCCAAACACACTGAGATATACCTGCATCTACCTCCAGAGCAGGGAATAAAATCATGCAGGACCACATGCAGCCTGGATTTAGAAAAAAAAATCATTTGTGTTTGCAAAGCTATATGTATGTAACCCAATCTAAATATTTTTTATTGTTTGCCAATATGTTGAAATGTGACATAATATCCTATCAATCTGTATAATTATTGATGTAAATGTTTCAGGTCAGTTAAAACAAGTTTAAAATTCTCTAGTATTATTTATAAAATTAATAAATAGTTCACCAACTCTAATTTTTATGTTTGTAAAATTTCATATCTACTTGTTTTAATCCATATAACATATATATATGATTTCAATGTATCCATGAGATAGCAATAAAAGCTGAACTGGAAGGAGCTTTATCATGCTTTATGAATAGGTAAAAGCAAGGGACAGAGATTATGGCAGTGGAATCAAACACTACAAATTGAATAAGATAGTCACTCACCAAACTCCATTAAGGGCTTATTCCATTCATGATATCAGAACTCTCAGTTTTTATTGTATCTAGAAATTCCAGAATATACAAGCAGACACTTCTTAATCTAATCAAGTGGACAATAAACACAATTAAAACAAAAAAGAATGCCAAGGGCTGCAGAGTCAGCTCTGTCAATAAAGTTCTTGCTATATAAAGCTGTACAAGAATGAAGACCTGAATTTTGTTGATCCTCAGTAGTCACATAAAAGCCAGGCATAGCGATACATGCCTATAATTTCACTGATAAGGAGTCAGAGAACATGTGATCTCAGGAGATTGGTGAATCCCATGAGTGTGTATGTATGTGTGTGCATATGTATTTTGTGTGTGTGTGTGTGTCTGTGTGTCTGTGTGTATGTGTCTGTGTGTGTGCATGTGTATCTGTGTGTGTATGTGTAAGTATGTGAATGGCTATGAAGTTCAGAGGAGAATTTGAGGCAGTAGATTCATTCCTTCTATTTTGTAAGTGCCAGGGATTGAACCCAGAACACTGTATAATTATTGCTGATATTTGGGATATTTATATATTCTGGGTTAACCTTCACATATAGTATAAAGCAAAATTCTATTTTATTTCTAGGTGGTAATCAAATTGTCTCTCTGTATTTGGTTTAAAAAAAGTATTTTATTTCCATTCTTCACTCATAGAATATATGAGCTCTATAACTATGTAACCACATAAAGTCTGCCCTTAAACATTTGTGTAAAAATATTATGTGGAATTATAGTTTAATTTGCCTTTAGTATTTATATAGAATTGTAATTGCTGGATTATGTAAAATTATGTTTAATTTATATAGGAACAAAAAGTGGTAATTTTCTCTAATGACTGATATATTTGAAATCTATGCTGACTCTACTTTTTCACAATTATACTGATATATTTTTACTTAAAAATTAAGATAATCCTATTGCATGGGAAATGTAGTCTTACTGCAGCTATAGTTTACATGTTCCTAAGGACAAAGTATGTGCTATTACTGAAGTGAGGTGATAGCTCATTGTGTATTAAGTTTGCATCCCCTCTTTCCACTATCACATGTACCTCTTATCCATCTCTTTGTCTATGTACAGAAATGTTTATTCATAGCCTTTATTTTACCATTTATATCAAGGATATTGATTTTCTTGCTCTTGATTTTTGGACAGAATCACAATACTTTTTGCTGGTCAATATATTTTTTCAAATTAACATGTTTCAAATATTTCCCATTCCTTGAGCTTACAGGTTACTGAACATTACTTCTTTCAGTTGCTTATAACACTGGTATTTGTGTCTAAATTAATTGCTGTACTCTCTCAGGGCATGGTAAAATAGAAGTCCAATGATCTCCTTGATTTAATACATACTATCTCCTTTCTCCATCTGTAGTTGCAATCTAATGTCCCACCAGTACTTGGACTTAATTATAGCACTCAGCACATTAACTTACTTCTTTACTTATTGATTTAGAAGCATATATAGAGAAGCTGTTGAAAGAATTGACTTCAAAGTCAATACATTTTGTCTTCTGTCAGAAGCACTTTCCTCAATTTAAATTAAACCTTATAGACCAGCAGAGCATATGATTGTAGGAACAAGAAGTCAAATTTTGATACCACAGCATTATAAATAACAAAGAGAAAGTTTTATTACTACTACTTAATTCGTAGATCAGAGCTTAGTACCCTTATATATGTGGAGAATACTCTTCATAATAAAAACGCAGTAACAAAATTACAAGCTTGCTGCTCAAAATGGAAATGAGCAGCTTTCAGATGATTGAGTTCATTATGACATTTCCATTATTGTAATCTATGATTCTAAGTCTACAGAAACAATACACGAAACATTATGAAACAGGTAAAGGCTTTCTGACTATTCTTGTACTTTCCTGAATGGGTGTTTGGGCAAAGACTACAGTTTTTAGAGTTTTGGGTTGAAAACTACAGTACTAAAAACAATGCAAATATTTAATTAGATGGTTTATCTGATCCTGTTTTAGCATTGGCACCTGATATGTATCTAGAAAGTTGTCCATTTCTTCCAGGTTTTCAAACCCTGTTGAGCACATAAGCTCATGTAGTAGGATCTGATGATTTTTTGAATTTCCACAGTTTCTGTTGTCATGTCTCCCTTTCCATTTGTGATTTTATTAATTTGTATAATGTTTCTATGCCCTCTGGTTAGTCTGGCTAAGGGTTTATCTATCTTGTTGATTTTTTCAAAGACCCAGATCCTTGTTTTATTTGTTTGTTTATTTGGTTTTGGATTTCTTTTTTTGAGACAGGGTTTCTCTGTATAGCCCTGGCTGTCCTAGAACTCACGCTGTAGACCAGGCTAGCCTCAAACTCAGAAATCCCCCTGCCTCTGCCTCTCAGAGTTCTGGGGTTACAGGCATGCACCACCACTGCCCTGCTCCTTGTTTTGTTTATTCTTTGTATAGTTCTTTTTGTTTCTGTTTGTTTGATTTCAGCCCTAAGTTTGATTATTTCCTTTGTATTATATCATTTTATTATGTATTTTATTTGTATTATTTCCTTTGTATTATATCATTTTATTATGATTCTATTTTGGAGATTTTTTTAAATTTACTTTTAAATTTTCTTCGATATATTTTTTATTTACATTTCAAATGATTTCCCCTTTTCTGGTTCCCCACTCCCCAACGGTCACATAAGCCCCCTTCCCCCATCCCTTCCCACTTCCCTGTTCTGGTTTTGTCTTATACTGTTACACTGGGTCTTTCCAGAACTAGGGGCCACTCCTCCATTCTTCTTGTACCTCATTTGAAGTATGGATTATGTTTTGCATATTACAGTTTTCCAAGCTAATATCCACTTACTAGTGAGTGCATACCATGATTGATCTTTTAAGACTGGGTTACCTCACTTAGTATGATGTTCTCCAGCTCCATCCATTTGCCTAAGAATTTCATGAATTCATTGTTTCTAATGGCTGACTAGTACTCCATTGTGTATATATATATATACCACATTTTTTGTATCCATTCTTCTGTTGAGGGATACCTGTGTTCTTTCCAGCTTCTGGGTATTATAAATAGGGCTTCTAGGAACATAGTGGAACATATATCCTTATTACATGCTGGGGAATCCTCTGGGTATATGCCCAGGAGCGGTATAGCAGGATCTTTTGGAAGTGACATGCCCAGTTTTCTGAGGGACTGCCAGACTGATTTCCAGAGTAGTTGTACTAATTTGCAAACACACCAGCAGTGGAGGAGTGTTCCTCTTTCTCCACATGCTTGCCAACACCTGCTGTCTCTTGAGTTTTTAATCTTAGCCATTCTGACTGGTGTAAGGTGAAATCGCAGGGTTGTTTTGATTTGCATTTCCCTGAAGACTAGTGAAGTTGAGCATTTTTTAAGATGTTTCTCCGCCATCCGAAGTTCTTCAGGTGAGAATTCTTTGTTTAACTCTGTACCCCATTTTTTAATAGGGTTATTTGGTTTTCTGAGGTCTAACTTCTTGATTTCTTTATATATATTGGATATTAGCCCTCTATCTCATGTAGGGTTGAAGATCTTTTCCAATTTGTTAGTTGCCGATTTGTCCTCTTGATAGTGTCCTTTGCTTTACAGAAACTTTGTAATTTTAGGAGGTCCCATTTGTCAATTCTTGCTCTTAGAGCATACGCTATTGGTGTTCTGTTCAGAAACTTTCTCCCTGTACCGATGTCCTCAAGGGTCTTCCCAAGTTTCTTTTCTATTAGCTTCAGAGTGTCTGGCTTTATATGGAGGTCCTTGATCCATTTGGAGTTGAGCTTAGTACAAGGAGACAAGGATGGATCAATTTGCATTCTTCTGCATGCTGACCTCCAGTTGAACCAGCACCATTTGTTGAAAAGGCTATCTTTTTTCCATTGGATGTTTTCAGTCCCTTTTTTCAGGATCAAGTGGTCATAGGTGTGTGGGTTCATTTCTGGATCATCAATCCTGTTCCATTGATCAGCTTGCCTGTCACTGTACCAATACCATGCAGTTTTTAACACTATTGCTCGGTAATATTGCTTGAGGTGAGGGATACTGATTCCCCTAGAATTTCATTTGTTGTTGAGAGTAGTTTTAGCTATCCTGGGTTTTTTGTTATTCCAGATGAATTTGAGGATTGCTCTTTCTAACTCTGTGAAGAATTGAGTTGGGATTTTGATGGGTATTGCATTGAATCTGTATATTGCTTTTGGCAAAACGGCCATTTTAACTATATTAATCCTGCCGATCCATGAGCATGGGAGGTTTTTCCATTTTTTGAGGTCTTTCTCTATTTCCTTCTTCAGAGTCTTGAAGTTTTTGTCATATAGATCTTTCACATGTTTGGTAAGAGTCACCCCAAGGTACTTTATACTGTTTGTGGCTATTGTGAAGTGGGGTCATTTCCCTAATTTCTTTCTCAGCCTGCTTATACTTTGAGTATAGGAAGGCTACTGATTTGCTTGAGTTGAATTTATAACCTGCCACTTTGCTGAAGTTGTTTATCAGCTGTAGGAGTTCTCTAGTGGAGTTTTTTGGGTCATTTAGGTAGACTATCATATCATCTGCAAATAATGATAGTTTGACTTCTTCCTTTCCAAATTGTATCCCTTCAACCTCCTTATGTTGTCTAATTGCCCGAGCTAGTACCTCAAGTACAATATTGAAAAGATAAGGAGAAAGGGGGCAGCCCTGTCTAGTCCCTGACTTTAGTGTGATTGCTTCAATTTTCTCTCCATTTAGTTTGATGTTTGCTACTGGTTTGCTGTATATTGCTTTTACTATCTTTAGGTATGGGCCTTGACTTCCTGTTCTTTCCAAGACTTTAAGCATGAAAGGATGCTGAATTTTGTCAAATACTTTTTCAGCATCCAATGAAATGACCATGTGGTTTTTTTCTTTGAGTTTGTTTATGTAGTGGATTACATTGATGGATTTCCGTATATTGAACGAACCCGGCATCCCTGGGATAAAGCCTACTTGATCATGGTGGATGATCGTTTTTTATGTGTTCTTGGATTCGGTCGGCAACGTTTTTATTGAGTATTTTTGCATCGATGTTCATAAGGGAAATTGGTCTGAAGTTCTCTTTCTTTGTGGGATCTTTGTTTGGTTTTGGTATCAGCGTAATTGTGGCTTCGTAGAAGGAATTGCGTAGTGTTCCTTCTGTTTCTATTTTGTGGAATAGTTTGAAGAGTATTGGTGTTAGGTCTTCTTTGAAGGTCTGATAGAATTCTGCACTGAAGTTATCTGGTCCTGGGCTTTTTTTGGTTGGAAGACTTTCTATGACTCCTTCTATTTCTTTAGGGGTTATGGGACTGTTTATATGATCTATTTAGTCCTGATTTAATTTTGGTATTTGGTATCTGTCTAGGAAATTGCCCATTTCCTCCAGATTCTCCAGTTGTATTGAGTATAGGCTTTTGTAGTAGGATCTGATGATTTTTTTAATTTCCTCAGTTTCTATTGCTATATCCCCCTTTTCATTTCTAATTTTGTTAATTTTGATACTTTCTCTCTGCCCTTTGGTCAGTCTGGCTAAGGGTCTATCTATCTTGTTGATTTTTTCAAAAAAACAGCTTCTGGATTCGTTGATTGTTTGTAAGGTTCTCTTTGTTTCCACTTGACTGATTTCAGCCCTGAATTTGATGATTTCCTGTCTTCTACTCCTCCTGGCTTCTTTTTGTTCCAGTGCTTTCAGGTGTGTCCTTAAGCTGCTAATGTATGCACTCTCCATGTTCTTTTTGGAGGCACTCAGGGCTATGAGTTTTCCTCTTAGCACTGCTTTCATTGTGTCCCAAAGATTTGGGTATATTGTACCTTCATTTTCATTAAATTCTAAAAAGTCTCTGATTTCTTTCTTTATTTCTTCTTTGGCCAAGGTGTCATTGAGTAGATTATTGTTCAGCCTCCATGTGTATGTGGGCCTTCTGTCGTTTTTGTTGCCATTGAAGACCACTCTTAGTCCATAGTGACCCGATAGGAGGCATGGAATTAGATCTATCTTTTTATATTTGTTGAGGACTGTCTTGTGACCAATTATATGGTCTATTTGCACTGTCAAGCTGTTAGTGTAAGCTCTCTCCATTCTCTTTTTGGAGGCACACAGAGCTATGAGTTTTCCTCTTAGCACTGCTTTAATTGTGTCCCATAAATTCTAGTATGATATATCTTCATTTTTATTAAATTCTAAAATGTGTATAATTTCTTTCTTTATTTCTTCCTTGACCAAGCTATCATTGAGGAGAGCATTGTTCAAGGTCTGTGTGTATATGTGTTTTCCTTTGCTTCTACTTGAGCTTAAGACCAGCCGTAGGCAGTGATGATCTGATAAGATACATGGAATAATTTCAATATTTCTATATCTGTTGAGGCCCGTTTTGTGACCAATTATATGATCAATATTTGAGAAGGTACCAAGAGGTGCTGAGAAGGTATATTCATTTGCTTTAGGGTAGAATGTTTTATAAATATCTCTTAGATCCATATAGTCCATAACTTCAGTTAGTTTCACTGTATCTCTGTTTAGCTTCTCATTCCATGATTTGTCCATTTTTTAGAGTAGAGTGTTGAAGTCTCTCCCTATTATTGTGTGGGGTGCAATGTGTGCTTTGAGCTCTATTAAAGTTTCTTTAATGAATGTTGTTGCTTTTGCATTCGGAGCAGAGATGTTCAGAATTGAGAGTTCATCTTGGTAGACTTTTCCTTTGACCAGTATGAAGTGTCCCTCCTTATCTTTTTTGACAACTTTTGGTTGAAAGTCAATTTTGTCTGATATAAGAATGGCCACTCCAGCTTGTTTCTTGGGACCATTTGCTTGGAAAATTGTTTTCCAACCTTTGACTCTTAAATAGTTCTTGTCTTTGTCACTGAGGTGGGTTTGTTGTATGCAGCAAAATGTTGGGTCATGTTTATATATCCAGTCTGTTAGTCTATGTCTTTTTAAAGGGAATTGAGACCATTGATATTAAGCGATATTAAGGAAATGTGATTGTTGCATACTGTTATCTTCTTAGTTAAAGGTGAAATTCTGGTTGTGTATCTATCTTCTATTGGGTTTGTTGAAAGATCACTTTGTTGATTTTTCTACTTTGTGGTTTGATGCCTTGTGTTGATTTTTTGCACCCATTATCCTTTGAAAAGTTGGATTTGTGGAAAGATATTGTGTAAATTTGCTTTTGTCATGGCATGTCTTGTTTTCTCCGTCTATAGCAAATGAAAGTTTTACTGGGTATAGTAGTCTGGGCTGACATTTTTGTTCTCTTAGGGTTTGTATGACATCTGCCCAGGCTCTTCTGGCTTTCACAGTCTCTAGTGAGAAGTCTGGTGTAATTCTGATAGGTCTGCTTTTATGTTACTTGACCTTTTTCTCATACTGCTTTTAATATTCTTTCTTTGTTTAGTGCATTTGGTGTTTTGATTATTATGTGATGGGAAGTATTTCTCCTCTGGTCCAATATGTTCGGAGTTCTATAGGTTTCTTGAATGTTCATGGACATCTCTTTCTTTAGGCTAGGCAAGTTTTCATCTATAATTATGTTGAAGATATTTACTGGGCCTTTAAGATGTAAATCCTCACTTTATTCTATACCTATAATCCTTAGGTTTGGTGTTCTCATTGTGTCCTGGATTTCCTGGATATTTTGGGTTACAAGATTTTTGAATTTTGCATTTTCTTTAACTGTTGAGTCCATGGTTTCTATGGAATCTTCAGCATCTGAGATTCTTTCTTCTATCTCTTGTATTCTGTTTTTGATGCTTACATCTATGACTCTTGAATTCTTTTCTAGGTTTTCTATCTTTAGAGATGTCTCACTTTGCGAGTTTTTTGTTTATCCCATTTCCTGTTTCAGATCCTGGATAGTTTTGTGTGGTTCCTTCACTTGTTTGCTTGTGTTTTCCTGAAATTCTTTAAGGAATTTTTGCTCCTTAAGGTCTTCTACCTATTGACCCATGTTCTCCTGTGTTTCTTTCAGGGATTTTTGTGATTCCTCTTTAAGGGTTTCTGCATGGTGAGCCATGTTCTCCCATAATTCTCTATGGTATTTTTGAATTGCTTCTTTAAGGGCTTCTACCTGTTGACCCATGTTCTCCCATATTTCTTTAAGAGATTTTTTTTTGTGTGTTTGCTCTTTAAGAGCTTCTACCTTTTGATCCATATTCTCTTGTCTTTCTTTAAGGAAGTTTTGTGTTTCTACCTGTTGACCCATGTTCTCCTTTATTTCTTTAAGGGAATTATTTATGTCCTTCTTGAAGTCATCCATCAACAATATGAGATATGATTTTAAATCTAGCTCTTGCCTTTATGATGTGATGGAGTATGCAAGATTTGCTCTTGTGGGAAAATTGGGTTCTGATGGTGCCATGTCGCCTTGGTTACTGTTGGTAATGATCTTGCATTTGCCATTGGCCATCTCATGATCTCTGATGTTAGCTGGTCTTGCTGTATCTATCTTCTCTGTCCTGCTGGCCTGTGTTTCTGTACTCCTGGGATTCCTTTTCTCTCCAATCCCTGCAAACAGCTGGTTTTCCAGGAAGTATCAGGTGATGGGGTCTTTCCTGTGGCAGTTTTGGCAAGTGTCGCATGCCCTATAGGCTGCTATTTCTAAAGTGTTCTGCTGCTGCCAGATTTCAAAAGCTCTGCTGTTTCTGGTTCTAGAATGTCCTACTTCTACCAGTTTGATTGCACCAACTGGTGCCAGTGCTCGAATGACCTGCTCCTGCCATGCCGTGCTCCTGCCCGTTCTCTAGAGTGTATCAGGACGTAGGCTCTTCCCCCTCTCAGATTTGGCACAGGTCTACCACATCCGATGGATGGGGCAATGATGATTAATCTGCTCCTGCCAGTTCCCTAGCAAGTATCAGGAAGTGGGACCTTCCCCGTGTCAGATGTGGCACCAGTCTCTGAGAGCAGGACTCCCTCTAAGCTTAGGACTCCCTGTAGGTCAAATGCTCCCTTGCAGGATATGTGCTCAGACAGCTGTAGAGCTGCCCAGCTCCTAAGTGCAGAAGGAACCAAAGCTGACTGTGTCCCAAGCTATCTCTCACTCTGTTGTTCCTTGCCTACCTGACAGAGTTGGCTGCTTGGTCACAGGAGCCAAGATCGTCCCTCTAACCATGGGACTCCCTGCAAATCAGAGGGTCCCTTGCAGAATATGTGCCCAGACAGCTGTCCATATCCATGTTTATTATAGGAGTTTTCTTCAGCAATTGCCATCAGATTGTAGAGAGTAACATGAAGTCTTATCAACAGCCTAGGTTATTTTGGATTTCTCAAGGGACAATTTGACCAATGACTCAGTTTAGTATAACTCAGTACATATACTAGAAGCTTCATTGGTTGACAAAAGGTAGCCAGTTTTGATTGCACCTCCCCCATTATTGTGCAATTTTATTTAGAATGCATATATATACAAGTATGTATATATATGAAGCTTCTATTGTATTATGTTTACATACTAACCACCAAGTGTTCTCCCAGGATTTGATCCCACAAACCTCACCCCTATTTCTAGTCCACTTGTATTTATATCCTAAATAATCTAGGGTTAGATACTATATGGTTTAAAATTCCACTGTAGTCATTCACATGCTGTGTCAGAATCATTTATCCCAGGATTATTTTTTCCCTCATTGAATTGTCTTGTCAACCTTGTAAAAATTAATTGACAATAGATGCATGGGTTAGTTTATAAATTTCTAATTCTATTCCATTACTCTGCATATCTTTCATTATAATTACACCATACATTTTCATTAGTATATTTTTTACTGATTTATGAAATTGGGAAATGCAATATACTGTCTTTATTTTTTTTCAAAACTGGCTATAATATAGTATAAAGATTGTTATTCCATGTTTTAATATTATTTTTATGGTTGTGAAATATGATTATCAAAAATTAAACACAATTAAATTTGCTGATCATTCTACATCAAATTTCCACATGAGTGCTATTAATTTCTCTGATCTTTGAACATCTCATGTCTTTCCCATTATTTATTTTTTATTTCAGCAACAACTTGCAGTTTTAGTCAATTATGTTCTCCTTTGTAGATAAATATATTCATGAGTATTTTTATTTTCTGTTGGCTTTTGCATAATTTCATTTCAGGAATTTTGTTGTTGTTGTTGCTAGTATATAAAATCAGTTGCTAAATCAGAAACTTTGGTGAATTTTTTTTTTTTACTTCTTTCAATACTGGTTTACTGGGATGTTGTATACATAGCACCATATCATAGGTGAGAAGAAATCTGGGATTAGATATGTAATGGGCTTAAGGGAAAACATACTGCTATAATTCTCCCAAATGAATATAGCGTTAAAATGATTCCTAATGACATAATGCTACATGTCCATAGATCAGTGCCTCACATAGGCCTAGTCAAAGAATCTTCTTGCAGTAGGTGGGAATTAACATAGAGATCTACAAGTGAACATTGTGCATCTCATTGACCAAGTCTTAAATTGTAAAAAGTAATTCAAATGTAATTTTTAATCCCATAGTATTTAAGCTGTTATTGTCCCATGCTCATATTGTGCGAGGCAGATAATTATTGTATCTATAAGAGTGGTAGCTGATGAGATTTATTATTAAATTTCTGTTTCAGTAGCATGTATAGAATCTTCTACCAACATAAAATCTCTCCAGTGTAAGTATAAAGCTTTCTGTTGAATAACATCTTACCCTCAAGTCGAGGAGGATAACAAATAGTACCTGAAATTGCTGGTAATGCTTGCATAATATATGAAAATCTATTTGGCCACAACTTTAAAGGATGTTGCCTTGCAACATATCCCTGGTTCTTCAGGGTTTATTTTGGTAGCAAATGATATCTAGTTGAAGTACTGACTCCTAGCCATGTTTTATTTTGAATGTATGTGTAATACGTGGAAGCCTTTCAGAAGTACATTTTGATATCACGTTTTCAAAGGTCCTTCAGTGTTAGTCATCCCTCTCTATATTTACTCCAGTACTGAGCTTGAGCTATAAATAGTCATTCTGATTTAAGACTCAGGAAGAGAAAAACGGCATGATTCTTTTCATATATGGCTGTTAGCTTTTTTATTTTAGATATGTTTACTTCATCAGAGTATGTACAGTGGTTTGGAAGCTAGTAAAAAAAATGTGAGCAATTTACAATTCAAGAAAGTAGAAAGGTAATTTAGTATTATAACAATAAAGTGAAAATTAGTATAGGATGATTAAACTGAACCATACTTTTTTGCACAAGCAAGTTATAAACCTTGGCAGTTGCACAGAATAGGATAATGCAGAAGAGATTGAAAATTAAGGTTTTGATTAGGCAGGTATCAAGTTATCTACTTGTCAGGATAGCATCTATAGAGTATGATTAAGGAAATTAATAGTTTTATGGACATACTTAGATATAGATAGAAGAAAGTAACAAATTTGTGAGTATTTCAGGAAATCAGGCAGACTGATGAAACATCATTCATGCATGCTTTCAGAGCTCCCAATTGGACCTGGAATTCTAGGAAGAATAATCTAGAATCAGTTAACCCTTTATAAGGCACAAATACACATGTGACTGGAAGAATAATGATTAAAGAGACTATCAACTTGAGATAAAACTTAAAGGGATAAGTATTCCACTGACTCTTTAGCATAAAACTTATGATAAGCTTACATTCCTAGGTTAGCCTTTCCTTACTTAGGTGTGCACCCTTTGCCTGGTGAATGACTTTGAAATTGGAATTTTAAGTCTCCACATATGCCAGAGAATCTTTTCTCTTGACTAGATGTAAGTTTCCTTACTGGAATTTATCTACTGACACCTTTATTTGCAAGTTCCTCTTTGTCTTTTCTCAATAGTTTAGAAATCAATAATACCTAGAATATTTTAAGAATCTATTACAGTAAATGTTTTGAACATGTTTAATATTAGCTGTAAGAATATCTAAATTGCTTCTAATCTTCTTTTGAAAAAGCCATTAGTATTTGAGGATTTAAAAACCTTTTATGCTTTTCACTGACATGCCATGCTTACATTGAGTATTTTCTTATCCTAAACTTATTAAAATATCTTATCTATTTACATTATAACATTTTTCATTCATCCAATTTTGCATTAGGATTTCCAGATCACAGTGCATATTTATTTCCCTATACAAAATTATTTATTATTATATTTCTAGTATATATATATATATATATATATATATATATATATATATATATATATATATATATATATATATATATATTTGAATGCTTAGACAGCAGAGTGTGGCTCCTCTTGAGAAGGATTAGGATGTATTGATAAGGATTAGGAATAAGTATTCTTAGAGGAAGTATGTCATTGGGAAGTGGGTTTTGAGATTTCAAAAGCCCAAGCCAAGTTCAAAGTATATCTTATTTCTGCTGCCTCTGGCTGGATTCACATGAAAAAATCTCAGCTCCTTCTTCAGCATCATGCCTCCCTACATGCTTCCATGCTTCCTCCAAAATGATAACTGACTAAACTTTTGAAACTGAAGGCAAACCCCAGTTAAATGCTTTATTTTATAAGGGAAGCTATGCTCTCTTATCAGCAATAGAATACCTACCAAGATACACATATACATATATGATTATAACAATGATGATCAAATATAAATAATTATCAACTTAAGGTATGAGGAAGGGTTTGAGGGAGAGTTATCTGTGACAGCCTAAAAGGTGAGAGGGATGGGGAAATAATATGATTGAATATTTTAATTAATCATTTCAATTTGTTTACAGTTCAAATGATATCCTCCTTCCCAGAAAATTCCCTACCAAATCCCCCAATCCTTTCTTCCCACTCCCATTTGCCTCTATGAGGGTGTTCCTCCATGCACTCTTTCACTCCCACTTCAATTTAAAAACATAGCAATAATATAAAAATAACTGCATTAATATGCCATTGTCCCATAAGCTTGAATGCCACTTTGTAGCATTTATTTTTAAAACTAAGATATGATATCCTAACTTTATTTCCTTTTAGTAAAATCATTACTTCTTTTGTGGCATTATCAAAGTTATAGTAATGTTTAACTCTTCAGGTATTTTTAAATTTCATATACTTGTGTGCATTTATGTGAGTGCCTGAATATTTGAATGTGTGATATGGCACAATCTTGAGGGACAATTTTCTCCTTCCAGCATGTGAACCTAGGGATTGAACTCAATGTTTTAGCTTAAAGGGATATGCATCTGTCCTTTGAGCCATCTCACCAGCCCCAGTTCTATCCTTATATGTGCCAGATATTGTTAGTATTTTTGTGGAGATTACACTGTATCTGCACTTTTTATATATGTATATATATATATATATATATATATATATATATATATATATATATATATATATATATATATGAATTATATATAATATAGTTATTTGAAACATGAGCAAAAGCCTTTTTTCACTATTGCATGTTTTATAATATTTATATTTAGTGAAAAAGTGACTCAGATCCTAGATTACATTTCATTATAGGTATTTTACTTATATTTATACTTGTGAGGAAAGTGTTTATTTTCTCAATTTTATTTTTATCAATTTTGATTTGGGTATTTTATTACTAAGGAAAAATGAAAACATTTCTTTAATATGTTGAGATTGTTACTTCTGTATGTTTGCCAGCTTGAATCATATTTTCATAGAATACAACAATTTTCCCTATGTAATATCATGCCATCTTTAAACATACATAATACTCCTTTATTTTATTTTTATGTTTTGTTAATTTAATATAATTAAAAAATTGTCTCCTCCACTTTTCTCCCTCTAACACCTATCCTGGAATGTTCTTGTTGTTCTTCTAAATGATGACCGTTCCTTTTTACTTGTTGTGACACAAGTAATATTATTTGCACTGAGAAGATTGTATTTTTTAAATTTAGGTAAATATTGTTTGTGATACTTGGGATACTATATCACATTACTTTGCATGATTTGTCATATTATTACTTTCACATCATTATTAAATGAGAGGACCCTATTATGCCACTCCTGGGCATATATCCAGAGGATTCCCTGGCATGCAATATGGACACATGCTCCACTATGTTCATAGCAGCCTTATTTATAATAGCCAGAAGCCTGAATGAACCCAGATGTCCCTCAATGGAGGAATGGATACAGAAAATGTCTTATATTTACACAATGGACTACTACTCAGCAATTAAAAAACAATGAATTCATGAAATTCTTAGGCAAATGTTTGGATCTGGAAAAATCATCCTAAGTGAGGTAACCCAGTCTCAAATCAAAAGAACACTCATGGAATGCATTCACTGATAAGAGTAAATTAATTAGCTAGAATCTCTAAATACTCAAGACACAATTAATATCTCAAGTGATTCCCAAGAAGGAAGGAGAGGGCCCTGGTCCTGGAAAGGCTTGATGCAACATTGTAGGGGATTACCAGGACAGAGAAGTGGGAGGGGGGTAATTAGGGAATGGGTGGAAGGAAGAGGGCTTATGGGACTTATGGGGGAGGGGGGAACCGGGAAAGGGGAAATCATTTGGAATGTAAACAAAGAATATAGAAAATTAAAAAAAAAATGAGTTGACCAGGTAAATATATCCTTGTACTGATATAGTGATATTGGTCTAGATTTCAGAGGAAACAAGGTTTTTTTCTCATTTACTCTATTGGCTATATAGGCTGGCTGTCACATAAAGCATTGTTTTACTTTGAAGTAAGTTCCTTTCAACCATAATTTTTTAAAACAATGTATTTTCTTTGGAGAAATATTATTGTTATGGCTGTATGGCAGATTCAACAGTTAAAATCATTAATTGCTCTTCTTAGAACCTAAAAAGTATCTCACAACTGTTTGTAATTCAGTTCTAAGGATTCCAAAACTCTCATTTTCCCATTTGCCAATAAGATTAGGCATGCTTGTGTTGCACAAACATACATACAGAAAAAGACTTATATACATAAAATAATAAAAAACTAATTTGAAAATAAAAGCTAATGATTAATACTTATTCAACATCCTCTACATTTATTGCAATTGCAATGTGTGCAGTGTATGTGGTTTGTTTGCTTTGTTTTGCATTTTGTTTTATGTGCGTTTTTTTGGTTTTTTATTGTATTCATTTCTGAACATTTATACATGCTTCCATTTCTTCTACAAATCTTTGTGTGTGTGTGTGTGTGTGTGTGTGTGTGTGTGTAATGATTTACATTGGCACTATTTTGTTGAAAACAATTATATTTCTACTCACTAGTAAATAATGGTCTATATATTTCTTTATTTTGTCTCTGTCTAGTTTTTCTGAGTAATATTGAATTGTTAAGAAAATTCATTGAAAATATGACTTTTGCCATAAATAATGAAACATTAAACAATAAGAAAAGGATAAAGCCTAAAGATATATCCTTGTTCCTGTAGCCAGTAGACATTTTTCCCACAGAGGTACAAATATATGCACTGGTTAACAGAAAACTTTTTCAATAAATTATATTGTAAATATTGGCAGTGAATATACAGAACAAGAAACCTTGCTCTAAAATTATACTAGATATTAAATTCATTTCAAAAGGGCTTAAGTACTTCCATATAATATCTAAAATTATACAAATATTAGAAAAAATATTGGGTTCATGAAAATCATTTAAATGTTTTCAGACAGGCTTCTAGAGATAAATCAAAGTAAGTCAAGTCTACACTAGGATGATTATACTAGAAGATATGTAAACAAGCTACTTCAGGAAAAAACTGGTCATCAGGGTGAATAGATACACTATGAAATAGAGGGATATGAAAACTTCACATGTAGAATATTAGAGGAATCTAGAAATTAATTACTAAAGCTGTTGGGTTGGTTGTGAAGTAGCTCTTGCCTTGATCTAATTATATTTTTAAATTTCTTTAAATATGGAAAGAAAAACACTATATGATTTTCTATATCTGACTTTCTCATTTGAATATAAAGTCTAAGTCTCTGCTATAATTGTATAGAATACATGATTGTTGCAAAGCACATATAAAATAGAACTACATAGGAAAAATAACCCCAGCTATTTACAATGTAGTATACTAGGAAAATACATAATAAAATAAACTAGCACATATTGTAAACAACACAGGACTTCAATGAGTCTACATACAAGGAAATGCTAAGAAGCTAGAAGCATTGATAATTTTGAATTTATTCTATTACATTGGGCAAATGTATCAATTTTTTCCTATGTATTCTAAAAATATTACTAATTCTTACGCATGAGATAAATAAGATAAGACATTTACTGAATGAGTATTCATAACAATTGTAAATATTAATAAAATATAGGTAGAAGAAAAGGTTCAATATGGCATTCTTAATATATTAACATAAATGATGTTTCCATGGGTTACATATTAAATGGAATGACATTAATTTTCACTGTCTGGTCTAATTTTTCATCAAAATTTGTTTACAAATTCAGTAGGCTTTAAAGTTGCCTATCCACACTAATCAATTTGGATATGATGCATCAGTATATTCTACCTTGGCATTTTATTTCTTGTTTCATTTTAATAAAGAAGAAAGCAAAATTAGTGTTAGAATGTTTCAATTGTTAATTTAAGTAAAATACACTATTTAACGTTAAAACTTTTGTCATATATTTGAAACAATATTTAATAGTAAAATCAAATATGTACATTAAAATTTCATGGCTCTTTAATTGATATATTTGCATTTATGTAGCAATTTCTGTTAGAATTAGAATTATTTTATAGGAATGGTTCATGTAAATTTGTTGATTTGTTCTACTGACAGTGTCCTTTGCCTTACAGAAACTTTGTAATTTTATGAGGTCCCATTTGTCAATTCTTGATTTTAGAGCATAATTTTCCTGTCCAAATGGTGTTGTGTTCAGGAAAATTTCCCCTGTGCCCCTGTACTCAAGGATCTTTCTCAGTTTCTTTTTTATTAGTTTCAGTGTGTCTACCAACCCTACATCCGACAGAGGGCTAATACCCAAATATACAAAGAACTCAAGAAGTTAGACTCCAGAGAGCCAAATAGCCCTATTAAAAATGGGGTAGAAAGCTAAAGAAAGAATCTTCACCTGAGGAATATTGAATGGCTGAGAAGCACCTAAGGAAATGCTCTACATCCTTAGTCATCAGGGAAATGCAAATCAAAACAGCCCGGAGATTTCACCTCATACTTGTCTGAAAGGCTAAGACCAAAAATTCAGGAGATAGCAGGTGCTGACAAGGATGTGGAGAAAGAGGAATACTCCTCCACTGCTGGTGGTATTGCAAGCTAAATCAGCCTGGCAGTTCCTCAGAAAACTGGGCATGACACTACTGGAGGACCCGGTCATACCACTCCTGGGCATATATACAGAGGATTCCTCAGCATGAAATAAGGACACATGCTTGACTATGTTCACAGCAGCCCTATTTATAATAGTCAGAAATTGGAAAGAACCAAGATGTAACTCAACGGAGGAATTGATGCAGAAAATGTGTTATATTTACACTATAGAATACTACTCAGAAGTTGAGCATTTTTTAAGATGCTTCTCCGCCATCCGATGTTCTTCAGGTGAGAATTCTTTGTTTAATTCTGTACCCCATTTTTTAATAGGGTTGTTTGATTTTCTAGAGTCTAACTTCTTGAGTTCTTTGTAAATATTGGATATTAGCCCTCTATCTGATATAGGATTGGTGAAGATCTTTTCCCAATTTGTTGGATGCCGATTTGTCCTCTTGATGGTGTCCTTTGCCTTACAGAAACTTTGTAATTTTATGAGGTCCCATTTGTCAATTCTTGCTCTTAGAGCATACGCTATTGGTGTTCTGTTCAGAAACTTTCTCCCTGTACCGACGTCCTCAAGGGTCTTCCCCAGTTTCTTTTCTATTAACTTCAGAGTGTCTGGCTTTATGTGGAGGTCCTTGATCCATTTGGATTTGAGCTTAGTACAAGGAGACAAGGATGGATCAATTCTCATTCTTCTGCATGCTGACCTCCAGTTGAACCAGCACCATTTGTTGAAAAGGCTATCTTTTTTCCATTGGATGTTTTCAGCCTCTTTGTTGAGGATCAAGTGGCCATAGGTGTGTGGGTTCATTTCTGGATCTTCAATCCTGTTCCATTGATCCTCCTGCATGTCACTGTACCAATACCATGCAGTTTTTACCACTATTGCTCTGTAGTATTGCTTGAGGTCAGGGATACTGATTCCCCCAGAATTGGAAATGGAAATCAAAACAACCCTGAGATATCACCTTACACCAGTCAGAATGACTAAGATTAAAAATTCCAGAGATAGCAGGTGTTGGAGAGGGTGTGGAGAAAGTGGAACACTCCTCCACTGCTGGTGGGGCTGCAAATTGGTACAACCACTCTGGAAATCAGTCTGGCGGTTCCTCCGAAAACTGGGCACCTCACTTCCAGAAGATCCTGCTATACCACTCCTGGGCATATAGCCAGAGGATTCCCTACCATGTAATAAGGATACATGCTCTACTATGTTCATAGCAGCCCTATTTATAATTGCCAGATGCTGGAAAGAACCCAGGTATCCCTCAACAGAAGAGTGGATGCAAAACATGTGGTATATCTACACAATGGAGTACTATTCAGCCATTAGAAACAATGAATTCATGAAATTCTTAGGCAAATGGATGGACCTAGAGAACATCATACTAAGTGAGGTAACCCAGACTCAAAAGATGAATCATGGTATGCACTCACTAATAAGTGGATATTAACCTAGAAACCTGGATTACCCAAAACATAATCTACACATCAAATGAGGTACACGAAGAAAGGAAGAGTGGCCCCTTGTTCTGGAAAGACTCAATGAAGCAGTATTCAGCAAAACCAGTACGGGGAAGTGGGAAGGGGTGGGTGGGAGGACAGGGGGAGAGAAGGGGGTTTACGGGACTTTTTGGGAGTGGGGGGGCTAGGAAAGGGGAAATCATTTGAAATGTAAATAAAAAATATACCGAATAAAAAAATTAAAAAAAAAAAGAATACTACTCAGTTGTTAAAAGCAATGAATTCATGAAATTCTTAGGCAAATGGGTGGAACTGGAAAATATCAACATAAATGAGGTATCCCAATCACAAAAGAACACATATAATATGAACTCACTGATAAGTGTATATTAGCCCAGAAACTAAGAATACCCAAGAAACAATTCACATTTCAAATGATGCCCAAGAAGAAGTAAGGAGAGGCCCTTGGACCTGGAAAGGGTCAATGCAGCAGTATAAGGGAATACCAGGACAGGGAAGCAGGAGGGGGTTAATTGGGGAACAGAGGAAGGGAAGAGGTCTTATAGGACTTTCGGGGAGGAGGAATCCAGGAAAGGGGAAATCATTTGAAATACAAATAAAGAATATATAGAATAAAAAATAAAGAGCTACATGACATCCAAAAAATTACCTTGGGTGAGAAATCTAAATATCCAAAGAATGGGTATTATATTTTTGCATATACTTTAGAGACTAAGAATGAATAGATGCTGGTTATTTTAAATAAAACTTCAATTCTGTCATCTGAAATTCTTTGCTGGTACATTTAATATCCTGTATGAGTAAAGCGGAAAAAACTGATTATTATTTTTATTTTCTTCAAGAAGAATATAAAGAAAGAAAAGTTCCATTAGAGAGGAACATTTTATTGTAATTCTGTGCTAATGGAAACTCAATTTATTTACTCTACTTATCTGAGCTTTCTGCAGCCAGAATCTTTGTTAAAGAGTCCACTACAGCATGTTTAAAATCCATATTTGTCTGCTTGAAACTATGGAAACCATGATTAATTGATTTGAGAAATTGAGTTTTGAATGTGAAGTTCAATCCACAAGAGGTTTTACTTCTTTTTCTATTAAATCTCCTGTGATATTAACTCTATTCTGAATTTTATTTTCAGTTGGAAAGATTGCAGTAAGACTAACACTTAAAAATTATATTTGACATAACTTTTTGTTTGGTTTTAAATACATGCTATGTTTTGATAAATTACCTCTGTTCACCATAAATCCCTTTCCTATCTCTTTCAAATTTATTCAATTCCCCTTTTTCCTAACCTATTTGATTATTGTATTTTTTTTTAGTTACAAAGTGTAATATAAGCATGTTTATCTGAATTGTACAGAACAAATACTTTAAATAACATATATCAAAGCATTCTTTTTAAAAAAATGACAGTAATACTTGGAAACATATTTTAGTATCACTATGAGATGCAGTTCTCTAACAAAATAGTCCAAAACAACTTACTAATTTTAAAGGATGTATAGTACTATAGTTATGAAACTATTATGCAGAATCTTCCTACTATAGATTACATCTATGTTCATATGACCTATCATCACAAAAGAGACCAAAAACCCACAGTTCCCATTGAATATATAAAGTAAAGCTAGCACGGTCCTTGAATTATAAAAGGAAATCCAAACATAGAGCAAATAAAACCATGTTACCATATTTAAAATATAGGTCATTAAAACTTAACCTTATTCAAACTCTTGCATTTCTTGTTTCAAGCCTGGAGAATAATAAACAGTTTAATTGAACAGTAGTCAAGTTTACACAGATAAAAACACCCTACTGCCTGACATATTTTAATAGGGTAAGTAAAACAATCTATCAACATTTTCTTGTAGAAAATTAAGTAAAAAGGGAAAATATGAAGAAATTGAAAGAACAAGAAAACATGCAGTGAATCAGAAAATAACATACTTATTGAGAATGAAATGTGAGAGAAACCACACATTTTTACTTTATTTAAGAATAAATATCAATGTTGCCATATTTTAAAATATTGACATTTCAGAAATTTATTATTTCACCAGAAACAATACTCACATTTTAATTATGGGGTTGTGGGTAAATGTTTTCTACTTTAAATGCATACATATTTCTCTAGAGTTCAGATAATACTTTGTAGAGAGTCTCAGTTGTATATGTATAATAGATAGATTGAAGACAGATAAGATGATAGAATGATAGAGAGAGAAATTGAGACAGAGAAGATAGAGAGATTGATAGACACATAATAGATTATTCCCATTCTATATGTGTGCTAATAGATATATCTCATGATGCCAGCCAAGCACTCTGCCATTAATATAATATATATTGCCTATCCCTCAGATTCATTGATGACAAATCTCTTGGTTATGTATGGAATAGTTTGTTGTCTGTTGAGATGAAAAAAGTTCCTGGAATCATGTTACTAGTGTTGGCAGTTGATTCTTGGGTGATTAATTTAAAGATTGAGAGGATATGACACTTTCAAAGCCTGAATTGCTAGACTTTGGAGAAGCTGTTGACAAAATTTAGTCTATTACATATTCCATAAGTACTCAAAATGCTTCTGAAACTCCTGAATTTTTATGTATTTTGAAGACCAGTAGTTTAGGTCAATTATCTGTATATGGGGTTTGATAATGTATCATATTCTGAAAGGGATTCTGAATTCTTTTCAAGTTCTGGTGACAGAAAACACATCATTTGAATGTCCGTCTGCATGTTTGGAATCATTTCACAGATGACTAACATTGATAGTTTATTTAGAATGACAACATATTCATCAATATCACCCAATGGTATTGTAAACTTTGCAATTCTGTAATATTTTAACTGTAATTATAGAGGTATAATAGTAGTTTAATATAATTTCTACCTTTATAAAATGTATCACTCAATTTGCTACTGCCCAAATATAATTTTGGCATAAAATATGAAAAAATTCATTTAAAAATGACATTTTCTAAAGATTAAGTCTTGTAGGTGTAAGTGATCCCATTTGTGTATTATTCGATTTCCTCAATGAATGAGATATGTTTCATTTAAAATACTGTCCTAAGTCAATTCCATTAACATTGGTCAGAAATGTAACAGAAGAAACAAATTAAATTAAAATTTCCATTTTCATTGATATAAATAAACACAAGTCCAGCTGCTACCAGTATTATCAGTAAGGAAATATAGGTGATTTCACCAAAAGTATATTATTTGATATTAGAGAATACCACTGTAATGAAAAATTTCCATTCATTCAGCATTATTTATTTCTTTGATGAGGTCTCAATTGTTGGACACTAATAAACAATGTTGATTATTTGTTGAAGATATTCATTAGATAATGTTGAAGCTATCCATTAGAAGAAAATATTATTCCTTAATTTTATAATTGGAAATACTGACAAAAAGTCATAGAAGCATTGTCACACTATGCTTGAAGACACAGATGTGACTTCCTGCTTTTGCTCATCATTTTAAAATACAAAAGATTTTTTTTGTATTTAAGATACAATTGTTTGCAGTACTATATACTGAAATAAATTGCTGTCATTGAATGGATCTTGCTGAAAGCATTAATGAGAATTTTTGTTGCTCTCATAAATATAAGAAAAACAATTTAAAGCATAAATATGTATTTCAGTGTATATTTTCAGAAAATTTGCTTTATGTTCAGATGATGCGGCTAGGCATATCCTCTCCCACTGAACCCAGAAAGGCAACTTAATTAAAAGAATATATTCTACGGATAGATAAGACCTTTTGGGATAGCCCACACTCCAGTTGTTCATGACCCACATGAAGACCAAGCTGCAAATGTTCTAGATGCCTGTGAAAGGCCTAGGTCCAGTACATATATGCTCTTTGGTTGATCGTAAAGTTTAAGAGGTCCAGGTTAGCTGACTGTTATCTTTCTGTGGAGTTCCTGTCATCACTGGGGGACCCTCAACCCTTGCCTCTACCTCTTTCATAAGAGTTTCCAAACTCCACCCAGGTTTTGGCTGTGGGTCTCTGAATCCATCTAAATCACCTGCTTGGGGGAGACTCTGAGAAGGCACCCTTGTCTACAAGAATAACAGTGGTTCATTAATAGTATAAGGGTTCTTTCCAAATTCTGGCAATTATAAATAGGGCTGCTATGAACATAGTGGAACATGTATCCTTATTACATGCTGGGGAATATTTTCGGTATATGCCCAGGAGTGGTATAGCAGGATCTTCTGGAAGTGAGGTGCCCAGTTTTCGGAGGAACCGCCTCAACAGAAGAGTGGATGCAAAAAATGTGGTATATATACACAATGGAGTACTATTCAGCCATTAGAAACAATGAATTCATGAAATTCTTAGACAAATGGATGGAGCTGGAGAACATCATACTAAGTGAGGTAACCCAGACTCAAAAGATGAATCATGGTATGCACTCACTAATAAGTGGATATTAACCTAGAAAACTGGAATACCCAAAACATAATCCACACATCAAATGAGGTACACGAAGAACGGAGGAGTGGCCCCTTGTTCTGGAAAGACTCAGTGAAGCAGTATAGAGCAAAATCAGAACAGGGAAGTGGGAAAGGTTGGGTGGGAAAACAGGGGGAGGGAAGGGGACCAGAAAAGGGGAAATCATTTGAAATGTAAATAAAAATATCACTAAATTAAAAAAAAAAGAAAAAAACAAACAAACAAACAAAAAAATAGTATAAGGGATTGGTGCTTGCCCATAGGGCATTTCTTTGGTTGTGATGATTATTGCTTGTTCATTTCATCATTCTCTGTTCAATCTCTCATCCCAGTATTTCTTGTAGACAGAATAAATTTTGAATTGAAACTTTTGTGGGTGTGTTGTTGTATCTCCTGCCCCATTGGGGTCCCTGTGTCTTTGGGTTCCATATCCCCAGTACTGTGAGTCATAGCTAAGTTCATCGCTGTTGATTCTTTGGTTCCTTAATTATATCCCACGTCTCTGGCAAGTGTTTGAGATGTTTCCTTGCTCCCCACCTGTATCAGTTGCAAATGTCCATTCATTCTTAAGATCATATTGCCATCTATCCTGTCCATCTCCACATCTGATACTGAAACTCTTTTCATGACCCATCATCACCTCTCCTACACAGTTCCCTCTCTATCTGCCTCCTAAAACTATGCTTTTTATTTCCCCTTTAAAGTGAGATTCAAGCATCTTTGAGCTTGATCTTCATTTTTATTTTTAATTTGATATTTTATTTATTTACATTTCAATTCTTTTCCCTTTTCCTAGTTTCCCCTCTGCAACTCCCTGTTCCATTCCCCTCCTCCTGCTTCTATGAGGCTGCTCACCTTCCCACCCACCCACTCTCACCACAGCATCCTGCATTTCCCTTCACTGGGGGCATCAAGCCTTCACAGGCCAAGGGTCTCCCCTCTCATTGATGCCATATATAGACATATTCAGCTACATATGCAGCAAGAACCATGGGTTCTCATTGTTTGGTAGTTTAGTCCCTGGGAGCTCTGAGGTGTCTGGTTGGTTTATATTATTGCTCTTCCCATGTTATTGCAAAACTCTCCAGCACTTCCAGTCCTTTGAGGTCCCTGTGCTCATGATGGTTGGCAGCAAGCATCCATATCTGTAATGGTCACGCTCTGGCAGAGCCTTTCAGGAGACAGCTATATCAGGCTACTATCAGCAAGCACTTCTTGGCATAATCAATAGTTTCTGGATTTGGTGTCTGCATGTGGATGGATCCTCAGGTTGGGCAATCTCTGTATGCCCTATCCTTCAGACTCTGTTCCACTCCTTGTCTCCATATTTCCTTTAGACAGGAGCAATTCTGGACTAAATTGTTGAGAAGGGTGGGTAGACCGATCCTTCAACATGGGGTTGTTCCTAATTTCTGAAAATGGTCTCTACAGGTTCTCTCTCCCCTTTTGGGGGTATTTCAACTAATGTCATCCCTGTTGGGACCTGGGAACCTCTTGCTTTCCTGGCATCTGGAACTTTCAGTTGTCTACACCCAGATCCCCATCCCCTCTGCTACACAACTCTGACCAATTTGTTGACCCTCTGTATATCATCCCCATCTCTTCCCATACCTGACTGTGTCCCTGCTTTTCCCTCTTCCCCTCCTCCCTTCCTCCCATGTCTCTCCAAACCTTTTACTTCCTTGAGTATTTTGTTCCCCTTTTAAGAAGGACTGACACATCTACAATTTAGTTTTCCTTCTTCTTGAGCTTCATATGGTCTGTGAGTTGTATTGTGGGTATTCCAAGCTTTTTGTCTAATGTCTACTTTTTAGTGAGTACATATCATGTGTTCTTTTGTGACTTTTGTTCAAGATGGTATTTTCTGGTTCCGTTTATTTGCCTGTGAATCTTATGAAGTCATTATTTTTAGTTGCTGAATAGAACGCCATTGAGTAAATCTACCACATTTTCTATATCCATTCCTCTGTGGAGAGCCCCTCCTTCTTATTTAGCTTCTTTGGTTCTGTGAAATGTAGTGTGGGAATTCTGTATTTTTATGGCTAATATCCACTTATAAATAAGTACCTACCATACATATAGATAAATCTGGGTTATATATCATTATTTTTTTTCTTACCATTTATCATTTGTTTAAAGGTGGGATAATGATTTTCTTTTTAAACTTAATTTTGTATTCATCTACTTTATTGAAGGTGTTTGTCAGCTGTAGGAGTTTTGTGGTAGAACTCTTGGGGTGCTTATGTATACTATCATATCATTTGCAAATAGGAATACTTTGAGTTTTTTCTTTCAAATTTGTATCGCCTTGATCTCCATTACTTATCTTTTTGCTCAAGCTAAATCTTCAAGTATTATACAAAATGCAGAAGGAAAAACTGGGCATCATTGTCTTGTTCCTGATTTTAATAGAATTGCATTAAACTTCTTGCTATTTATTTTGATTTTGCTTATTTGCTTGCTCTATATTGCTTTTATTACATTAGGTATGCAATCTTAAAGGCTTTGAGCAAAAAGGGGTGTTGGAATTTATCAAAGGTTTTTTTTTGGGGCATCTAATGAGATGATCATGTGGTTTATTTATTTGTTTGGAGAGAAGCTGTGGACCACTGTGATTGAATTAGGGAAAAGCTGGAATAAGCTGAGGAGGAGGGTTGCCCCATGAGATAACCAGCAGTCTTAACTCACCTGGACTCCTAGATCTCAAAAACACTGAGTCATCAACTATGCAGCATATACCAGGTGATATGAGGCCCCAGACATATATACAGCAGAGCTCCGCCTGATTTGGTCTCAATGAGAGAAGAGTCACTTAGTTTTTTGAAACTTGAGGCCTCAGGAAGTGGGGAGGTCAGGTGGGGTGGGTGCAGACATCCTCCTGGAGACAGGGGAGGAGAATTGGAATGTGTAGCAAACAGATGGCATAACAATTTTGGGATTTGAATGGGTGGTTCAGTAGTAAAGTAAGATTACTAACTTTAAAAGGACCAACGTTCAGTTCTCAGCAACAAAGTTCAATGGCTAAAATTGATTTGTAATTCTTGCTTCTAGAAGTCTAACACCATTGTCTTCTGGTCAGTGTGGGCACCATAACATCTCTCTCTCTCTCTCTCTCTCTCTCTCTCTCTCTCTCTCTATCTATCTATCTCTCTCTCTCTCTCTCCCTCCCTCTCCTTCTCCCTCTCCCTCTCCCCCCTCTCTCTCTCACACACACACACACCACACACAAACACACACAAATTTACACGTTTTTATATGTACACAAATAAAAATAAATCTAAAAGATAATTTGAAATAAGTAAGATATAAAATATGTGTTAAAAATGTAGATAGTGAAGAAGTGGAACTTGTAGGACTATCAAGTACACCAATATACTCATTAAAAGATTCCATGAAAGCATAGAGTCAGAAAAAGGGGAAAAAACTTTGTTTCATAAAATAGTAAACTACAACTTCCCAAATCTGGAAATGAAGAGGTTATATAGATGCAAGAAGCCTAGTGTTTAAAACTAAACTTGAGAATGATCTTATACACTCAAAAGTGTTCATCAATTATAAGAGGTTAAAGTAAATATTCAACGGGGAGCAAGAATGAATAAGTAATATTACATGTATATATATGTACATACATACATATATACATATCTTTAAGACATATAAGAATCAAACCCTGGTGAATATAGGTATCAAAATCTAGACAACTCTAATCCTGCCAATTTATGATTTTATCAAGTGAGTATATTATATAAATTTGTACGATGATTTAAATGCAGGTTATAAATACATTTCAACATAATTTTATATTAAATGTAATTAAGCAAATTAACCAGGTGCAGAATAAATGTCTCATTGCAGTTTCAGTAATTGCATAAAAATATTTACTGTTATACAATTTAATAACTTGATATTGATAAGCAGGAATTAAAGACATATGGAATTAACTCAACATAGACACATAACGAGGCTGTATTTGTGTGTCCAATAGCAATATTGTACTTACATATGACAGCATAAAACATTTCCCCTACTAAAATCCAGGCTATAATTTAAAGTACCACCACTTTTTTTTGTGGTTGTTGTGATGGTTTATTTCTCCAGATCAGAGTCTGGTCCTGCTTGAAATTAATTAAATAGCCCAAGTTATTTTTAAACATGTCACCTTGACTGCTTGCAGAATGCTTTTTTTAATCTTTTTTTTATTCGATATATTTTTTATTTACATTTCAAATGATTTCTCCTTTGTAGACCCCCACTCCCTGAAAGTCCCATCAGCCCGTGTTCCTCCCCCTGTTTTCCCACCCAACATTTCCCACTTCCCTGTTCTGGTTTTCCCTATACTGCTTCACTGAGTCTTTCCAGAATAAGGGGACACTACTCTGTTCTTCTTGTACCACATTTGATGTGTGGATTATGTTTTGGATATTCCAGTTTTCTAGGTTAACACTCACTTATTAGTGAGTGCATACCATGATTCATCTTTTGAGTCTGGGTTACCTCACTTAGTATGATGTTTTCCAGCTCCATCCATTTGCCTAATAATTTCATGAATTCATTGTTTCTAATGGCTGAATAGTACTCCATTGTGTATACATACCACTTTTTTGCACCCACTCTTCTGTTGAGGGATATCTGGGTTCTTTCCAGCTTCTGGCAATTATAAATAGGGCTGCTATGAACATAGTGGAACATGTATCCTTATTACATGCTGGGGAATCTTCTGGGTATATGCCCAGGAGTGGTATAGCAGGATCTTCTGGAAGTGAGATGCCCAGTTTTCAGAGGAACCACCAGACTGATTTCCAAAGTGGATGTACCAATTTGCAACCCCACCAGCAGTGGAGGAATGTTCCTCTTTCTCCACATCCTCGCCAACATCTGCTGTCTCCTGAATTTTTAATCTTAGCCTTTCTGACTGGTGTAAGGTGAAATCTCAGCATTGTTTTGATTTGCATTTCCCTAATGACTAATGAAATTGAGCATTTTTTAAGATGCTTCTCAGCCATCCGAAAGTTCTTTAGGTGAAAATTCTTTGTTTAACTCTGTACCCCATTTGTAATAGGGTTATATAGCTTTCTGGGGTCTAATTTCTTGATTTCTTTGTATATATTAGATATTAGCCCTCTATCTGATGTAGGGTTGGTGAAGATCTTTTCCCAATTTGTTGGTGGCCGATTTGTCCTTTTGATGGTGTCCTTTGCCTTACAGAAACTTTGTAATTTTATGAGGTCCCATTTGTCAGTTCTTGATCTTAGAGCATAAGCTATTGGAGTTCTGTTCAGGAACTTTCCCCCTGTACCGATGTCCTCAAGGGTCTTCCCCAGTTTCTTTTCTATTAGCTTCAGAGTGTCTGGCTTTATGTGGAGGTCCTTGATCCATTTGGATTTGAGCTTAGTACAAGGAGACAAGGATGGATCAATTCGCATTCTTCTGCATGCTGACCTCCAGTTGAACCAGCACCATTTGTTGAAAAGGCTATCTTTTTTCCACTGGATGCTTTCAGCCCCTTTGTCGAGGATCAAGTGGCCATAGGTGTGTGGGTTCATTTCTGGATCTTCAATATTGTTCCGCTTGCCTGTCACTGTACCAATACCATGCAGTTTTTAACACTATTGTTCTGTAGTATTGCTTGAGGTCAGGGGTACTGATACCCCCAGAATTTCTTTTATTGTTGAGAATAGTTTTAGCTATCCTGGGTTTTTTGTTATTCCAGATGAATTTGAGGATTGCTCTTTCTAACTCTGTGAAGAATTGAGTTGGGATTTTGATGGGTATTGCGTTGAATCTGTATATTGCTTTTGGCAAAATGGCCATTTTAGCTATATTAATCCTGCCGATCCATGAGCATGGGAGGTTTTTCCATTTTTTGAGGTCTTCTTCCATTTCCTTCTTCATAGTCTTGAAGTTCTTGTCATACAGATCTTTCACATGTTTGGTAAGAGTCACCCCAAGGTACTTTATACTGTTTGTGGCTATTGTGAAGGGTGTCATTTCCCTAATTTTTTTCTCAGCCTGCTTATCCTTTGAGTATAGGAAGGCTACTGATTTGCTTGAGTTGATTTTATAACCAGCCACTTTGCTGAAGTTGTTTATCAGCTGTAGGAGTTCTCTAGTGGAGTTTTTTGTGTCATTTAGGTAGACTATCATATCATCTGCAAATAATGATAGTTTGACTTCTTCCTTTCCAATTTGTATCCCTTTGACCTCTTTATGTTGTCTAATTGCCCGAGCTAGTAACTCAAGTACAATATTGAAAAGACAAGAGAAAGTGGGAGCCCTATCTAGTCTCTGATTTTAGTGTGATTGCTTCAATTTTCTCTCCATTTAGTTTGATGCTGGCTACCAGTTTGCTATATATTGCTTTTTACTATGGTTAGGTATGGGCCTTGAATTCCTGTTCTTTCCAAGACTTTAAGCATGAAGGGATGCTGAATTTTGTCAAATGTTTTTTCAGCATCCAAATGCTGAAATGTCCATGTGGTTTTTTCTTTGAGTTTGTTTATGTAGTGGATTGCATTGGTGGATTTCAGTATATTGAACCAATCCTGCATCCCTGGGACAAAGCCTACTTGATCATGGTGGATGATTGTTTTGATGTGTTCTTGGATTTGGTTGGCAAGAATTTTATTGAGCATTTTTGCATCTATGTTCATAAGGGAAATTGGTCTGAAGTTTTTTTCTTTGTTGGATCTTTGTGTGGTTTTGGTATCAGCATAATTGTGGCTTCATAGAAGGAATTGGGTAGTGTTCCTTCTGTTTCTATTTCGTGGAATAGTTTGAAGAGTATTGGTGTTAGGTCTTCTTTGATGGTGTGATAAATTCTGCACTGAAACCATCTGGTCCTGTGATTTTTTTGGTTGGAAGACTTTCTATGACCCCTTCTATTTCTTTAGGGGTTGTGGGACTGTTTAGATGATCTATTTGGTCCTGATTTAATTTTGGTATTTGGTATCTGTCAAGGAAATTGTCCATTTCCTCCAGATTCTCCAGTTGTGTTAAGTATAGGCTTTTGTAGTAGGATCTGATGATTTTTTTGGATTTCCTAAGTTTCTGTTGTAATATCTCCCTTTTCATTTCTAATTTAGTGAATTTGGATACTTTATCTGTGCCCTTTGTTCAGTCTGGCTAAGGGTTTATCTATCTTGTTGATTTTTGCAAAACACTAGCTCCTGGATTCGATGATTCTTTGCATGGTTCTCTTTGTTTCCACTTGATTGACTTCAGCCCTGAGTTTGATGATTTCCTGTCTTCTACTCCTCCTGGGTGAAATAGCTTCTTTTTGTTTTCTTCCATAATTTTGTTGATAATTGCTGGCCCTTTAAGTTGTAAATCTTCACTCTCATCTATACCTATAATCCTTAGGTTTGTTCTTCTCATTGTGTCCTGGATTTCCTGGATATTTTAGGTTACAAGCTTTTTGCATTTTGCATTTTCTTTGACTGTTGAGTTAATGGTTTCTATGGTTTCTGTGGTTTCTTCTATCTCTTGTATTGTGTTGTTGATATTTGCATCTATGGCCTTCCCAAGGTTTTCTATCCCCAAAGTTGTCTCCCTTGGTGATTTCTTAGTTGTTTTTACTTCTGTTTTTAGATTCTGGGTGGTTTTGCTCAGTTCCTTCACTTGTTTCTTTGTGTATTCCTGTAATTCTTTAAGAGAAATTTATGTTTCCTCTTTCATGATTTCTGCCTGTTGACCCAACATCTCATGTATTTCTTTGAGTGATTTTTGCATTTCCTCTTTATTGGCTTCTATCTGTTGACCCATATTCTCCTGAATTTTGTTAAATGATTTTCGTGTTTCCCTTGTAATTGCTTCTACCTTTTGATTCACATTCTCCTGTATTTCTTTAAGAGATTTATTTATGTCCTTCTTGTAATCCTCCAACAGCATCATGACAAGTGACTTTAAATCCAAATCTTGTTTTGCTGGTGTGTTGGGGTATCCAGGATGTGCTGTTGTTAGTCACTGGCTGGTGCTTGAAACTCCTGTAAGCCTGTAAGGATATTTCAGCACCAAAGAACTTTAAGATCAAGAACTGACAAATGGGACCTCATAAAATTACAAAGTTTTTGTAAGGCAAAAGATGCTGTCAAAAGGACAAAACGGTAACCAACAAATTGGGAAAAGATCTTCATCAACCCTACATCCGACAGAGGGCTAATATCCAAAATACACAAAGAACTCATGAAGTTAGACTCCACAGAACCAAAAAACCCTATTAAAAGATGGGGTACAGAAGGGGTGGATGGGAGGACAGGGGAAGAGAAGGGGGCTTACAGGACTTTCGGGGAGTGGGGGGGCTAGAAAAGGGGAAAGCATTTGCAATGTAAATAAATTATATCGAATAAAAAAATTAAAAAGAAATTCAGGAGATAGCAGATGTTGGCGAGGATGTGGAGAAAGAGAAATACTCTTGCCGGGTGGTGGTGGCACACGCTTGTAATTCCAGCACTCTGGGAGGCAGAGGCAGGTGGACTTCTGAGTTCAAGTCCAGCCTGGTCTACAGAGTGAGTTCCAGAACAGTCAGGTCTACACAGAGAAACCCCATCTCATAAAAACCAAATTCAAAAATAAAAAAAAGAGGAATACTCCTCCACTGCTGGTGGGAATTCAAGTTAGTACAATCACTCTGGAAATCAGTGTGGCAGTTCCTCAGAAAACTGGGCATGATACTTCGAAAGGACCCTGCTATACCAATCCTGGGCATATACCCAGAGGATTTCCCAGCATGCAATAAGGACATATGCTCCACTATGTTCATAGCAGCCTTATTGATATTAGCCAGAAGCTGGAAAGAACCCAGATATCCCTCAGTGGAGGAATGGATACAGAAAATGTTGTATATTTACACAATGGAATACTACTCAGCAATTAAAAACAATGAATCCATGAAATTCTTAGGCAAATGGATGGAGCTGTAGAACATTATCCTAAGTGAGGTAACTCATTCACAAAAGAACAAGCATGGAATGGAGTCACTGATACGTGGATATTAGCCCAGAAGCTCTGAATACCTAAGACACAACTCGCATATCAAATCATTCCCAAGAAGAAGGAAATAGAGGGCCCTAGTCCTGGAAAGACTTGATGTAGCATTGGAGGGGATTACCAGGACAAAGAATTGGGGAGGGGGTTGATTTGAGAACTGATGGAGGGAAGAGGGCTTATTGGACATATGGAGAGGGGGAACTGGGAAAAGGAATACCATATGGAATATAAAAAATAATATAGAAAAATTTTAAAAAAAGATTCCCAACTCAAAGTGCCAGCTAACAAATTTATCAAAGGAAACATCACTAACTTAAAGAAAGAGAGGACCAGAAATACCACCATTTTCTCCCTAATGACTATGCAGGCAGGTATGGCCTGGAGCACAGGGAACCCAGGAGCTGGGCCACTCAATAGACATCTGTGCACTCATCCTGCCAGGGGAGAATGTGTCTCCAGGGAGTGCTTTCACTCCAGGGACTCCCTTGATTGGAGGTGAGACCACTATTTTCTCTCCAGTGACTGTGCAGGTAGATACAGCCAGGAGTACAAGAAACAAAAGAGTGCCAGAACAGCTCGGACATTGTCCTTCTGGGTACCATTTGTACCCAAGTGCTGTGCTGTGCCACAGTCCTGTGTGCCAGGAGAATGCTTGTCTCCCAGAGGTGCTGAGACAGGCTTCTAAGCCCACAGGAGGGAAAAGCTCCAGAAAGAGACATCAGGACCAACTAACACCAGAGATAACCAGATGGTGAAATTCAAATGCAAGAACATTACCAACAGAAACCAAGGCAACATGGCACCATCCGAACCCAGTTTTCCCACAACAGCAAGTCCAGGATACCCCAACACACTAGAAAAGAAATATCTTGATTTAAAAATCACATCTCATGATGCTGATAGAGGATTTAAAGAAGGACACAAATAACTTCCTTCTTTAAATCCTCTATCAGTATCATGAGATGTGATTTTTAAACACAGGTACTGACATCAAAGTTGTTGTATTTGGCCCATTCTCCATGTTCACCTAGGGCCTATCCATGATCATATGTGAAAGCAATGAACAGTTGTTGACTAGATGAAAATCATCCAAAACACTCAAAAGATGTCCAACTTGAGTATCCAAATAGTATACAGAAGCAAAGTACCTCTGGCAGATTTTCCACTGAAAATCCTCAGGAAATGATCCATAGGGAACAGTGATGTTTAAGGCTAGGGCTTCTTCCCTCTCCCTGATGTCCATATAGAGGTTGTAGAAAACACGTGGTAGGCCATCATGAACATGGGGATCAGGAGCCATGGTTTTGTTTTCCAATTTCTGAAATCCCTTGCTGTATCTGAAGGGGATGTGTGCCTTGTGATATCCGACCACCAGAAAGAAAGGACTGACTGATGTTTTCATCTTTTCCAACAACCAGATGGTTTCCTCTATGTTCTGTTTTTCAGGCAAGGTATGTCCAGGCATTTCTGCTACATCCATAGGACAAAGTAGGTTGGTGTGGAGTTTTCCATCTTGTCCCTTACCTGTCTTAGTGCTTTTATACATCTCTGAGGAGGGATGATAAGATGCAAAAGATTAACTATTTGGATAATTATCACTGTGATTGGAAGATATACCAGGGTGAAAGACTTTTCCAAGAAACGTGGTCACGTAGCCATTCTCCTTGAAGTATTGGAGGATGGTGGAAAAATTTCCAGAGTATAACCTCTAGGAAAAATTAAAGTCATACAGGTGGGTAGTATCACACATCCTACTGGTGAGGAAGAAAACTCAATTTGGTGTGCATACTACTTGCTGAGCAAAGGCATTCTGAAAGAGAATGCTATGGAATGCCACCTGGTCAATATTTGTGAATCTTACTGGCTTATCTCCATAACAGCAGAGGGAGGGGGCAGATATCATCCACAAAGATCAGAAGGACATTCCGAGCATCTGAGGTAATATACCCAAAAGAATAGTTGGCAGGAAGTGATCAAATTCAGGGCTGAAATCAACCAAGTAGAAACAAAAAGAACTATACAAAAGAACAGCAAAACCAGGAGCTGGTTCTTTGAGAAAATCAACAAGATAAATAAACCCTTAGCCAGACTAACCAGAGAGCAAAGAGACAGTATCCAAATTAATAAAATCAGAAATGAGAAGGGCGATATAGCAAGAGAAACTGAGAAAATTAAAAAATCATCAGATCCTACTACAAAAGTATATACTCAACACAACTGGAAAATCTGGATAAAATGGACATTTTCAAAGACAGATACCTAATACCAAAGTTAAATCAGAATCAGATAGATCATCTAAATTGTCCCAGAATGCCTAAGGAAATAGAAGCAGTAGTTGACAGTCTCCCAACCAAAAAAAAAAAAAAAAAAAAAAGCACAGGACCACATAGTACAGAATTCTATCAATACTCTTCAAACTCTATTGCACAAAGTAGAAACAAAGGAAATAATTCGCAACTCATTTTATGAAGCCACCATTATGCTGATACCAAAACCACACAAAGATACAGCAAAGAAAGTCTACTTCAGACCTATTTCCCTTATGAATACAGATGCAAAAATACTCAATAAAATCCTTGCTAACCAAATCGAAGAACACATTAAAATAATCATTTACCATGATCAAGTAGGCTTCATCCCAGGGATGCAGGGATAGTTCAAAATACAGAAATCCATCAATGTTTTCCACTAAACAAACAAATTCAAAGAAAAAACACATGGTCATTTCATTAGATGCTGAAAAAGCATTTGACAAAATTCAGCATCCCTTCATATTTCAAGTCTTGGAAAAGTCAGGAATTCAAGGCCCATAACTAAACATGGTAAAAGCAATGTACAGCAAACCAGTAGCCAACATCAAACTAAATGGAGAGAAACTTGAAACAATCCCACTAAATTCAGTGACTAGACAAGGCTGCCCTTTCTCTCCATATCTATTCAACGCAGTATTGAAGTTCTAGCTAGAGGAATTAGACAACAAAAGGAGGTCAAATGGATGGAAATTGGAAAGGAACAAGACAAAGTATCACTATTTGTAAATGATATGAAAGTATACTTAGGAAACCCCAAAACTTCCACCAGAAAACGCCTACAGCTGATAAAAAAAAAATTAGTAAAGTTGCCATATATATAATTAAGTCAAACAAATCAGTAGCCTTGCTGTACTCAAAGAATAACCAGGCTGAGAAAGAAATTAGGAAAACAACACCCTCTACAATTGTTACAAACAGTATAATGTATAAAATATAAAGTATATAAAGTGTTACTCTAACCAAACATGGGAAAGATCTGTATGGCAAGAACTTCAAGTCTCTGAAGAAAGAAATCGAAAAAGACCTCAGTAGATGAAAAGATCTCCCATGCTCATGGATTGACAGAATTAATAAAGTAAAAATGACCATCTTGCCAAAAACAATCTACAGATTCAATGCAATCCCCATCAAAATTCCAACTCAATTCTTCATAGAATTCGAAAAAGGAGTTCTCACATTCATCTGGAATAACAAAAAAAAAAAAAAACAAAAACAAAAAAAAACAAAAAACAACAACAAAAAAAAACATGATAGCTAAAACTATTATCACACACAATAGAAATTTTGGAGGAACCAGTTTCCTGGACGTTAAATAGTACTACAGAACAATAGTAATAAAAACTACATGGTATTCGTACAGTGACTATCAGGGAGATCAATGGAATAGAATTGAAGACCAAGAAATACATTTACACACCTATAGTCACTTGATCTTTGACAAAGGAGCTAAAATCATCTAATAGAAAAAAAGCCTTTTCAACAAATGGTGCTGGTACAACTGGCAGTTAGCTTGAAGAAGAATGCAAAACAACCCGTTCTTATCTCCTCATAGAAAGGTAGAAAGCTTAAGTCAAAGTAGATTAAGGATCTCTACATAAAAACAGACACACTGAGACTAATAGAACAGAAAGCGAGGAAAAGCATTGAACACATGAGCACAGGGGAAAATTTCCTGAACATAACACCAATAGCTTATTCGAGGAACCAAAGAAGTTGTCAGCCCCATAGGAAGAGCAACATTATGAACCAACCAGTACCCCAAGAGCTCCCAGGGACTAAACTATCAAACAAAGAGTACACATGGAGGGATCCATGTCTCCAGCTGCATATGTAGCAGAGGATGGCCTTGTTGGACATCAAAGGGAGGAGAAGCCCTTGGCCCTGAGAAAGCTTGATGCCCCCCTCCCCCCCTCCCCCCGAACAGGGGAATACTAGGGCAGGGAAGCAGGAGTTGGTGAATTGGTGAGCCGGGAGAAGGGAGGTTGGGTTAAGGTGTTTTGGGAGGGGAAACCAAAAAGGGGATAATATTTGAAATGTAAATAAATAAAATATCTTATTAAAAAAAAGAAAGAGAGGACCATAAACATAAAAGAAACCTGCAAAACACCAAAGAGATTGGACCAGAAAATAATTTCCTCACATCACATAATAATTAAAATGCCAAATGTACAGAGCAAAGAAAGAATTTTGAAAGTGGTAAGGGAAAAAGATCAAGTAATGTATAATGGGAAACCTGTCAGAATTACACCAGACTTCTCTACAGAGACCCTAAAAGACAGAACATCTTGGCCAGATATCATACAGATCCTAAGAGAATGAAAAAGTCAGTCCAGGGTATTATATCCATCAAAATTCTCAATTACCATAGAGTAAGAAACTAAGATTCCTTGACAAAACAAAATTTAACCAATATCTTTCCAACAATCCAATCCTATAGAGGATAATAAAAGGAGGGAAGCTACACCCAAGAAAACATAAGAAACTAATCTTTTCACAAAAAACAAATACCAAAAACCAAAAAAAGAGAACGACACAAGCATAATTCCACCTCTAACAACAAACATTACAGGAAGCAACAAACACACTGGTCATTAATATTTCTCAACATCAATGGATTCAATTCATCAATAAAAATACATAGACTAGCAGGCTAGATACATAAACAGCACCCAGAATTTTGCTGCATACAGGAAACATATCTCTGTGAAAAAGATAGACACTACCTCAGAATAAGGCTGGAAAAAATTTCCAGGAAAATGGTCCTCAGAAACAAGCTGGCATAGCAATTCTAGTATCCAATAAAATAGACTTTCAACCATAATTATCAAAAAAGACAGGGAAAGACACTACACACTCATCTAATGAAAAAAATCCAACAAGAGAAACTCTCAATTCTGAACCTCTATGCCCCAAATGCAAGGGCATTCACATATGTAAAAGAAAGATTACTGATGCTCAAAGCACAACTTGACCCTCTCACAATAATAGTAGGAGACTATACCACCCCATTATTACCAATGGACAATTCATAGATACACAGATACACAGTGAAACTAACAGAAGTAATGAACCAAATGGTCTTAAAAAATATTTACAGAACATTTCATTCTGAAACAAAATAATATACCTTCTTCTTAGCACCTCATGGCACATTCTCAAAAATTGACCATATACTTAGACACAAAACACACCTCAACAGATATAAAAACTTTGACTTAATCCCATGTATTCTATCAGACCACCATGGACTGAGACTGATCTTCAATAGCAACAACAACAACAATACCACCACCAACAAAAACAAAGCCAAAGCCCACAACCATATGATATCATGGTCAGGGACGAAATAAAAAAAAAAATTAAAGACGTGAATTTAATAAAAATGAAGGCATAATATACCCAAACTTATGGGACACAATGAAATCAGTGCTAAGAGAAAAACTCAGCTCTTTGAGTACTTTCATAGGAAAATGGAGAGAGTGTATACTAGTAGCTTAACAGCACGTCTGAAAGCTGTAGAACAAAAAGAAGCGGATACATCCAGGAGTAGACAGCAGTTGAGAGATGTGGCCACACACCCACCTCAAAAATTATTATTCCTGAATTCTTCCTGTCAAAAGGAAATGGAGGCACAAAGAGTGGAGCAGAAACTTAAGGAAAGGCTATACATAGAGAGTGCCCCACCTAGGGATCTATCCCTTATGCTGATACCAAGCCATGCCACTATTGTTAATGTCAAGAAGTGCTTACTGTTTTATAATTGTCTTTCATTACTTCTGCCCCTACTAGAGACCAAAGTCAGACAGTATTCCATTTATAAATGGTTCTAGTACAGTATTTTTTAAAGGGTGGAAAGATGGCTCAGTCAATAAAGTACCTGCTATTCTTTCCACCAAAGTGAAAAAGTTTGGCATGGTGGGCTTGTAGCACTAGCACTGGGGAGGTGGACTAGGTAGCTCACCAGACTTGTTGGGGACAGCTTGCCTAGCCTAGTTGGTGATCCATAGGCCAGTGAGAGACCCTGCCTTCAAAAGCCAAGCAGATGGCTACTGAAGAACCAGACTTGAGGCTGACCTCTGGCAGGTGCACATATGTGTACACACACAAATCATATACCATACCACAGTCAAAACAAGTAAGCAAGTTGCTATTACCAAATACATTAGTATTCAAATTGCCCATTATATTTTAGTATCAGGAATAAATTTCTTTTATGTTTTCTTTAATCTTACAAGTTCATGCATTTAGTATCTTTTTTTATTCAATATATTCTTTATTTACATTTCAAGTGATTTTCCCTTTCCTGGATCCACCCTGCCTGAAAATCCCATAAGCCCTCTACTCTCTCCCTGTTCCCGAATCCAACCCTTCCACCTTCCCTGTTCTGTTTTTCTCCTACACTGCTGTACTGAGCTTTTCCAGGACCAGGAGCCACTCCTTTCTGCTTCTTGGGCATCATTTGATATGTGCATTGCGTCTTGGGTATTCCAAGCTTCTAGGCCAATATCCATTTATCAGTGAGTGCATACCATGAGTGTTCTTTTGAGACTACGTTACCTCACTTAGGATGATGTCCTCCAGTTCCATCCATTTTTATTAAGAATTTCATGAATTCATTGTTTCTAATGGCTGAATAGTACTCTGTTATATATATATATATATGGCACATTTTCTGTATCAATTCCTCCCTTGAGGGTCATCTAGGTTCTTTCCAGCTTCTGGCTATTATAAATAGGGCTGCTATGAACATAGTGGAGCATGTATCCTTATTACATGCTGGGCAATCCTTTGGGTATATGCCCAGGAGTGGTATAGTGGGGTCCTCTGGAAGTATCATTCCTAGTTTTCTGAGGAACCACCAGACTGACTTCCAGAGTGGTAGTACGAGCTTGCAACTCCACCAGCAGTGGAGGAGTGTTCCTCTTTCTCCACATCCTCACCAGCACTTGTTTTCTCCTGATTTTTTGATCTTAGCCATTCTGACTGATGTGTAGTGAAATCTCAGGGTTGTTTTGATTTGCATTTCCCTGATGACTAAGGATGTTGAACATTTCTTTAGGTGCTTCTCAGCCATTCGATATTCCTCAGGTGAAAATTCTTTGATAAAACAGGATTAGCTGAATTGGTTGTTAGTGAATTTTAGGAGATGGTTTTATGGGTATATTATATGTTTTGTCTGCTTTTACATGTTTAAAGTTTTCTAGTTGAGAGCTCTTAGATTATCATAAGAATATCAGAAAAAACTTTATTAATAGATTTATAACTAGTCCATTTTGGTGTCTGGAATCTTCCCATTTCCTCTCTGTGTTTCTATCTGTTCTTCTATATCTTTTTCTTCATAACACCTTAGGTTACAAAAGCTGAAGACTGTTTTTTTTTTTTTTTATTCTTGCCAATAAAACTGAGTAAGGGAGGAACACTGTCAAGTTTTCTAGAGAAGAGATACTAAAAACAAGCCATCAGTGATTCTCAGCTCTATGCTACTTGCCCATCTGGATGAAGGAGAGTGCAGGGCAGTGGCACCACTTGCAGGCTGCAAGCACAAGTGAGCCTGGGGCAGAAGACATCAAGGGTTAGGGAGGTGTGTAGCCACCCTGACCTCACATAGAACCTGCCTTAGATGCTGGCCTAGCTACAATATCACCCTGACTCTGGGCAGCAGCAGGATACCCAAGACAAAATTCAACAATGGTCCATTATTTATGGTGCTTCAGAAACCAAAACAGCAACTTTCAATGAATATTTGCATGTAAAGCTGTTTGGGCAGAAAAAAAAAAGCAACATTCATATATATACTGTGTGAACACTGCAGTTTCCAATGACACTACCACAAATGACTATGCAATGGAGAGAACAGAACAGTGAGTTGAGGTAGAGAGAGGCAATGCAGAGGCAGAATCACATGGATGTTCATGGTCCATACTCTCGTTGACAGTGAAGGACAAGGAAGCTGCTTTTACAATGGTAACTGCAGGCTCAGTCTTGAGACTTGAGAAAGAGGGACACAGAAGGCTTCTGTGATAACTCCTACCCCCACCAAAGTCCCCTCAATTTAAAACAGAAACAGTGACTAGTTAGAAAGGCAGTCTTCAAAGAAAACTCTTAAAATTTGTGACAAGGATGTTTTCAAAAATTGATGGCTTCAGGTGAAGAGGGGGCTGGCCATTGAGAGTTTGATATGGGCAACACAATTTGGTCTTGCTTTTGTCTTTTTTTTTTCTTTCTTTCTTTTGGTTGAGAGAGAGGACTCAAGGGTGACAGTGTACTTAGGAAGACTGGGAAGTGAGTATGATTGTGGCACATGATGTGAAATTCCCAGATACATCAATAAAATATTACATAATAAAATTTAAAAAAAGAAGTGCTTACTGACAGGAGCCTGGTATAGCTGTCCCCTGAGAGGCTTTCCTGGAGCCAGATCTATGCAGATGTGGATGTACACAGGCAAACATCGAACTGAGTGCAAGGAAAGACCCAATGGAGGAGTCAGAGCAAGGATTGTAGTAGTTGAAGGGATTTGCAACTTCATAGGAAGAACAAAAATATAAAACGAGACCCCCCCCAAAAGCTCTTAGGAACTAAATCACTAACCAAAGAGTACACATGTTGTACCCATGGCTTCAGTTGGTTATGTAGCAGAGGATTGCCTTATCTGGCATCACTAGGAGGGGATCCCCTTGTTCCTGTGGATGCTTGATGACCCAGGATACAGGAATACTAGGGTGCTGAGGCAGGAGTGGGTTGGGCAGTTGGGGGAGCACCATAATAGAGACAGATAGAAGGGAGGAAGGCATGGAGGTTTATGGAGGGAAAACTGGGAGGTGGATAATATTTGAAATGTTAATAAATGAAATATCCAAGAAAATTTTTTTAAAAAGATGAAAAGAGGAACAGCCAGCAAACAACACTGTAAGGAACCAAGATGTTTCTTCAGAGTGAAAGAAATAATGCCTAAAAACAAAAGGCAACCTGCTGAGCAAGAGAAAGCTGTTACAGAGCATGTATGAGATGTGTGACACAACAACAGTTGTAAAGGATTTCTATCACTCAATGTGAAAAAAAATGTGGGTTTATTAGTGCAGAGGCAAATGACAAAACATAATTATATCAAGGAAGAAAAACAAATTCCAAGCAGGTTTATGAAAAGTTACCCAATATAAGTTATCAGGGAATTAAAAATCAATACGAAAATACAATATTATCTCAGACATACTAGAACAGCCATTATCCAATAACTTGCAACAGCAACAACAACAAAACGATAAGCTGTGAAAGTATAATGACAGCAATATACAGTTGTTGGTAAAAAAAAAAAAATCAGTTGTTGCTGTCTATATAAACAGAAATACCTCAAAACCTTTACAGACTCCACATGATTTTCCAATCCTACTACTGGTTATTTATATAAAACAATCAAAAGCAGACTATAAAAGAGATGCTTCCATTATAATGTAAGACAACTTTAGCCAAAGAGTCAGATAGTGTGAATTTCAACTATAACATTAGAATGTGATACCCGAAATCCATACAATATTATTTGGCTCTTCAAAATTAATGAATCAAAAATTATACAGAGAAAATACATAAAAATGTATCAAATTTACCCAAGCAAAAAGTAAAATGTCACTTTTGATGCTCTTAGAAAAATATTAAGTCAAATGATAAAGACTTTGAATCAAGCAAATTGAACATTTTCAGTAATTAAAATGCATACATGTGGGTAAAAATATTGTCCTGTATCCCTAAAATTTACTAATAGTCTATATTTCATATAATTTATTGTATTTAATTAATGAGGATGCATGGCATGTTTTGAATTTTGTTTTCTCCAAAGCATGCTAACATAAAATTCAAAATAATTAGCAGAGTGATTAAAAAGTCCGAGTATTAATTGGAGGAACATTTAATTGTGGAATAAATAATATAACTCAGATAATTTAATAAAACAAGATTGTTAACAACTCAGAATAGACAAAAACCCTAAAATAGTCTTTTTCCAAAGAAAAGAAGAACTGAGAAAATATGTATAAAATGCTCAGGGTTATTACATATCAAAAGATCAATATGATGGACATGATTTTGCAAGTTGGGCTCAGTATTGTCAAAGATAATAATAAATATCATGAGTGTATGAAGAAAAGGGTGTTTGTTTAGTATAAGCATTAGTATAATTTAATCCAGACCTTATGGGGCTAGCCCAGAGAAGCCCCTTCACACAGTTATAAAACTGTCATAAGATTCAAACTCTCAGCTTCCAGGGTTATGTTCAAATTTAGATTTCTAAAGAGATGTCCATGCCTATTACAACACTAACAATTTTGAAAACTTGTAATCAACCCAAGTCTCCACCAAAAGATGAACTGATAAAAGAAATTCTGGTTATTCTAGTATATTCTGACAAAGCTAAGTGAAGATTAAACAAAGAAGCACTTACAAATTTTGAACACAGGAACTTAGCTCTATTGAATTATTAAAAGGTTTAAGAGAATGTCTCCTTCACTTAGGCTTCATATTCTTATCAACAGCACTTGTTCATAATATTTGTAGGTATAGCTAAGAAAAGTGTAACTATGAGATTCTAGTCAATAGCAATTGACTAGACAACACACTGGACAAGATTAATTATATTCTATGAAACCTTCATCTATATAGAACAGAAAACATTGATCATGTCTAGAAATCTATATGTAATTTTTCAGTCTTCCTCTTTAATTCATTCATTCATTTATTCTTTTCTTTCTTTTGCTTTTTCATTCTTTGGTTCTTTTTTCTTTTCCTATTTGTTTCCAATTATCTTCCTTCTATTCTCCTTTTGAGCCTTTTAAACAACAATATTTCATATTTCTATGTAGTCTAGAATTTATGATCTTGCCTCATTCTTACTAGAGCTAGAATTATAGAGAGATAACCAATGAAGTTTCTCTGAAATGTTCTATTAAAAATTTTTAATCTCTGGTCTTCTATAGCAAAAATATTAAATTGCAATACATGATACTAAGTAAGGAAATTATATAATTTGTGGAAAAAACCTGACCATTACTATAATACACTGTTATGACTGATGGTTAAACTAAGAATTTATAATAAATGCAGGAGAAAAAATATGATTCCTATATGTCCAACTTAGGTTTCCTGACAACTTGACACAACTCAGATTTATTGATGGACCCTCAAATGGGAGATTGACTTGATCAGCTTGACTCATAGACATGTATGGTATTTTATTGATTATGGATTTGTGTTTACACAACACTGTCTGGGTTGAAATATATGTCTAAATTGCCAATATAAGTAGGTGGCTTGTGATTTATATATAAATAATCTTATAAATACTGGGCAGGTTATACTTATAAACATGTTCACATATACATATTCATTCATGCAAAGACAATTAATGAAATAAAGAGACTATAGGTTTCAAAGAGCGAAAGGAGAGGTGTTTGGAGAGTTTGGGAAAAACAAAGAAAAGAAATGGAATAATATTGCAATTATATTACAATCCCAATTAAATAAAGTTTAAAAACTAGGATAAAATTTTGTGACAGAATTGATGTAATTTTCATAAAGGTAAGAGGTACTCTTCACTGAGTTGGTTGTATTGGGCTATATTGCCTATGTTACTGTACTATCTCTGACAAAAATATTTTATGTTTTCCAATACAGAATTTATATATCTATTACAAAATTATATCATGTCTCTCTCAATGCAGTTCCTGGCACTCATAATTAATGGTATGTTTCCCTATCATTTTGACAAGATGAATTAACTTATTTAAGTGTAATTCATGTACCTTTTCTCACCTAAAATGTCTTCCTCATTAATCTATGCTAGAATAGCATATGTATAAATGAGTTTTCTTTTTTAGGCTGAATGATATTTTACAATATGTAGAGTCAAATGTTTCGTGGTACATTTACCCACCGAGATACTGGTACATTTACCCACCGAGATACTTCCTGATTTCTCTTCTTGGTTATTGTAACAATATCCTTAGAAAGGTAATAAAATATCTGTCTCAGTACCTGATGTTAGGACTCTCAGATATACACTTTGAAGAAATAAAATATCCAGAGCTGGGCGGTGGTGGCACACGCCTATAATCCCAGCACTCTGGGAGGCAGAGGCAGGCGGATTTCTGAGTTCGAGGCCAGCCTGGTCTACAGAGTGAGTTCCAGGACAGCCAGGGCTATACAGAGAAACCCTGTCCTAAAAAAAAAAAAAAAAAAAAAAAAAAAAATCCAAAAAACCAAAAAACCAAAAAACATAAAATATCCAGTGAAAGGTTTGAGGTACTTCCCTATCTTCTTATTTTCCATCAATTTCCAGATGTTTTCAACATTCACATTCTCTTTAGTGGTAGACATATGAGGCATTTTCTCAGTCTGCTTACAAAGTTTGTTATATGCACCCCTCTGTCTTTCTTCCTATCTCTTGTGTGTGTGTGTGTGTGTGTGTGTGTGTGTGTGTGAATACCCATCCTGAAGAATAGCAACTAGTATGTCTTTTTGGTTTCTCATTTATTTCTTTTTACTATTTAAAAAAATTTTATACCTAAGTACTATATTTAGATACTTTCCTCCTTTCCTGTTTCATGTATACATGTTTAGGAATGACCACCTGGACTTAGATAAACTATCAGATACTTTATTCAGGGTAGGGAGAGTGATTATCTTTCCCAGCAGCCAGTGATATGCTTTTAATCTTAATCTAGAGGTTCAGTCTTTTGAAATTGTACTCATCCAATGCAGAACGTCAACTTGTGTTGTGTTTATAAGGTCTTGTACAGGAGATCATATTGTTCAGATTTTAAGAATGTAGCTTCTATATAATATTAGAAGACACTGTCTCACAGTGGATGTCCTAGTCTTTTGGTTGTACAATCTTTCTTCCCCAACTGTGTACAATTTTCCTTATATCTTATGTGGAGGGTTTTAGTTGTAGATTTGCCAGCTTGGGTTGAACACTTCATTGTCACTGGTTTTCTACATTTTTGACAATTTACAGGTATTTGTGATAGTATCGGTCTATTGAAAACAGAGGTTTCTTTAATGATGGTTAAGAGCTGCACATATCTGAATGTATTAAAATATGTATTTAAAATGAAGTTGGAAACTATGCTTATTTAGTGAGGTGGCAATAAAATATTTAGTTCTTTGATAAGGTCCATGTCCTTACCAGCCATTGGTAGGGAGGCTAGTTTTATAGTATTAGGCATGATGTCATGCTTATTGAGCTGGCCATAAGTCTAATTAGAGAACTCTTGGTTATCACTGGGATATAAGTGATACTTATTACATTATTGGTGTATAGTTTGTGTTATTGATTATTATGGTTCATAGTTTTTATGTAGCTTGGTTGACTGAATATCCCCTTTTTGACAGCTTTCTTCACATTTTCCAACATGTTGCGAGTTAGTAATTGGGGAAAAGTTTTTGTTCCAAGTTTTTTGATCATTTCTTTGATAAATATTAGAAATGGAAATAGCAGATATTTATAATGGAGTGAAATGCATACATATAATCTATTTCTGCTGATGAAATTAAAATGCCTTTATTTAGAAAGTAGTGCAATAGCAAAAATTATATTGAAATTCTAAATGACTGCTAGTTTATTTTCATATTTCATAAATCATAGTCAAATACAATTTTAGAAACATTTACTCCACAATTGTATTTTGCTGGATGGGTCAGTTGACTGATTCCCTCCTTGCCTTGACAGCTTTCATCACTTCTTTCAATATTTTTGAGAGTTAGCACTTCAGGATGGTTTCATGTGGTTAATAACTTCAATTTTAATGTTTTGTCTCATCCCTAAGACCTTAATGTCCATTATTATCGAATTTAGTGACTCTCTTAGGTACTAGTAAATATTTTGTTATTATAGATTACACTTAAGTGGTGTCCTCAGTTTCTGAAATAAATTTTCCCTTTAAAAGAACATAATACACTTAAATTACTTTGTTTACAATTCATACAACTTTTCACATAGGGTCCTATATTCCATCAGAATTTCTCTAGTACAGTGGATATCAAAAGACATTGAACTTCTCTTGAGAATATTTGTTTGTCAGTGTTATTGTCGTATAAACGCAAAGTAAGAGCTTATAAAAAAGGGCATAGTCAATTGTCCATGTATAGTCCTTGGCACTTATTTTTATTAGGTTATTATTACGTTTCATGGTAAAAGACTCATTTATTGATACTATCAAGAGACATTTAGTGATATTCTCCATACTTATACTGATTCTCACCAAGGAAATTTTTTAATGCATTCATTACATAATCTGTTAGGTTATGTGACCTTGAAAACCAAGGAGAACCCTTGGTCCTGAGAAGGTCTGATGCCCCAGAATAGGCGAATGCCAGGAAAGGGAAGCAGAAGTGTATGGGTTGGTGAGCAGGGCGGGTGTGTGTGTGTGTGTGTGTGTGTGTGTATATGTGTGTGTGTGTGTATTGTATAGGGAGTTTTTCCAAGGGGAAGTCAGGAAAGGGGATAACATTTGAAATGTAAATGAATAAAATATCTAATAAAAATAAAAGATAAAAGTCAATAGAACTGTTTTGTATCATTACCTACAGTAAACTCGGACCTTAACCAACCACACAGCTGTACTTTCTGCACCTGTGTATAAGCTTTTATAGTATAAGTGGCCTGTAGGATAGACCCCCAATATAGAGAAACACCTGCACCAATATAAGAAACTATTTGGAATAAGACTTCATTTTGAGTAGTAGTCCAGTAAAGTTTAAGTCCACCCTTAAAATTAACACCCTACTTGGAAGAAAGAGATGTATATGTGGATAGCTGACATTCTGGTTGGGAAGTTATAGCATGACATTTAGACAAGTCCCATTCTGGTAGACAAATTTGGACATGAATATTAGAGAAGGCAAGTATCCTGTCCCAGTTGAGTACCCCAAACAATGGGAGCAGGAAAAATGTATGACAAAGTAATTCTACTAAGGAAATCTCCTATCCCTAAATCCTTATTGATGAAATAACTTTGCACAAGTGTTTGTGGATTTTGGGCTGAAAATACCAGTAGGATCTTAACTCAGGGTCACGGTTCAGTTACCAAATCTGGATCATGGCCTTGGTTGACCAGTTCTGGGGTATATGCTCAGTTAACTATCTATGTCTGATTAGGATCAGTGCTTGTGTAGTTAGTGAGGCAATTCCTGGATCCCAATATTCTCAGAGTCTAGGTATTTGTCTCTGATACAAATCTACTTTGTTTCATGAAAGGATCGCACTATAATTTAGCAGAGTAACTAAGGTTCCTTGCTGCTGTAGTGGTGTAAGACATGGGTATTTGAGTATATTTTGTCTACAAAGAGAATGAACTCATCTTTCTACTGTCTCTTAATAGATGATATGGCATTGAAATAGTTATCCCCATTATCAAAATTCTTAATTACTAGAGGACTGTCTTTGAGACTGAGTGATTAACAGTAGGGGTTGTTCATTTTTACAACAGCATCACCATAAGTAAATAAAACTTAGGGAAATATAAGGTTTCCATAACTAACTAGGATGTCCACAATAATAGACAGAATCCTAGGGGGCTCATCATATGTCAAACCTTCAGACGTGTGGTTTTGAAATACACGACTTTGCAAATAACAACTGCATTTGAAGACTTCATTAATTTTTTTAACTACTGTCTAAAACAATCTTGGAATGTCCAAGGTGACCTGGACATGCCTCTCTCATCCCCTTGTGAGAAGTTCACAGTCCAAGCTATTTAAGAATATTCTGTGTCATTTAGAGGTCTGCCTTATGTGATTAGTAATGAAAATTCACTTATTTTAAAGCTCAGTATACAAAATATTAGCTAGAGTTTGAAAGACATTTCCCATTTGTTTTTCCATCTTCTCTGTAGACCTTGAGCGATACATATAATTAAGAAGTATAATGAAGCCACTGAAAGAACTATTTAATTGGCAAAATGGCAAGAAGACCTCCCAATGCACTTCACTATTGTCAAAGACATTAATTAACCTCAACTTGAATCATTGAAGGGATGGAGAGATGGCTTGGTTGTTCAGTATGATTCCTTTCCCAGAGAACTTGAGTTTGCCATCCAGTACCTGTATCAGAACCTGTATCAGGAGGATATAAACCATATATAGCCATCAAGGACACCTTTTGGAATGATTTACACAGATATTCACCAAGATGGGCACAGTCACATATATAATATTTATAAATATGTCCTCACTCCTCAAGGTTGTATTTCTCATGTCCATTTCAATTTTGTGGTCATTTTGCAAATTTTAGAACATGTGTTTATCCTCACACTTCATCCACCACTCTATGGAGTCCAGACAAGGGAGATTCACCCTTTCCTCCAACTAGCATATTTTAGAAGTTCATACATAGGTCTGGCTACTGTGATAATGATTTTAACAAACTCAACTGTTCATACAGTGTCAAGTCACTCTGACACACCTTGAGAGCAGCACCATTTCTATTCCTAGCAATAAGTCATTTAGCAGTTTATGCTGGATGAGTAGTACCAGAGAGTGATTTTACAGTTCTCTAAGTGGATTAATAGTCCTTGGTAATCAGGAAATGGCAAACCAAAACAATCCCAAGATTCCACCTCTTACCAAACAGAAATGACTAAGATCAAAAACTCAGGTGACAGCACTTGTTGGCGAAGAGATAGAGCAAAAGGAACACTCATCCATTACTGGTGGGATCGCAAACTGGTACAACCACTCTGAAAATCAATCTGGAGTTTCCTCAGAATATTGTAAATATATCTACCTGAAGATAAAGCTATACAGCTCTTGGGCATATTTCCAAAAGATGGACCACCATGCCACAGGGGCACATGCACCACTATGTTCATAGTGGCCTTATTTGTGATAGCCAGAAGCTGAAAGGAAGCCAGATATCCCAGAACAGAAGAATGGATACAGAAATGGTGGTTCATTTACACAACAGAATACTACTCAGTTGTAAAGAATGAGACATCATGAGTTTTTCAGGCTAATGGATTGAAATAGAAAATATCAGCCCTGAATGAGGTAACTCAGACCCAAAAGGACACACATGGTATATACTCACTAATAAGTAGATGTTAGCCAAAAATATTTAGAATACCCAGGATACAATTCACAGAATTCAAGAACGTTAACAAGCTCAAGGATCCAGGTGAGGATGCCTTAATCCAACATGGGAGAGAAAAGAAAGCAATCACCCTGGGCAGAGAGAGGGAGGGCTCTTGTTTGGAGAGGGGACAGGGAGGTGAAAATTGGAACATGATCATTTACTGTGGAAGGAGAAAAGGAGTAAAGCCCTGAGGGGCAGCAGCAAGAATGAAAACAGGCAAGCATGGGAGGTTGGTGGGGGGCTCTAGAATGCACCAGAGTCCCTGAGGTAAGAGACTGTCAGGATTCAAAAGGAGGGACCTTAGATGAAATGCTTGACAATAGGGAGAGGGAATGTGTAGAACCCACCTCCAGCAGAAAGACAGGGCATCAAATAAGGGAGAGAGGGGCCATCTCACAGTCAAAAACTCTGACCCAGAATTCTTCCAGTCTAAAAGAACTACAGGGGCAAAAATGGAGAACAGACTGAAGGAAAGGAGATCCAGTGACAAGCCCAAATCTGTGGCTGAATTAGGGAAACGCTGGAAGAAGCAGAGAAATAAGGTGACCCCATAGGAAAACTAGTAGTCTCAACTAACCTTGATCCCAAAGATTTCTCAGATATTGAGCCACCCACCAGAAAGTATATATTAGCTGATATAAGACACCGGCCCATATTTAGCAGAGGACTGCCTGGTGTAGCCTCAGTGAGGGAAGATGCACCTAACCCTGGATAGACTTGAGACTGTTGGGAAATGGACATATTCTTGGAGACAAGGAAAGGAGGTATGGAATGTGGAACCCTGTAAGGAAAGACAGAGAGAGGGATAAAGACTGGATTGCAATAAAAGAGTAAATGATAATCATCATCATCATCATCATCATCATCATCATCTGAATCAAGCACAACTTGTAAAGTAAAAACTTCAAATGAAAGGCACAGTCAAAGAAACTATACAAGGTGCTATCACATTCAGTATTGCATCACCCTTTCTCAAGAGGTATCCAAAGCCTGGAAAATATAGGAAACTTCTTACTATAGAGAAATAACTGAGAAGATAGATGTATTTAACCAATTTAAATGTTGCACATTTTATATATGCATTTAAATATAACATGTCAATTTACTGGTATATACAAAGTTTATATTTTTGTGTGCAGTTAAAAATAATTTAATTGCCAGGCAGTGCTTGTACATAATATAATCTGAGTAATTGGAAAGCAAACGTAGGAAGATCTCTGTGAATTCAAATCCAGCATGGTAACAGAGTGAGTTCTAAGACAGTCAATATTAAAAGAATGAACCCGGGCAGCATCATCAGCAGTTCGTCCAGATGAGAGGGCCACCACCAGCGAAAGCATGGTGACAGGGATCAGGCAGGTCCTCCTGCAGCTACCACTGACCACCGCTGGCCAGCCAGGCTGTGAGCAGTGGTGGAGTTACAGAGTTTTTTACCGCACTGAAGCCACATTAGACCTCTGCCTCCTGCTAGCCAGTTACAAGAGGTGCTCCACCATCTTGGCTACCAGACACCAGAAACAAAGCTAGCTAGCAGACATAGCCTGAGGCTAATATCACTTTTGTCTAAACCTGGCAGGTTTTTGCCAGAACCCAGGCGCTGGGCAGATTGGACTGCCATCTGTGTGTCAACCTGGCCAGGAAGTCGTGAGCCCTGAAGACTGCCCAGTACTTGCAGGGGCGTGTAGCACCATCTTGGCTACCTGACAGAACCAGTTAGCAGACATAGCCCAAGGCAAACATTGCTAGGGCCTAATCCTATCAGGCTTTTACCTGGACTCAGGGACTGGACAGCTAGGCCATCTATGTGCACCAACCCAGTTGGGGGATATGTTACACTGCAGAGGGAACAGCACTGGGAAAAGGTCCCGCAAGCATCCACTATCATCACTCCCTAAAGGAGCAAGAGGGCAATGAAAGACAACTTGGGGCAGGGCACACTAGGGCTCCAAAGACACTCAAGAGGAGGGCAATCTGTGCCAGGGGAAACCTAGTCATCCAGTGTTGCAGATATAGCCTTACAGGCAGGCTCACAGGAGTTTCAAACACCAGCTAGTAATAACAATACCAACTAACACCAGAGATAAAAAGATGGCAAACATAGGAGCATTACTAAAAGAAATCTAGACAATATGGCAGCATCTGAACCCAATTCTCCGATAGCACCAAGTCCTGGATATCCCAACACACCAGAAAAACAAGATTTGGATTTAAAATCACTGGTCATGATGCTGGTAGAGGACATAAATAAACTTCTTAAAGAAATACAGGGGAACATGAATAAGTTAGAAGCCCTTACAATATATACACAATGGAGTACTATTCAGCCATTAGAAACAATGAATTCATGAAATTCTTAGGCAAATGGATGGAGCTGGAGAACACCATACTAAGTGAGGTAACCCAGTCTCAAAAGAGCAATCATGGTATGCACTCACTAATAAGTGGATATTAGCCTGGAAAACTGGAATACCCAAAACATAATCCACACATCAAATGAGGTACAAGAAGAACGGAGGAGTGACCCCTAGTTCTGGAAAGACTCAGTGTAGCAGAATAAGACAAAACAAGAACAGGGAAGTGGAAAGAGTTGGGTGGGAGAATAGAGGGAGGGAAGGGGGATTATATGACTTTTGGGAAGTAGGGGACCAGAAAAGGGGAAATCACTGGAAATGTAAATAAAAAAATATATTGAATAAAATTTTTAAAAAAGTTAAAAAAAATAAAATGAAATTATGAAGTTGATCAAAAAAATGCAGGAGAAATTGAGTCAACAAGGAGAAGTCATAAAAGAGGATACACAAAAATCTCTTAAAGAATTAAAGGAAAACATAAACAAGCAAATGAAGGAACTGGGCAAAACCATCCTGGATCTAAAAACAGAAGCAGAAACAACTACAAAATCACAAAGGGAGACAATTTTGGAGATAGAAATCCTTGGGAAGAAATCAGGGGCCACAGATGCAAATATCAACAACAGAATACAAGAGATGGAAGAAAGAATCTCAGATGCCAAAGATACCATAGAAACCACTGAATCAAAGTCAAAGAAAATGCTAAATGCAAAAAGCTTGTAACCCAGAACATCCAGGAAATCCATGACACAATGAGAAGACCAAACCTAAAGATTATAGGTATAGATGGCCTTTACAACTGAAAGGGCCAGCAAATATCTTCAACAAAATTATGGAAGAAAACTTCTCAAACCTAAAGACAGATGCCCATGAATATACAAGAAGCCTCCAGAACTCCAAGCAGACTGGACCAGAGCAGAAATACCTCATGTCACATAATAATCAAAACCCCAGAGGAAAACTCCAATACAAGGAGGGAAACTGCATGCTGGAAAAAGCAATATAATAACCTTCTTTCATCAAACCCAAAAGAATATTATGACTCAAATATAAAAATAACAGCAAAAATGACAGGAAGTAATAATCACTATTCCTTCATATCTCAACATCAATGGACTCAATTCCCCAGAAAAAAGACATAGACTAACAGACTGGATACATAAACGAGACCCTACATTTTGCTGCATACAGGAAACACCACAATGTCAAAGACAAAAACTACTTTAGAGTAAAAGGCTGGAAGACAATTTTACAAGCAAATGATCTCAAGAAACAAGCAGGAGTAGCAATTCTAATGTCAGATAAAACTGACATTCAACCTAAAGTCATCAAAAGAGACTGGGAAGGACACTTCTTGCTTGTAAAAGGAAAAATCCATCAACAATAACTCTCAATTCTGAACATCTATGAGCCAAATGCAAGGGCACCCTCATTTGTAAAAGAAACTTTACTAAAGCTCAAAGCACACATTGCACCTAACACAATAATTGTGGGTGACTTCCACTCTCCTCAAAGGACCGATCAGGAAAACAGAAACTAAACAGGGACACAGTAAAACTAATTGAAGCTTTGGACCAATTGGATTTAACTAATATTTATAGAAAATTTCACTCTAAAGCAAAAGAATATACCTTTTTCTTAGCACCTCATGGTACCTTCTCCAAAATCGACCATATAATTGATCACAAGACGGACCTCAAAAAATATAAGAAGATTGAAATATTCCCGTGCCTCCTATCAGATAACTATGGAGTAAGAGTGGTCTTCAATAGCAACAAAGACAACATAAATCTCACATATACATGGAAGCAGAACAATCAGGATCGCATAGATCATCTAAACAGTCCCATAATTCTTAAAGAAATAGAAGAGGTCATAGAAAGTCTTCCATCCAAAAAATGCACAGGAACAGATGGTTTCAGTGAAGAATTCTATCAGACCTTCAAAGAAGACCTAACACCAATATTCTTCAAAATATTCCACAAAATAGAAACAGAAGGAACACTGCATACCTCCTTCTAAGAAGCCACAATTACTCTGATAACAAAACTACACAAAGATCCAACAAAGAAAGAGAACTTCAGACAAATTTGCCTTATGAACATTGATGCAAAACACTCAATAAAATTCTTGCCAATCGAATCCAAGAACACATCAAAATGATCATCAACCATGATCAAGTAGGCTTCATCCTAGGAATGCACGGATGGTTCAATATATGGAAATCCATCAATGAAATCTACTACATAAACAAACTCAAAGAAAAAACCACATGGTCATTTCATTGGATGCTGAAAAAGCATTTGACAAAATTCAGCATCCTTTCATGCTTAGTCTTGGAAAGAACAGGAATTCAAGGCCCATTCCTAAACAGAGTAAAATCAATATACAGCAAGCCAGTAGCCAACATCAAGCTAAATGAAGAGAAACTGAAAGCAATCCCACTAAAATCAGGGGCTAGACAAGGCTGGCACCTCTCTCCTTATCTTTTCAATATTGTACAAATTGGAATGGAAGAAGTCAAACTATGACTATTTACAGATGATTTTATAGTATACTTAAGTTGCCCAAAAAACTCCACCAGAGAACTCCTACAGCTGAAAAACAACTTCAGCAAAGTGGCAGGTTATAAATTCAACTCAAGCAAATAAGTAGCCTTCCTATAATCAAAGGATCAGCAGGCTGGGAAAGAAATTATGGAAATGACATGCTTCACAATAGCCACAAACAATATAAAGTACCTTGGTGTGACTCTGACCAAGCAAGAGAAATATCTGTATGACTAGAACGTCAAGTCTCTGAAGAAGGAAATGGAAGAAGACCTCAGAAAATGGAAAAATCTGCCATGCTCATGGATTGGCACGATTAATATAGTTAAAGTGACCATCCTGCCAAAAGCAATATACAGATTCAATGCAATACCCATCAAAATCCCATCTCAGTTCTTCATAGAGTTAGAAAGAGCAATTCTCAAATTCATCTGGCATAAAAAAAAAATACAGGATAGCTAAAACTATTCTCAACAACAAAAGAAATTCTGGGGGAATCAGTATCCCTGACTTCAAGCAATACTACAGAGCAATAGTGTTAAAAACTGCATGGTATTGGTACAGTGACTTACAGGCGGATCAGTGGAATAGGATTGAAGATCCAGAAATTAACCCACACACCTATGGCCACTTGATCTTCAACAAAGGGGGTGAAAACATCCAGTGGAAAAAAGATAGTCTTTTCAACCATTGGTGCTGGTTCAACTGGAGGTCAGCATGCAGAATAATGTGAATTGATCCATTCTTATCTCCTTGTACTAAGCTCAATTCCTAATTGATCAAGGACCTACACATAAAGCCAGACACACTGAAGCTAATAGAAAAGAAATTGGGGAAGGCCTTGAGGACATGGGCACAGGGGAAAAGTTTCTGAACAGAACACCAATAGCTTATGCTCTATGATCAAGAATTGACAAATGGGACCTCATGACATTTCGAAGTTTTGTAAGGCAGAGGACACCATCAAAAGGGCAAATCGGCAACCAACAAATTGGGAAAAGATCTTCACCAACCCTACATCAGACAGAGGGCTAATATCCAATATATACAAACATCTCAAGAAGTTAGACCTCAGAAAAACAAATAACCCTATTAAAAAATGGGGTAGAGAGCTAAACAAAAATTTTTACCTGAAGAACTTCTGATTCCTGAGAAGCATCTTAAAAAAATGCTCAACATCATTAGTCATTAGGGAAATGCAAATCAAAACAATCCTGAGATTTCACCTTACACTAGTCAGAATGGCTAAGAATAAAAACTCAGGAGAGTAGAGGTGTTGTCAAGGATGTAGAGAAAGAGGAACACTCCTCCACTGCTGGTGGGGTTGCAAATTGGTACAACCACTCTGGAAATCAGTCTGGCGGTTTCTCAGAAAACTGGGCACATCACTTCTGGAGAACCCTGCTATACAACTCCTGGGCATATACCCAGAGGTTTCCCCAGCATATAATAAGGATACATGCACCACTATGTTCACAGTAGCCCTATTTATAATAGTCAGAAGCTGGAAAGAACCCAGGTGTCCCTCAATGGAGGAATTGATACAAAAAATGTGGTATATATACACATTGGAGTACTATTCAGCCATTAGAAACAATGAATTCATGAAATACTTAGACAAATGGATGGAGCTGGAGAACATCATACTAAGTGAGGTAACCCAGTCTCAAAAGAACAGTCATGGTATGCATTCACTGATAAGTGGATATTAGCCTAGAAACTTGGAATATCTAAGACATAATCCACATATCAAATGATGTCCAAGAAGAATGGAGGAGTAGCCCCTGGTTCTGTAAAGGCTCAGTGCAGCAGTGTAGGGCAATACCAGAACAGGGAAGTGGGATGGGGTGGATGGGGGAACAGGGGGAGGGAAGAGGGTGTATGGGACTTTCGGAGAGTGGGGTGCCAGAAAAGAGAATATCATTTGAAATGTAAATAAAAAATATATCGAATAAAAAAAACAGAATGAACCCTTTATCAAATAATAATAATAATAATAATAATAATGATGATGATTTAAAATTGGATTACAATATACATCCCATATGTAGCTAAGTTAACTAATAAGGAAAACTGACTATGAATGAACTTTAAAAATATGTCAACTCAGCAGGTGTTGGCAAGGATGTGGAGAAAGAGGAACACTCCTCCACTGCTGGAAGGGTTGAAAACTGGTACAACCACTCTGGAAATTAGTCTGGTGGTTCCTCAGAAAAATGGGCACCTCACTTACAGAAGATCCTGCTATACCACTCCTGGGCAAATACCCAAAAGATTCCCCAGCATGTAATAAGGATATATGCTTCACTATGTTCATAGCAGCCATATTTATAATAGCCAGAAGCTGGAAAGAACCCAGGTATCCCTCAACAGAAGAATGGATACAAAAATGTGGTATATATGCACAATGGAGTACTATTCAGCCATTAGAAACAATGAATTCATGAAATTCTTAGGCAAATGGATGGAGCTGGAGAACATCATACTAAATGAGGTATCCCAGTCTCAAAAGATCAATCATGGTATGCACTCACTAATAAGTGGATATTAGCCTGGAAAACTGGAATACCCAAAATATAATCCACACATCAAATGAGGTACAATAAGAATGGAGGAGTGGCCCCTGGTTCTGGAAAGACTCAGTGTAGCAGTATAAGGCAAAACCAGAACAGGGAAGTGGGAAGGGTTGGGTGGGAGAACAGAGGGAGGGAAGGGGGCTTATGGGACTTTCGGGGAGTGGAGGGCCAGAAAAGGGGAAATCATTTGAAATGAAAATAAAAAATGTATCGAATAAAAATATATGTCAATTAACTTGCCTATCTCTGTACTTGCCCTGCTCTCCTGAATAGCTTTTTTGGGATCGCAAGAATCTGCTTTCTATGGAGGCCTGAAAAGGGAGGAGCAAGAACAACCAGATTTAAAGAATTACTCTAACAGTCCATTACTAATTTGGTGCATATGAGGAACGAACCGAAAAGTAAGTTCCACTCCATCTCTTGACCTCCATTTCCTGACTTCTGTGACTTTATGAGAAGTCCTGATAACATCAGGATCATCCAGTCTACAACAGTGACAACCAGATGGCTAAAGGGCAATATGAGAATACAATGAATAAGAGCCAGGGCCATCTGGCACCACCAGAACCCAGTTATTCTGCTACAATAAGCCATGTGTAAGCTAATAACCTAAGCACGAGAAAATTATCATATATCCAATACAATTATAGAGACCTTTATAAAGGAAATTAATAAATGACTTACAGAATTAGAGGAAATTAATCAAGCAAGTGAAGGAAATGGATAAAACTGTCCAAGAACTGAAAATTGAAATGGACTCAATAAAGAGAACACAAACTGAGGCAATTCTGGAGATGGACCACTTAGGAAAGATAACAGGGACTTCAGACACAGGCACCCCCAACAGAATATAAGAATATTAATTTGGCATACTATGGAAAGATCAAATCTAAGAAAAACAGAAGGAAAAGAATCCCAAGTAAAAGCCCCCCAAAGCACTTTCAACAAATCAAAAAACAAATTCCTCTTACATAAAGAAAAATATGTTGATAAATATACAAGAAACTTACATAACACCAAATAAAAAATTGGACTAGAAAAAAAATTCTCCTGCTACAAAATAATGAAAACATTAAATGCACAGAAAAAAATATTTAAATCTTTAAAAAATAATGACGAGTAATATATAAAGGTTGACCTAGCAGAATTATACCTGATTTTTCAGCAGACCATATGAGACCACAGATATCAGCCTATACTATTATACCTCTCCCCTAAATTTTCAATTGTCATAGATGGATAAAACAAAATATTCTGTGACAAAATCAAATTTAAACAATATATTTCCACTAATCAAGATGTATAGAGTATACTACAAGGGAAACTCAAAATGAGTACATCTAAAGACAACTATAAAACAGAATAAATAAATTATTTCACACCAGTAAAACCAAAATATGGGAGTCATAAACACACACTATCTCCACCAACATTAAAGTAACAGAAATTAGCAATCATTGCCCAATAATACTGCTCAGCATCAATGGATTCAACTCAGCAATAAAAAACACAGGCGGAGTGAATCAATATGAAAAGAGGTTCTAACATTATGATGTATATAAAAAATAAACACAAGACACAAACTTGAGTAGCCATTCTATATTAATAATATAGAATTTTAACTAAATATGATAACAAAAGGATACTTAACACTCATCAAGAAAAATCCAACAGGACTTCTCAATTATGAACATCTCTGCCTCAATTCTAGGACATCTGCATTAGTATTAAAAAAAATTGCTAAGCCCTTCCCCAACCCATCTTCCCTGCTAGCTGAGCCTTTTGGGCCAAGTCAAGCTTCTCTGAGCAGTCTACTACCCCAGGGGGACATCCATTCTCTGGCTAGCTCTCCTCTACCACCACTAGACTCCTGAATCATACAGACAAGTTTCCCTTCCCCCACCCATATTCCCTGTGGATTGAGCACTCTGGGCCCCTCTACACCTCTCTGAGCAGCCTGCTAGTCCAGTTAAATCTTAATTCTTCAGCCAACACTCTGCCCACCTCAATTGGACCTGAGAATTCAAAATCATACAGAACCGCAGGTCCTGAAACATATAGAGCAAGGATACCCATCAAAGGCCTACCCCTCCAGGACCATCTAGGATTACTCCCTTCCTAATAGCTACAACAATAAGCACATCCAGGGTAAAAACAATCCAAATGGCTAAAATCCCTCTAAAAAAAACATAATAAACAAAAACCATGGCAATATGACATGTCTAAGGCATAGCTATACTAATAAAGCAAGACTGCAATATCCTAACTCAGCTGAAATGCAAGAAAATTACCTTAAATAATGCCTTTAAAATATAGGAAACTACAACCAAGATAAACTCTAAAATCTCAAACGTCCTGGACCTTGCAACCTCTAAAAACTATAGATGCCAACCTATATTACTGCATCAAGCCAAACTCTTAATAAGCAGAAGTAGAAAAAAGAAATTTCAAAAAATCCAAATTTATACAATATCTATCTAAAAATTGAACCCTACAGAAAATACTGGAAGGAAAATTCCAACCCAGAAGATAGTAAAATAACTCCATCTAATAAAACACAGGAAAAAAGTAAGTCAATACCAGTTAAAAGAAGGAAAGCACACACACACACACATACACACACACACACACACACACACACACACACACACATACGCACACATACACACTCTGCCACCACCAACATCAAAATAACAGGAAATAGCAATCACTGATCGTTAGTATCTTTTAATATCAATCAACTCAATTTCCCAATAAAAAGACACAAACTAACAGAATGGAGGTGAAAGAGAATTCATCAATATAGTGCATACAAAAAAATGTACTCCCACAAGAAAGATAGATACTACCTCAGAATAAAGAGCTAGAAAAAAAGTTTGCTAAGCAAATTGACTTAAGACACATGCTGTATTAGACATTCTAATATCTAATGAAATAAACATTCAACCAAAATTTTCCAAAGCAGACAGTGAAGGATACTTCATAAGTATCAAAGAACAAAATCTACCATGATATCTCCATTCTACATATCTACCCCAAAAACAAGGTCACCCATATTTGTAAAAGAAACATTTCCAAAGCTTAAATTGCATACCACACACCACATATTAAATGAGAGACTTCAACAACCAACGCTCACCAATTGACAAGACATAGAGACAAAAACTAAACAGAGAAATATCAGAGAATATAAACCAAAATGAACTAAGGAATAGGTATAAAATATTTCACCCAAAATGCAAAATAAATAAATAAATAAAGAAAGAAAGAAAGAAAGAAAGAAAGAAAGAATAATAGATAAATAAACCTTCTTCTCAGTATCTCATGGATCCTTCTTCAAAATTAACCACATAGTTGGTCACAAAGCAAGCCTCAACATATACAAGAAAGTTGAAATAACATCTTGCATTTTATTAGAACACCCAGGATTAAAGCTGGACATGAACAATAACACAAACAATATAAAGCTGACATATTCATGGAAACTGAATTGAATGATCACTAGGTCAGGGAAGAGATAAAAAGAAAATAACAAACAATGTAGGATTTAATGAAAACGAAGGCACAACATACACAATTTTATGGGACACAATGAAAGCAGTGCTAAATGGAAATTTTGTGTCACTAAGTGCCTCCATAATGAAATTAGAAAGTTTTCATATCAGCAATTTAAAAGTAGACCAAAAACTCTAGGAAAAACAAAGAAGAAGCAAGCACACCAAAAAGGAGTAGACAGCAGGAAATAATCAAAGCCAGCGTGACAATAAACCAGTTAGAAACAAAGAAAACAATACAAAGAATCAATGAAAGCAAGAGCTAGTTCTTTGAGAAAATCAGCAAGACAGACAAACCCTGAGCCAAACTCACAGTGAGAGAGGGAGGGCAAAGGGTGGAGGGAAGAATAGGAGAGAGGGAGGAAGGGAGGGAGGATAAGGTCCTCTTTTTCATTTTTTATTAGATATTTTCTTTATTTACATTTCAAATGTTATCCCCTTTCTGGTTTCACCTCCAAAACCCACCTAACCCATCCCCCTCCTGCTTCCCTGTCCTGGTATTCCCCTATACTGGGGTATTGAGCTTTCTCAAGACAAAGGGCCTCTCTTCCCTATGATGTCCAACAAAGCAATTCTCTGCTACATATGTAGCTGAAGCAATGGGTCCTTCCAATTGTATTCTTTGGTTGATGGTTTTGTCCCTTGGAACACTGGGAGTACTGGTGATTCATACTGTTGTTCCTCCTATGGGGCTGCAAGATCCTTCAGCTCCCTTGGTTCTTTCTCTAGCTCCTCCATTGTGCTCAGTCCAGTGGTTGGATGAGAGCATCCATCTCTGTATTTGTCAGGTAATCTTAAAGAATGATCTATTTTCCAGACAGATAACACTTACCAAAGCTAAATGAAGACCAGGTAAACTACTTAAACAGCTCCAAAAATCCAGAAGAAATAGAAGTAGTCATTAATATCTACCAACTGAAAAAAGACCAGGGCCATAAGGTTTTAGGGCAGAATTCTACCACATATTCAAAAAAGAACTAATACTAATACTCCTCAAATTATTCTACAAAATAGACACAGAAGGAACACGGCTAAACCATTCTATGAGGCGATAGTTTCCCTGATACCTAAAACATACTAAGACTCAACACAGCAAGAGAATTTATGGCCCATTATTTTGTAAATACCAATGCAAAGATACTCAATAACATCTTTGCAAAATGAATCCAGGAATACATCAAAGACACATTCATCAAGATCAATTAGTATTCATTCCAGGGAATAAAACTCACCTTCAAGTGTATCAAGCCCTCTGTAAGGAAAAGGACACTTTCTAAAGGACAAAATGACAGCCTACAGATTTTGAAAGGATCTTCATTAACTCTATATCTGACAGAGGGCTGATATCCAAATTTACAAAGAAATCATGAAGTTAGCCATCACCTGCAGGAAACTCAACTCCATGTGTATCAAGGACCTCAACATAATAGAGGATGCAGTAAATCTGATAGAAGAGAATGTGGGAAATAGCCTTGAATAAATTGATAAAGGTGATAATTTCCTGAACAGAACACCATGACTCAGGCTCTAAGACCAACAATTGATAAATGAGACATGATGAAACTTCAAAGCTTCTATAAGACAAAGAGTACTGTCGATAGGACAAAATGACAGTCTACAGACTAGGACAGGGTCTTCACTAACTCTACATGTGACAGAGGGCTAATATCCAAATTTACAAAGAACTTAAGAAGTTAGCTGCCACCAACTCAAATAACCAAATTTAAAAAATGGACCTCTGAACTAAAGAGAGAATTCTCAACAGAGGAATCTTAAATGACTGAAAATCATTTAGAGAAATGTTCAAAGTCCTTAGTTATATGAAAACTGCAAATTAGAACATCTCTGAAGCCTATGTTACATTCATCAGAATGGCTAAGATTAAAACTCAAGAGATACACATGATGGCCAGGAAGTGGAGCAAGGAGCAAGCTGAAATCTTCTTCACTGCCTGTTAAAATGCAAACTTATACAGCCATTTTAGAAATCAATTTGGCAGTTTCTCAGTACAGGGTATAGTTCTACCTCAGGACTCAGTTATATCACATCTGGGCCTATACCCAGGAATGAGGGAGAAAACAGAGACTGAGGGAATGATCTAAAAACAACTGGCCCAGTCTTGAGACCCATCCCATGGGTAAGCACCAATCCCTAATACTATTAATACTGTGCTGCGCTTTCAAACATGAAAAAGTTGTTTTTATCAGAGGTTCCATGAGCATCTGATTCAGGCAAATATAGAAACCCACTGACAAATGGTGGATGCAGCTTGGGGAATCTTGTGAATGAAAGGAGTAAGTATTTTCTATCTAGAAGGAGAAAGGAACTCCACCAGAAGACCAACAGAATGAACATACCTGGACCCTTGGAATTCTCATAGTCAGAACCACCAACCATTGAATATACACAGGCTAGACCTAAGCCTCCCTACCTGCCCATATGTAGCAGATGTCCAGCTGGGTTTTCATGAAGGTCCCAAACAACTGCAATGGGGTTTATCCTAAAAGGTGTTGCCAGTATATGGGATATGTTCTATTAGCTGGTCTGCTTTGTCTGGCATCCTTGGGAGAGTAAGCTCCTACTCTTACAGAGACTAGAAGTGCTAGTATGGGAGGACAATTACTGGACCCCACCATTATACTCAAATACAAATGAATATATATTCTTCTCAGCACCCCAAGAAACTTTCTCCAAAATCAACAATATACTAGTTAACAAAGTTTCAACAGAAACAAGAAAATTTAAATAACCCTTTGCAATTTACCAGATCACCATGGATTAAAACTGGAATTCAACAACAGAAACAGCAGAATGAAATTGAACAAGTTTCTAATCAATGACCATCGAGTCAAAGAAGACATCAAGAATAAAATTGAAGACTTTCTAAAATTCAATAAAAATGAAGGCACAACATACCCAAATTTATTGGACACAATGAAAGCAGGGCTAAGTGGAAAGGTCACAGCACTAAGTGCCTTCATAGAGAAAATGGAGAAATCTCATACTCGCAACTATATTGTATATCTGAAACCTATAGAACAAAATGACTCAAATACACCCAAGATGACTATAAAGCAGAAAATATTCCAAATTGGGGCTCAAACCAATAAATTAGAAACAAATAGAATAATTCAAAGAATCAAATAAATCAAGTGCTGGCTCTTTGAGAAAATAATTAAGTTAAACAAACCTCTCACCAAACTAACTAAAAGGCAGAATGGCAATATGTGAATTAACAAAAATCAGAAATAGAAATGGGGACATAACAGACCTCAACAAAATCAAAAGAATCGTTAGGTCTCTCTTCACAATCTGTACTTTAAAAAATTAGAAAATCTAAATGAAATGGTCTATTTTCCTGAAAGTTTTCACTTACCAAATCTGATGCAAGATCAAGTAAAACAGTCTCACTATAACACATAAGGTGATAGAAGTAGTCATTAAAAGTCTCATAAAAAATAAACAGAACCAGATGGTTTTAGGTCAGAAGTCTATGATACTTTTAAAGAAGTGCTAATATCAATACTCCTTAGTATACTACACAAAAGAAAACAGGACCATTGCAAAACGTATTCAATGAGGCCACAGTGACCCTGACACCTAAACCACAAAAAGACTAAACAAGGAATGGCCAACAAAGAAACTGAATTTCAATCAAATTTTCCTTAGGAACCTTAACACAAAAAATCTCAGTTAAATACCCTCAAAGTGAATCCAGGAAGACATCAAAATTGTCATACAATCTGATCAAATAGGCTTCATCCCAGGGATGCAGGAGTAGTATAATATATAAAATCCATCAACATATCCTACCATATAAAAAACTGAAAGAAGAAAACTAGAGGACAATATCATTAGATGCTGAAGATTTCTTTGATAAAATTCAAACCCTTTCATGCTAAAAATCCCTGGGAAGACCAAGGATAAAAGGGATATCTCTAAACACAATAAACTGCATACAGCAAGCAAATAACCAATGTCAAACTAAATGGAGAGAACCTTAAAGTAATTGCATCAAAATCAGGGAAAAAAAAAACAAGGGTTTACACTCTCTCCCTATATTCTCAATACAGTACTTGATGTTATGGCCAGAACAATAAACTAAAGGAGATCAAGGGAATACAAATAGGAAAAGAAGTTGAAGTACTGATATTTGTAGGTGATATGATAGTATACTTAAGTGACTCCAAAAATTCTACCAGAGAACTGATACAGGCAGCTAAAAATACAACCCCTGAAGCAAATGGACAGATACAAAATTAACACACACACAAAAAAAATCAGTAGCTTTCCTTTAAACAAATGATAAATGGGCTGAGCAAGAAATCATGGAAACAACACCCTTCACATAAGCCAAAAATAATATAAAATACCTTGGTGTAATTCTAACCAACCAACCAAAAGACTTATATGAAAAGAACTAAAATTTTCTACAGAAAAAAATGGAAAAGGATGTCTGGATATGGAAAGACAGCCCATACTCATGGATTTGAAGGATTAACATAGTAAAACTAGCCTTCTTACCAAAAGCAACCTACAGATTCAATGAAATACCCATCAAAACTCAAACAATTCTTTACAAATTTTGAGAGAACAATTCTCAACTCCACATGGCAAAATATAAAACCAAGGATACCTAAAACACACATGTACAATAAAAGAACTGTATATATCACACTATTCCTGATCTCAAGCTGTACTATGAAACAATAGTAATAAAAACTGTAAGGTCTAATTGCATGAGGATTGCAAATAAATTCATATACATCACAGTGTACAAATCTCAAGTCCAAATAGATTAAGGACCTCAGCATAAAACCAGATACATTAAATCTAATAGGAAAGAAAGTGGGAAGTAACCTTGAATGTGTTTGTATAGGAAACAACTTTCTGAATATATCTCCAATAGCTCAGGATCTTAGGTCTACAACTGATAAATGGGACTTCAAGAAACAGAACAGCTTCTGTCCCGCGCTTTTCGTCTCGCCAGCAAGAACGCACGCAGGACACTAGAATCCTTCTGCATCCAAGCCTTTATTGAATGCTTTTCGTGGAAGGGGACCCCGCGCCCAACATGGACGCCATTTATATACCCCTTGGCGTGGCGTGTACACACCTGATTGGCTGTTTACTCATGACCTCATTCGAGTGCCTCGGGACGGGCAGAGATTTGGCGCAAAAATACTCTTGCACTTGCGCAGATAGCTTGTTCACTAAGAAAGCGGAGCTGGCACAGTGGAAGCCGGCGCCATCTTGTAATGGCGAATACAGCCGCGGCTTTCCACACCTCTCCCTTTTAGTTTTATTAAAAAATGCAAGGCACTCTGTAATGGATGAAGGTAGAGGTCAAATCCCTAGTAAGGTGAGAAAGAGCACCATGTACAGAACAAGACCCTTGGGTTCCTTCTCCCAGGGTCGTCCTGACCTGCACTCATGCCGTTTTTCCTAGGGAAGGGACACTTGGACACACAACCCTCATGCAATTAGACTAGTCTTCTAAGAGTGTCCAAAACTCTGAACAACCCTTATGTGGTGCTTAGCCCGACAATCCATCAGAGTGAAAGACTTACTCACTCATCCCTGTGCAATGAGTCTAACCTCTAGGGGTGCAAGAGCCGAGCAGTCCAGTGCTTGTAAGATTATTTTAACATGGATAACCAGATCTCTGGGGAGGCGCCTTGATTAATAGCTGCAAGTGCTTGAGCAATCACAACCTTGTCACGTCTTTGTTGAGATCTGATTTGCAGACCAGCCAAAAATGTGAACACGCATCCACAGCTTAAGGCTGCGCCAAATAGACTCACCCCCACCCACTCCTTAAAGTAATAAAAAGCTGAAGTGGTCCAGGAAGAGAGTCCCTCTGTCAGCGACAGGTCTACTCGAGCCGAATTGACAGCCAACACTGCTGCCCGCAATGATTCGAGAGTTTCATCCAAGCCTTCAGACCAATTTCAAGGGCCAGGAGTAGTTTCTGTGGGATCCGTCCAGGTGTCATCTTCAGGTGTCAGAATTCTCCGCGTCAGTCGCTCCGGCAGCCAGAATGGGTTATCTTCCCCCTGTGGGAAAACACAAACAGCTCCCCTGGATCTTATTAAAATAGGATCCGGGCCTTTCCATTGACCAGACAACACATCTTTCCATTTGACCATTTCTTTTGGCCTGTCAGGTTCTGAACAGTGTCGGTCAGCGGCAGTATGGCCCTGGTCATCAAGATTTAAAAAATTTAAGAGTAAAGAGTGCCATGGAAATAACTACTCTTGGTACCGGGGGTAAAGCCTCCTTGATTCCCCCCTTTTGTTTAATTATGTAAGATTTGAGAGTGCAGTGGGCGCGCTCTACAATACCTTGTCCTTGGGGATTATATGGAAGGCCAGTTAAATGAGTTACATCCATTTGACTGCAGAACTGCCAAAATTTTTGAGAAGTATATGCTGGTCCATTGTCTGTCTTGAGGAGTCTGGGTTTGCCCCAAGCACTCCATGCCTCAAGGCAATGTTGAATTACATGTGAGGCCTTTTCTCCTTTTAAAGGTGTAGCACACATAATGCCAGAGCATGTATCAATAGAAACATGTAAATACTGAAGTCTTCCAAAAGAAAGGATGTGAGTAACTTTCATCTGCCATACTTGTAGCGGTCGAATTCCCCGTGGGTTAATTCCCACGTGAGGCACAGGCAAAAACTGATAACAATTTTGACACTGGGTAACTATTTCTCTAGCTTCTTTTCTAGTCAGAGCTAATCGGCGGCATAAGGTTTCAGCTGTTACATGAAAGCGCTTATGAAATTCTTTTGCTGCTTCTATCTGGGAAGACAGTGCAACAGCCACGATCTTGGTGGCTTTATCTGCCAAATCATTTCCCAGCGACATAGGACCAGGGAGGGCCGAGTGTGCTCTGATATGAGTAATATAAACAGGGAATTTTCTATTCAATAAGACAGTTTGTATTTGTTGAAAAATGTTAGCAACTCTGCTGGAGGGTTTTATTACCCCAGCTGTCTCAAGAAGGTTAACTGCATTAACCACATAGGAAGAATCAGACACAATATTAAGCGGTCCTGGGAAGGTCTCGAGAACCTCTAGTACCACTAAACATTCCACAACTTGAGGTGAGGTTTCATTATATTGTTTAGATACTACCTCACCATTAACTACATAAGCACCTACACCAGTTTTTGATCCATCAGTATACACCACGATTCCATCTGGGAGTGAATTTCTGGCTGTCACTCGTGGAAATACTACAGCCTGACTCAGAGCAAACTGCAAAATTGGATGCTTTAGATAATGATCGTCAATCTGTCCAGCAAAGGAGGTAACTAAAATTGCCCAATCATTGGATGTAGCTGCCAAAGTTTGAACTTGTGCTGCAGTATACGGCACAATCAAAGTATCAGGATCTTGTCCAAAATGAGTAACTGCGACTTTTATCCTGCGAAGCACAAGTTGTGCAACTGCATCAGGGTACCAGTCTATTATTTTAGCAGGAGAAGCATTGGGGTGAACCCACAATAACGGCCCATTTTGCCATAAGGCAGCTGTCGGTAGTTGTATAGTTTTAAAAACACATAAATCAAAAGGCTTAGTTTCATCAATGCGCTGCAATTGGGCATCTTGTAGGGCATTTTCCACAACTTGCAAAACCTGGCTTGCAGCTGGTATTAATGCTCTCGGAGAGGAGATATGAGGATCTCCTTCCAGAATATCAAATAAAGGTTTTAACTCAGCAGAAGAGATCCTTAAAAATGGCCTCAGCCAATTTATGTCCCCCAGTAACTTTTGAAAATCATTTAATGTACGCAGGTGATCTCTGCGAATCTCCAATTTCTGAGGAACTATTTTGTCAGGTCTCCTCGGTGCCTTTGTCAGGTCTCCTCGGTGCCGGCGATGATAAGGCATATCTGGGGTTTCGGCACCAGATGTCCTGCGCTTTTCGTCTCACCAGCAAGAACGCACGCAGGACACTAGAATCCTTCTGCAGGCCTTTATTGAATGCTTTTCGTGGAAGGGGACCCCGCGTCCAACATGGACGCCGTTTATATACCCCTTGGCGTGGCATGTACACACCTGATTGGCTGTTTACTCATGACCTCATTCAAGTGCCCTGGGACAGGCAGAGATTTGGTGCGAAAATACTCTTGCACTTGCGCAGATAGCTTGCTCACTAAGAAAGTGGAGCTGGCACAGTGGAAGCCGGCACCATCTTGTAATGGCGAATACAGCCGCGGCTTTCCACAAGCTTCTGTGTGGCAAAGGACACAATCAATAGGACAAAACAGTAGCCTACCAATTAGGAAATGATCTTGAACAATCCTACATCCAACAAAGATATATATTGAACTCAAGATATTAGACCCCAACAAGCCAAATATTGTAATTGAAAAAGGAGTACTGAGCTACAAGTATTGTTCAAAAGAACCTCAAATTGCCCATAAGAGATTATTGTAATGTTCAATCCATCAGGGCAATACAAATCAAAATGACTCTGAGATTTCATCTTACACCCATTTGAATGGTTAAATTTGAAAGAATCAAGTGACAGCTCATGCTGGTGAGGATTATAGAACAAGGGAATGCTCTTCAATTGCAAACTTGTACAATCACTCTGGAAATCAATTTGGTGGTTTCTCAGAAAACTGGGAAGTGTTCTCCTTCCTCAAGACCTCAAGCTATATCTTCTTCAAGCTATATCTCTCCTGCATGTATACTGAAAACATGCCCACTATACCACAGGGATGCTTAAACAATTATGTTCACAGTAGCTTTCTTCATAATAGCCAGAAACTGGAAATAACATAGATATCTCTCAACTGAAGAATGAATGAAGTAAATTTGGTGCATCTATACAATGGAATAGTATTCAACTATTAAAAACAAAGATATCACAAAATTTCCAGGCAAATGGATGGATCTTGAGAATTTCTTCCTGAGTGATGTAAAGCATACCCAGAAAGACACAAATGGTATATACTCACTTATAATTGTGCAATAGCTATAATGTGCAGTATAACCATGCTACAATATATTGACTTAAAGAGAGTTGATAATAGGGAGGGCCCAAGGTAGAATATATAAATCTCAGTCAGAAATGAAAACAAAATAGCCATTAGAGGTAGATGGAGAGATGGAACTGGGTGGGAGAAGAGGTTGTGGGTTTGCTATCAGGTGTCCAAGGGAGGGCAGGAGAGGGAACAGAGTGAGAATAGAAATCAGTGGGAGTTATCTCTAGAACTAATTGAAGATCTGGGACTGGGGTTGCTATGGAGAGTCAATGGAGGTGACCCAAGCTGAGATTCCTATCAGTGGGGGAAAAAAAGATTAAAACAACTAGATTCTATAACCAGGAATTCCAGTGGAAGGATACAGACATCAACCAACCCACAAAACCTTCAATGCAAAATTTGTCCTGCCTACAAGGGATAAAGTGGGAGAGACAGGGACAAAGCCCAACCCATGACTGGACCCATTTTAGACCTATTCCATAGGGGAGAGACAAACCCCTATTAATGATACTTTGTTATGTTTGCAGACAACAGTCTGGCATTACTGTCTCCTGAAAGGTTTCTTCCAGCAGAATATGGACTTATTGCTAACCATTAGGATCAGTTTGAGCAAGGAGTCTTATACAAGAGTAGGTATAGAATTGAGCAATCCAGAGGTGTCAAGTCATCACAAGAATACCTACAGAATCAACTAACCTGTGCCCATGTGGGTTCATAGAGAGTGAAATACCAAGCAAAGAGTATAAAGAGGTTGGACTCACCCCTCGACATTTGTAGCAGATGTGCAGCTTAGTATTCATGTTGATTCCCTAAAATTTAGAGCAGGGTATTTTTCTTAGACACTTGACTGTGATTGGATCCTCTTTCCCTACATGGACTGCCTTGATGTGTCTCAGAGGGAGAGTTCTGTTTAGACTAGATGTAGAAAGATGGGCTAGTACTCAAGGGGACATTTTCTTCTCTGAACTGAAAGGGTAGAGATAATGGGTGAGGGATTTGTAAGGGTGGGACTTGGAGTAAAGGAGTGAGCAGGGGTTGCAAGTGGAATGTGATATGAATAAAAAATAAATTATGAAATGAAAAAATAAGAAATTGTCCATTTCCTCCAGATTCTTCAGTTGTGTTGAGTATAGACTTTTGTTGTAGGATCTGATAATTGTTTTGAATTTCCTCAGTTTTTGTTGTTATATTTCTCTTTTCATTTCTAATTTTGTTAATTTGGATACTGTCTCTGCAACCTTTCGTTAGTCTGGCTAAGGGTTTAATCTATCTTCTTGATTTTTTTCAAACAACCAGCTCCTGGTTTTGTTGATTATTTGTGTGGTGCTCTTTGTTTCTACTTGATTGATTTCAGCCCTGAGTTTGATGATTTCCTGTCTTCTTTGCCTCCTTGGTGAATTAGATTCTTTTTGTTCCAGGGCTTTTAGTTGTGCCATTAAGCATCTAGTGTATGATCTCTCAATTTTCATTTTGGAAGAACTCAGGGCGATGAGTTTTCCTTTTAGCATTGCTTTCATTGTGTCCCATAGATTTGGGTATGGTGTACCTTCATTTTCATTAAAATGTAAAAAGTCTTTGATTTCATTCTTTATTTCTTCCTTGAACAAGTGACTCAAAAATCTCTACCAGAGAAATCCTACAGCTGATAAACAACTTCAGCAAAGTGGCTGATTACAAAATCAACTCGAGCAAATCAGTAGCCATTCTATACTCAAAGGATAAGTAAACTGAGAAAGACATTAGGGAAATGACACCCTTCACTATAGACACAAATAGCATAAAGTATGTTGGGGTGGCTCTAACTAAACAAGTGAAAGACCAACACGATAAGAACTTCAGATCTCTGAAGAAGAAAATTGAAGAAGACCTCAGAAAATGGAAAAATCTTCTATGCTCCTGGATTGGCAGGATTAATATAGTTAAAATGGCTATCTTGCCAAAAGTAACCTATAGATTCAATGCAATCCCCATCAAAATTACAACTCAGTTCTTCATAGAGTTAGAAAGAGCAATTCTCAAATTCATCTGGAATAACAAAAAAAAACCCAGGATAGCTAAAACTATTCTCAACAGTAAAAGAACTTCTGTAGGAATCAGTATCCCAGACCTCAAACATTACTACAGAGCAATAATGATAAAAACTGCATGGTATTGATACAAGGACAGACAAGTGGATCAATGGAATAGGATCGAAGACCCAGAAATGAACCCATACACCTATGCTCACTTTATATTCGACAAAGTAGCAGAAAATATCCAGTGGAAAAAGCCTTTTCAACAAATCGTGCTGGTTCAATTGGAGGTCAGCATGCAGAAGAATGTGAATCGATCAATTCTCATTTCCTTGTACTAAGCTCAACCTCAAATGGATCAAGGACCGCCACACAAAACCTGACACACTGAAACTAATAGAAAAGAAATTGAGGAAGACCCTTGAGGACATGGGCACAGGGGAAAAGTTCCTGATTAGAACATAAATAGCTTGTGCTCTAAGATCAAGAATTGACAAATGGGACCTCATAAAACTACAAAATTTCTGTAAGGCCAAGGACACTGTCAAAAGGACAAAATGTCAACTAACAGATTGGAAAAGTATATTCACCAACCCTAAATCTGACAGAGGGCTAATATCTAATATATACAAAGAACTCAAGAAGGTAGAACCCAGAGAACCAAAATAACCCCGTTAAAAAGTGGGGGTACCGAGCTAAACAAAGAATTTTCACATGAAGAATTTTGGAGGGCTGAGAAACACCTTAAGAAATGTTCAACATCATTCTATCCACTACATAAACAAACTCAAAGAAAAAAACCATATGATCATCTCATTAGATGCAGAAAAAGCATTTGACAAAATTCAGCATCCTTTCATGCTAAAAGTCTTGGAAAGAACAAGAATTCAAGGCCCATACCAAAACATCATTAAAGCAAAATACAGCAAACCGGTAGCCAGCATCAAACTAAATGGAGAGAAACTTGAAACAATTCCACTAAAATCAGGGACTAGACAAGGCTGCACTCTCTCTCCATATCTTTTCACTATAGTCCTTGAAGTTCTAGCTAGAGCAATTAGACAAAATAAGGAGGTCAAGAGGATACAAATTAGAAAGGAAGAAGTCAAATTATCACTATTTGGCAATGACATGATAGTCTACTTAAGCGACCCGAAAACCTCCACCAGAGAACTCCTACAGCTGATAAACAACTTCAGCAAAGTGGCTGGTTATAAAATCAACTCAAGCAAATCAGTTGCCTTACTATACTCTAAGGATAAGCAGACTGAGAAAGAAGTTAGGGAAATGACACCCTTCACAATAGCCACAAACTATATAAAGCATCTTGGTGTGACTCTAACCAAACCAGTGAAAGATCTATACAACAAGATCTTCAGGTCTCTGAAGAAGGAAATCGAAGAAGACCTCAGAAAATGGAAAAATCTGCCAATGCTGTGGATCGGCAGGATTAATATAGTTAAAATGGCCATCTTGCCGAAAGCGATCTACTGATTCAATGCAATCCCCATCAAAATCCCAACTCAGTTCTTCACAGAGTTAGAAAAAGCAATTCTCGAATTCATCTGGAATAACAACCCAGGATACCTAAAACTATTCTCAACAACAAAAGAAATTCTGGGGGAATCAGTATCCCTGACTTCAAGGAATACTACAGAGCAATAGTGTTAAAAACTGCATGGTATTTTCACAGTGACAGACACATGGACCAATGGAATAGAATTGAAGATCCAGAAATGAATCCACATACCTATGGTCACTTGATCTTCGACAAAGGAGTCGAAAACATCCAGTGGAAAAAAGATAGCCTTTTCAACAAATGGTGCTGGATCAATTGGAGGTCAGCATGCAGAAGAACGAAAATTGATGCATTCTTATCTCCTTATACTAAGCTCAACTGCAAATGGATCAAGGACCTCCATGTAAAACCAGACACACTGAAGCTAATAGAAAAGAAACTGGGGAAGACCCTTGAGGACATGGGCACAGGGGAAAAGTTTCTGAACAGATCACCAATAGCTTATGCTCTAAGATCAAGAATTGACAAATGGGACCTCATAAAATTACAAAGTTTCTGTAAGGCAAAGGACACTGTTAAAAGGACAAAATGGCAACTATCAAATTGGGAAATGATATTCACCAACCCTACATCTGTTAGAGGGCTAATATCCAATATATACAAAGAACTAAAGATGTTAGACCCCAGGGAACCAAATAACTCTATTAAAATGGGGTACAGATCTAAACAAACAATTTTCACTTGAAGAAATTCGGATGGCTGAGAGGCACCTTAAGAAATGTTCAACATCATTAGTCTTTAGGGAAATGCAAATCAAAACAACCCTGAGATTTCACCTTACACCAGTCAGAATTGCTAAGGTCAAAAACTCAGGAGACAGCAGGTGTTGGCCAGGATGTGGAGAAAGAGGAACACTCCTCTAGTGCTGGTAGGGCTGTAAGATGGTACAACCACTTTGGAAATCAGTCTGGAGGTTCCTCAGAAAACTGGGCATGACACTTACAGAGGACCCTGCTATACCTCTCCTGGGCATATATCCAGAGGATTCCCCAACATGCAATAAGGACACATACTCCATTATGTTCATAGCAGCCTTATTTATAATACCCAGAAGCTGGAAAGACCTCAGATGCCCCTCAAAGGAGGAATGGATTCAGAAAATGTGGTATATTTACACAATGGAATACTACACAGCAATTAGAAACAATGAATTCATGATATTTTTAGGCAAATGGTTTGATCTGGAAAATATCATCCTAAGTGAGGTAACCCAATCTCAAAAGAATACACATGGAATGCAATCTCTGATAAGTGGATATTAATTAGCCCAGAAGCCCTGAATACCCAAGGCACAAATCGCATAACAAATGAGTCCCATGAAGAAGTATGGAGAGGATCCTGATCCTGGAAAGGATTGATCTAGCATTGGAGGGGAATATAAGCACAGAGAAAAGGGAGGGAGGTGGTTGGAGAAGGGATGGAGAGAAGAAGTTTTATGGGACATATGGCGAGGGGGGATCCGGGAAAGGGGAAATCATTTGGAATGTAAACAAAGAATATAGAAAATGAAAATATTAAAAAAATCATTACGGAAATGCAAATCAAACCTCTCTAAGATTTCGCCTCACACAAGCCAGAGTGGCTAAGGTAAAAAAAATCAGGAGCAGCAGGTGTTGGCGAGGATGTGGAGAAAGAGGCACACTCCTCCACTGCTGGTGGGATTGCAAGATGGTGCAACCACTTTGGAAATCAGTCTGGCGCTTCCTCAGAAATCTGGGCATGACACTTCCAGAGGACCCTGCTATACCACTCCTGAGCATATACCCAGAGGATTTCCCCACATACAATAAAGGCACATGCTCCACTATGTTCATAGCAGCCTTATTTATAATAGCCAGAAGCTGGAAAGAACCCAGTTGTCCCTCAATGGAGGAATGGATACAGAAAATGTGGTATATTTATAAAATAGAATACTACTTAGCAACTAATAACAATGAATTCATGAAATTCTTAGGGAAATGTTTGGAACTGGAAAATATCGTCTCAAGTGAGGTAACCCAATCACAAAAGAATACACATGGAATGGAATCACTGATAAGTGGATATTAATTAGCCCAGAAGTTCTGAATTCTCAAGACAAAGTTAGAATATCAAATGATACCCAAGAGGAGGAAAAGAGAGGGCCCTGGTTCTGAAAAGAGTTGATTCAGCATTGTAGGGGAATACCAGGACAGGGAAATAAGTGGGAGGGGGGTGATTGGGAAATGGGCAGAGGGAAGGGGCTAATGAGACCGATAGGGAGGGGGGAACCAGGAAAGGGGAAAGCATTTGGAATGTAAACAAAGAATATAGAAAATTAAAAAAAAAGAAGTGGAAAAAATAAAAATATTTTTATTTAAAAAAAAGAAAAAAATAACAAAGTAATTAAATGAGAAAATATACTAATTAAATTAAGGTATAATTAAGAATCACAAAGACCACAGTTTATTTTATCATACCTATATGTAATAAATACAATTATCAAATATGTAGAAACAATAAGTAGATTGCCAGCGTGGAAGAATATTAGATAATTGAGACTAGGCAAACAGCTTTCATCTGTGAAAATTGTCACCTATATAATTATTCTATTATTCTGTATAAAATCATATTAAAAAGTTACAATCTGGAATCACTCTTGTACATCCTAGATTACTATGTAGGTTCAATATGATCCAGGCACACTGTACTCTCTTCTACCTTCTTATATTTCTCTTTAAGGTGTCATGAATTGAACCACAAAGAGGAGGTAGAGATCTTTTCCATTTAGGCAAACATTATGTGTCCCATGTACTCTCATAATCAACTGTTCCTATTCAAACAAATTTCCTTTCACGAGTTGATTTTCATCAGTTTTGATGTCTTGGACAGAATTTGCTATAGAAACATGAGAAACCCTTTCAAGTTGTACAGTGGTAATGAGCTGAAAATTGATATCACACCCAAACCACAGCAGCACCCACTTACTTTGAGAGACAGGCATTGGCAGGATCAATTCTAATCTCATAATTAATGGGAGAAATTGCTAAAAACATTCACAAATGCTTTCCAGACTGGGACAGATATCTCCCAGATTGAACATTTTGATATTGGATTCTATCATGTGTATATGGCTACAGAGAATGATTGTAGAGAATGTGATGGAGATGGCCCTTAACAATTATGAAGAACAGTGAGTCTGAGAGTCTTCTGCTAGCATTCCATTCACCATATGTGCAGACCATGGTAAACCTATTGGCAGGGGTAAAATAGTGATATTTCAACTTAAGAATACTAGCTAGAATGTGCACAGGAAACAAGTAAATAGGAAGTACTTCAAAAATATTCATAATAAGCTATCCCATAAAGCTCTATTTCAAGAATAAATGGGAGGGGGGTCAGTAATAATGAGCCAGAGACTTAGATATCTGGGAAATCAGAAGATGCAAGTTAGTAAATTGAAGATTTGGAATCAAATTAGGAGATAACAGTGACAAAGATTAAGTAGAAATACATTGATCAGAAATAATTGAACAATATCATGCCCATTAGAAAGAGAAATCTTGATGTCTTTACTCAGGAGACATGTCAAATTCTTTAAGAACATCACCAGTAGTTTTGAAGCTAAAATAGCAGTCAACTGTATTCCCATAAAAGGCTCAGTTTGAATTCATGGCATCCTTCTTCAAACTCCTTTTGACCTATTTTAGAAAAATCTATAAGAACATTAAAATCTGTCATGCATTCACTATGAGCAGTTGTAATGATCTGATACCCAAGTATCTAAATTTTATCTATGGTATAAATCATTCTGAAGACCTACCTCTGAAAACCTCCTAAAAGTTCTTTCAGCAGAGCACGATCTTGAAAGTCACCCTTAATAATACTATGAAGAAGTATCTTGAGCTTCTTTCTGACTTGGTGGAGCAAAGGAAAATTCTATGATGTGTTCTCCATGAATCTAAAGCTTGGAGTCCCTGAAGATTCTAAGTGATGCATCTCTCCGATGTGTCTTTGATATCCTTTATTGTCACATCTGTCAATCTAGAGATGAGATGACTTCTCTGTCAGAGTATGTGTCTCACATAAAGGACACACAGAACCCTCTTATCAGTGAAAGAAAAGAGCAGGAAACTAACTCCACCCTTATGGAGCATGTGCAGAAGAGGAGCTTTGAGGCACTATAAATAGCAGAGAATATTGACTAGCAATCACTTCAATGATTCACAATTTTATAAAAAGTTTAATAAAAAGCATTGTAACAGTGACTAAGTAGGGAATAGAGTTAACAGGGAATTAATATAGGAAAAAAATGGAGTAGAGTAAAGCAAAGTTTAAGAGTCTCTGCCTGCTCATGAATGAGACCTTGTATAAGAAGACTGAACAAGTGACAATGTCCAAAAGACTTGCATCTTCATCATGCTGCAGTGTGATTAGCACCTATGCCTGGGCAGCCAGCATGAAACAGATTATGAAGACCCAGTGATGTTAAAAATAAGATACAACAGGTTACAAGGTGGCCAAATGAGACCTTAGAGATCAAGCCCTACAACTCCATTGTGGAAATTCTGCAGCTGTAAATTGAGGGAGTCAAATATCGATAAGCTCTCAAAGACCCAGTAGTGCTGCTGTTTAAAACAGTTCTTCTATCCTCTCATGTTTCCATTGAAGATCAACAGACAGACTCCATCTGCTTCTAAAAAGTATGGATTGGTGAGCATAAGGGAAAAACAATAGAGTCTATATCTGTTCCTGAAGGGATTTCCTAGCAAAAAAGTGATAAGGATATATCTCACATAGAAGAAGTAGATTAAAGAGCCCCTTCTGGAAAGACTGTATTGTCTGGATAGTTTTGTGATGTCTTTTCAGGACCAGCAGCCTTTCCTGGTCCTAACTTCTGGTGTTCTGCTCATGCCTAGTGATTTTCTTCTACCCTGTCCTAGGTGTCTAAAGTTAGGACTATCCTTCTTCTTATAAAATAAAAGGAGTTTGTGTTGTGTATTGTGGTAGATTTTGATTTGTTCTAAATTTGAAGTTTGAAAAATAGTTATTCCTTTCAGTCCTAAATAAAAAACATGAATAGAATATTGGTTAAGAATCAATAAAATAATTTGTTCAAATAAAATAAAGGAGATATTAACATTATTTCATATGAAATTTTATTATGTCATTTTATTTGAAAACATATATACTCCTGTGATTCCAGAATAAATTGTATATTTAAGTGACAGACGTTTATTAGTCTTGTTTGTGAATTTACTTATATTAGAAACAGGATTCCCAACATCTTATTAGATATTAAGAATTTTCTCTCTCTTCCATTATCTATACTGCTTCAATATACATGTTTAGAATCAGCCTTAATATTTATGATATGATTTCTTTACATAATAGAATGCCAATTAGTAGCATTAAATTAATACCTTGTAAAAGCATACAACATATTATTTTAGTTTATTTTACTGTTTTTATATAAAAGCATTCTGATGTCAGAAAAATTAGAGAAGAAATGGATTATTTCCATTCATGCTTCAATTTTACATCCAGTTCTTGCCAGGAAGTTACAGCAGCAAAAGTTTGAGGCAGCAAGCTACACTTTATCTTCAGTAAAGATGGAGACAGCATGGGATGAATGCATAATTGCAGATCAGCTAATTTTCTCCTATGTTTTTTATTCTAGAGCACATCTTATGAAATGGTGGCATCTGGATTTAGAGTATGTGTTTCCTCTTCAATTAAAGTTAAGAAAATCATAGACAGGTACATTCAGATGACTAATTCCAGGAGATTCTAGATATTATCAAGGTGAAAATGAATAACAGAAATAGTTTTCTTACCAGTGTGCTTTTCCAGTATCAACTGGTTATCTGAGAAGATACTAGGTTTAACAACATTGATATATATTTTTCTTCCAATATTATACATATCAGTAGTATTTTGTTTCAAATTCTAAAATTAAATACCAAGGGAAAAATTAGTTGTGGAAGTTTAACAATTATTCTAACTGATTTTTGTTGATCACTTTGTATCTTTGTCTCATCGCTCTGTCTCTCTGTCTCTGTCGCTCTCTCCCTGTGTGTGTGTGTGTGTGTGTGTATTTATAGATGGCCACAGAGTCCAAAGGAGGCCATCATATGTCTTAGACCTAAAGTCATAATCAGTTGCCAATTGCCAAACAAGTATGTTAAAAACAAATGTATGGTAGTGTGGAAAACTAGCAAGTGTACTTAACTTCTGAGTTATCTTTAACACCCTCTTTCTAGTTATATATAAATACCAAGTTTACCATTGCAAATAATAATAAAAGGAACAGAAAAGATGAATGCTTTAGTGTAACAATTGTGAGTTCCTCCTGCCCACTGTTCTAAAAGAATAGTAGCTAGCAACCTGATCCACTTGCCTCATTGAAGAACAAGAAGAACCAGTTTCCAGCCTTCAGGGGAGGGGTTCGGCCTGCCTTTGTATCTTGGGAGAGAAGGATTAAAAGATGGAGACTTGAACCAGAAGCCATGTGTTTTGTGTCTTTCCATGTGTTTTCGCTTGCCACCATTCCTATACCAATCTCTCCTTCCAGAGAAGCCGCTGTTAGAATGTAAGAGCTGGACTCTACATATGGCACCAACATCATATGTAGAGACGTCATTTTTGGACATTCTAGTTGCAACTGCCCTAACAAAACGCAACTGAGAATGCTACGTTTATTTTCTATAATTACATAGTTATTGCCTATGTTATGTATATGCTTGGTGTTCCATCTTTGATTGGAACAAACAATTGAACTGGCCATTTAATAAATAAATGATGTTCATTTGAGATATCTTTGATAATTTGATTCTTTATTATCCTAAAAGATGAGGTAATATAAAACATTTTTTTTAAAAACAAGACAAAACAATATCTTCTTTTTTTTAAAAAGAGAGGAAATGGTATCCCCATGCATCATTTAAATTATGCATATATATATTTAAGAAAATTTTAAAATTTAGATGCCAAGAAAATCCTTGCTAAATATATATGGCATCCTATCACTAGGCATGCTGATACCTAGATGAGATGAAAGAACTCACTTATTGGTATGGCCGTTGTCCTCAAGATAGGTTAATAATGTTTCTTAGATATGCATGAGGTTGTATTTCCTAATATGATCTTTGCAGCCTCTGTATAATAATATTCTTTTGATTTTCATAGATGGCTCTGCTAAAGGAAGAGCTAGATATCTTATTTATAATCAATAGGTGATTATAGAAACACCGGGACTCAGCTCAGTTAGCAGAGCTGACAATGGTATTAAATGTTTTTCAACCTATAAATAATATTTTTAATCCTTTTACAATTAGCTTGTATGTTGCAAAATTTGTCCTTTTATTAGAAGCCTGTGGCACATATAATTTTAATACGCCATCAGGATCTTTGTTTTGACTATTATAAAACAATGCCCTAACTGCCTTTCCTTATCTCCAGCTCCTCATTTAGGGGTTGTTCCACGTGGCCTTATGCCCTATCATTTTTGACAAATGGATGTAACTCACTATACAAAATTGAAAAATAAAAATTTATACATGTTTGCATTGATACTTGTTCAATATTTCTTTTCCCTTCTCTACATTTGGGAGAAGTGTCTAAATGTAACCAATCATTGTTCACAAGCTTTTTATACCATGGGATTACCCAAAGTCATTAAGATGGATAATAGGCCAGCCTACACTGGCAATAACTTTATCTCATTTTGTAAAGAGTTTGGTTTTAAACATAAAACTAGAATTCCTTATAACTCAACAGGTCAAGGAATTGTTGAGCATGCACATCACACTCTTAAAAATTGGCTTTTTAAAACAAAGAAAATAGAAACTATACCCTTATAGATCACCCAAAGCATGCCTTGCTTTTGTTTTGTTTGTTTTGAATTTCTTCCAAACTGATGCTAAAGGTCAGTCTACAGAGGATTGCCATTGGCAACTTGCCACTTATAATTCTTAAGCCATGGTTAAATATTCTTTTGATTTTCATAGATGGCTCTGCTAAAGGAAGAGCTAGATATCTTATTTATAATCAATAGGTGATTATAGAAACACCGGGACTCAGCTCAGTTAGCAGAGCTGACAATGGTATTAAATGTTTTTCAACCTATAAATAATATTAGTTAATAATACTTTAACTAATACATGGAAAGGTCCAGACCCTGTTTTAATATGGAGAAGATGTTCTATTTATATTTTCTCTCAAAAAGAAGATGGAGCCGGATGGCTGCCAGAAAGATTGATATGATAGATAAATAGAGACCCTGAATCAGCTGGTACGTATGACTAATTCAATAATGTTCCTAAAGCTGCTTCTCCCATATTGGGAAGGTAGGCTACTTTTCTGCTAGCCAGTAATTTGCAAGGCAGTTTTTATTCCTGAGCTACTAATTTACAGCCAAATTAAATATCATGGGCTCTCCAGAGAAACAGTCCAAGCAGTTTTTCCTTTTAATCTCTTATTTTGTGTTTCAAGCAGGTATCTTTCAGATATAGCACTCGAAGGTGGGCTGCTACAGCAATGACTTCCAGGGCTCAACAGGTGGCTCTGCAGGCCATCCAGGCCACACTCACAGGACATTTACTTTACCAATGGATCCCCAAAGATGGGGCTGCATAGAACTCAGATCTATGCATGTTTGTTAATTAAACAAACATGGGCATCAATTATGAGGTGCGAGGGGAGGCACTACAAGGGAAAAAGGAAATGCCCTGCTTCTGAGTTTCCCTGAAAGTAAGCCTGGCTGCATAGGGATCAACGTTGAGAGACTGCCCTTTAAAATAATAAGGCAGTCTATTTCCCCTCCCCTGAAAAGGATGTCTATTTCCCCTCCCCTGAAAAGGATGTCAATTAATATTTAAGGGGGTAGAGGCCAACATTTTCCCTCACTGGTCAACACCCATCGTCTTTTGATAAATATATTTATCCACTGGTTTTTTTTTTAATTAATAAAAAGGGAGGAGTGGCTTCCTCCTGCCCACTGTTCTAAAAGAATAGCAGCCAGCAACCTGATCCACCCACCTCATTGAAGAACAAGACGAACCGGTTTCCAGCCTTCAGGGGAGGGGCTTGGCCTGCCTTTGTATCTTCTGAGAGAAAAATTAAAAGATGGAGACTTGAACCAGAAGCCATGTGTTTTGTGTCTCTCCATGTGTTTTCTCTTGCCCCCATTCCTATATCCATCTCTCTTTCCAGAGAACCCGCTGTTAGATTGCAAGAGCTGGACTCTACAACAATAATATAGAAGTAAAAGTTAAATAAACAATGATACATCCTTATTCATCTATATAATCATGGTAATTCAGTGACAAAACAGAAAAGAGGTACTTACTTTATTCTATCTTCTTTTCACATTCATTGTTAGAAAACACCAAGTAGCTAATTTTATATGATTCAAAATAATTTTTGAAATATAAACATGAGTGTTACTAACTTTCAGAAAATCTAAATCACAGACAAAAATGAGCCCATGGTCCAACTTGGCTCCAAGCACATTTTTTAAAATACAGTTTTACTGGAATTTAGCCAGTCTCCCAATTCATGAATTATCTATGTCTGTGTTCATTCATTATAGCACAGATAAGTAGTTAAGACAAAGACCATCTGCCTTGAAAACCAAAAATATTCACATTTAGTCTCATAACAACTTTATGGGTATAGTGAGAATATAGGCCATGTAAGAACTAAAATAATTGTCTGGCTCATTCATTTTTATTCAGAGACAAAGAAATATCGTATCAGAAAACTAAAATATCTTCTGGTCTGAGCCAGTGCCCTGAGCAGAACTTGGGCAATAGATCCACACGCAGTTCCATAGCACCCAGAGGAAACTCTACTCCCAGGCACTCTTAACACAGCCAGGATCATAGGTGAGTAGGCCATAACATCTCTGCCAACACCAGGAGTAACTGGGACCAGCAGGATCCAGGGAATCACCACCACCACCACCCCTCTGTGTGCAGCTACTGAGAAAGGTTCCTTTTGGTCTGAGCTCCAGTGTGCTGAGCTCTGGGCACTAACTCTGCACCCAGTACCACAACACCCAGAGGGAGTTAAATTGTCAGGTACTCTAACACACCCAGAATCATAGGATCACAGGATTGAAGGAGCTTGGTCACACTAGGATTTCAGGATTACAGAGGCAGCTTGAATCCAAGGAGCTCTGACATACCCAGGATCTAAGGATCACAGGATGCCAGAATCCCAGAATCCCAGGATCACAAAGACAGCTGGATTGTGAGAGTTCTGACACAGCCAAGATCAAAGGAGGGACAGGCTCCAGTCAGAGACAGCGAGGGCATGTAGCACTAGAAACAACCATATGGCAAGAGACAAGCATAAGAACATAAGCAACCGAGTCCAAGGTTACTTATCACCATCAGAACCAAGTTCTTCCACCATAGCAAGTCCTGGATACACCATCACACTGGAAAAACAAGATTCAGAACTAAAATCATGTCTCATGATGATGATATAGGACTTTAAGAAGGACATAAATGACTCCCTTAAAAAAATACAGAAAACACAAAAACTGGTAGAAGTTCTTAAAGAAGGTGAAGGAATTGAACAAAACCTACCAGGATCTAAAAATTGGGTAGAAACAATAAAGAAATCACAAAGAGAGAAAACCCTAGAGTTAGAAAACCTAGGAAAGAGATCAGGAGTCATAGACACAAGCTTCACCATCAGAATACTAAAGATAGAAGAGAAAATCTCAGGTGCAGAAGATGCCATAGAAAACATTGACACAAAAGTCAAAAAAAAAAAAAAAAAAAAAAAAAAAAAAAAAAAAAAAAGCAAAATGAAAAAAGCTCCTAACACAAAACATCCAGGAAATCCAGTACACAATGAAAAGACAAAACTTAAGGATAAAAGGCAGACCTATCAGAATTACACTAGACTTCCCACCTGAGAGTATACGAGCTAAAAGATACTGGGCAGATGTCATACAGTCCTTAAGAGAACAAAAATGCCAGCCTAGCTACTATACCCAGAAAAACTCTCAATTATAATAGATGGTGGAACAAAGATATTCCATAATAATTTATACAATGTCTTTCCACAAATCCAGTCCTACAAAGGATAATAGATTGAAAAGTCCAACATGAGGAGGGAAACTGCACCATAGAAAAACCAAGAAAGTAATCTTTCAACAAACGCAAAAGAAGATAGCCACATAAACATGAAAAAATTCTACCAGAGAACTAAACCTGATAAACAACTTCAGCAAAGTGGCTGGATATAAAATTAGCTCAAGCATATTAGTTGCCTTGCTATACTCAAAGGATAAAGAGGCTGTGAAAGAAATTAGAGCAAGAATTTCATTCACAATATTCACAAATAACATAAAATACCTTAGTGTGACTCTAACAAATCCAGTGAATGATTTGTAAGACAAGAACTTCAAGTCTCTGAAGAAAGAATAGTAGACATCTTACAACTTGGAAAGAAATCAAAGAAGACCTCAGAACATGGAAAGATTTCCCATGCTCATGGATTGGCAAGATTAATATATTAAAATGGCCATCTTACTGAAAGCAATGTACAGATTCATTGAAATCCCCATCAAATTTCCAACTCAAATTTTCAGAGACTTAGAAAGAGCAATTTGCAAATTCATTTGTAATAACAAAATGACCAGTATAGCAAAAACTTTTCTCAACAATAAAAGAAGTCCTGGAGGAATCATGATCCCTGACCTTAAGCTAGATTACTAAGCAATAGTGATAAATTCTTTATGGTATTGGAACAGAGACAGGCAGGATGTTCAATGGAATAGAATTGAAGATCCAGAAATGAACCCATACACCTAACTTCACTTGATATTTAACAAAGGAATTAAAAGCATCCAGTGGAAAAAAGGTGGCATTTTCAACAAATGGTACTTGTTCAACTGGAGGTCAACATGGAGAAGAATTCAAATCAATCCATGCTTATTTCCTTGTACAAAGCTCAAGTCCAAGTGGACTTGACAAAGATCAAGGACCTCCATACGAAACCAGATACACTGAAACTAATGCAAGAGAAAGTAGGAAAAAGCCTAGAATACATGAGCACAAGGGAAATTTTCCTAAACAGAACACCTAGGGCATTTGCTTTAAGGTCAACAATAGACAAGTGGTCACCCCATAAAATTGCAAAGCTCCTGTAAGTAAAAGGACACTGTCAATAGGACAAAACAGAAACCAACAGATTGGGAAAAGATCTTTTTCAATCCTACATTCAATAGAAGTCTAATATCCAATATATAGAAACAATTGAAGAAGTCAGACTAGAGGGAACTAAATAACTCTATTAAAAATGGGGTACAGAGCTAAACAAAGAATTCTCAACTGAAGAATATTGAATGGCCAAGAAGTACCTAAAGAAATGTTCAACACCCTTAATCATCAGGGAAATGCAAATCAACTCAACATAGAAATTCCATTTCACACCAGTCAGAATGGCTTAGATCAAAAGCTCAAGAGACTGCAGATGCTGTTGAAGATGTGGAGAAAGAGGAACACTCCTCCATTGCTGGAGAGATTGCAAACTGGTACAACCACTCTGTAATACAGTTGGAAGTTCCTCAGAGAGTTGAACATAGTACTACCTGAGGTCCCAGCTATACCACTCCTGGGAATAAACCCAAAAGATGTTCCAACATATAATAACAACACATGCACCACTATGTTCATAGCATACTTATTTATAATAACCAGAAGTTGGAAGGAACCCAAATGTCCTTCAACAGAGTGATTGCTTATACATTTCTGTTACTCCAGTTCCAGAAGGTCTTTTGTTCTATGTAGACACCCGCACATGTGTACCATAAATCAAATGAAATAACTCTCTAGATCCCCCCACAAACCCAAACACATAGAATAAAAAATAAAAGTTCAAAAAATCCAAACAGAAAAAAGATATGGAAGAGGGGTAAAATGCCACAAAATAAATGAACTTTTAGGTTTAAATTCCAGAGAGAATAATTTTGTGTATTGATGTTTAGAACTGATTAGAATTACACAAATTTGAAAGCCTAAAGATTAGAAAGTTTTTGGTTTTACTTGGGACTGGCAGAGTTTCTAAAATGATAAAAAAAAAAAAAAACATATAATGCCATCTGTGTTGCATTGTTCTGTAAAGGTGTGTAATGAGAATAGTAGACATCTTACAACTTGCAAAAGAGGGAACCTGGGTGGTAAAGAAAATAAAAATATACAGGATCTTTGCATGAACATATAACTTATAGCATTGATATAATATCAATGAATCTAGCCTTTGAAATATGAACATATGAAGTCCTGTCCTTTTGGATCTGGAGTTCATTCTGATCATCTTGGACAAAATATGATGTTTATTTTATATGGTTTGAAGAACAGCTTATTCTTAGTAATTGCATTTTTACCCTGATCACATCATGGTATTTGTGACTTATATATTTTCAAATTGAGGGTAAATTCAAAGTGGAGGCTTTTCAGTTGCCACCTCTGGATCAGGAGCAGCCTGGGCCACGTGCCCCTTCTCCAGACAATGTAGAGGGCCAGCAGTGTACCCAGAGGCCAGCTGTAGGGAGGCAGCTTGCACTGGTGAGTACATCTGATCTGGCAGAGTGGAGAATCCAATAAGGAGGCCTCTGGAGGGAGCCTTCAAATCGCCACCTCTGGATCAGGAGCAGTCTGGGCCACCCGCCCCATCCCCAAGCAATGCAGAGGGCCAGTGGTACATCTGGAGGCTGGAGGCAGGGAGTCAGCCTGCACGGGTGAGTCCTGCATTGACAACAAGACCAACTAACATCAGTGAGATCTAGTTGACAAAAGGCAAATGTAGAAGCGTTACTAACAGAAATCAAGGCAATATGACAGCATCTGAACCCAATTCTCCATTAACAGCAAGTCCTGGAAACCCCAACACTCCAGAAAAACAAGATTTGGATATAAAATCACTGGTCATGATGCTGTTACAAGAACACATGAAGGAAATAAATAAATCTCTTAAAGAAATTCAGGAGAAAAATGATCAAAAGCTAGAAGCACTTACAAAAGAAACACAAAAACCACTTAAAAAAAATTCAGGAAAATATTGGTCAAAATATAGTAGCCAATAAGGAGGAAATGCAAAAATCACTTAAAAAAATACAGGAGAACTTTGATCAACAGGCAGAAGACATGAAAGAGGAAACACAAAAATCTCACAAAGAATTAAAGGAAAACACAAACATGCAAGAGAAGGATCTGAGCAAAAACATCCAGGATCTAAAAACAGATGTAGAAACAACTAAGAAATCGCAAAGGGAGACAACTTTGGAGATATACAACCTCCGGAAGAAATCAGGGTCCATAGATGCAAATATCAACAACAGAATACAAGAGATAGAAGAAAGAATCTCAGATGCATAAGATACCATAAAAACCATTGACTCAACAGTCAAAGAAAATGCAAAATGCAAAAAGGTTGTAAGCCAAAATATCCAGGAAATCCACAACACAAGGGGAAGGCCAAACCTAAGGATTATAGGCATAGATGAGAGCTAAGATTTACAACTTAAAGGGCCAGCAAATATCTTCAATAAAATTATGGAAGAAAAGTTCCCTAACCTAATGAGAGAGATGCCCATGAACATACAAGAGGCCTACAGAACTCCAAACAGACTGGACCAGAACAGAAATAACTCACATCACATAATAATCAAAACCCCAAATGTACTAAACAAAGAAAGAATATTAAAGGCAGTAAGAGAAAGAGACCAAGTAACATATAAAGGAAGACCTATCAGAATCACACCAAACTTCTCACCAGAGATTATGAAACTAGAAGATCTGGGCAGATCTCATGCAGACTCTAAGAGAACACAAATGTCAGCCAAAACTACTAGACCCAGCAAAACTCTCAATCACCATAGATGGAGAAACCAAGATATTCCATGATAAAACCAAGTTTACCCAATATCTTACCACAAACCCAGACCTACACAGGATAATAGGAGGAAAACACCAATACAAGGAGGGAAACTTCACCCTGGAAAATGCAAGATAGTAACCTTCTTTCATCAAACCCAAAAGAAGATAACCAATCAAATATAAAAGATAACATCAAAAATGGCAGGAAGTAATAATCACTATTCCTTAATATCTCTTAACATCAATGAACTCAATTCCCCAATAAAAAGACATAGTCTAACAGACTGGATATCTAAACAGGATCCTACATTTTGCTGCATTCAGGAAACATAATTCAGTGTCAAAGACAAACACTACCTTAGAGTAAAAGGCTGGAAGACAATTTTACAAGCAAATGGCCTCAGGAAACAAGCCAGAGTAGCCCAAAAGAGACATGGAAGGACACTTCTTGCTGGTCAAAGGAAAAACACACCAAGAAGAACTCTCAATCCTGAACATCTATGCTCCAAATGCAAAGGCACCCTCATTCATAAAAGAAATTTTACAAAAGCTCAAAGCACACATTGCACCTAACACAATAATTGTGGGTGACTTCAACACTGCACTTTCCTCAATGGACCTATCAGGAAAAGAGAAACTAAACAGGGACACAATGAAACTAATTGAAGCTTTGGACCAATTAGATTTAACAGATATATATAGAACTTTTCACCCTAAAGCAAAAGAATATACCTTTTTCTCAGCACCTATGGTACCTTCTCCAAAATCAACCACATAATTGGTCACAAGACAAACCTCAACAAATATAAGAAGATCGAACTTATCCCATGCCTCCTATCAGATCACTATGGAGTAAAAGTGGTCTTCAATAGCAACAGAAACAACAGAAAGCCCACATACACATGGCAACTGAACACTACTCTACTCAATGATACCTTGGTCAAGGAAGAAATGATGAAAGAAATCAAAGACTTTTTAGTATTTAATGAAAATGAAGACACAACATATCCAAATCTATGGGACACAATAAAAGCAGTGCTAAGAGGAAAACTCATAGCCCTGAGTGCTTCCAAAAAGAAAATGGAGAGAGCATACACTAGCAGCTTAATGACACACCTGAAAGCCCTGGAGCAAAAAGAAGCTAATTCACCCAGGAGGAGTAGAAGGCAGAAAATCATCAAACTCAGGGCTGAAATGAATCAAGTAAAAACTAAGAGAACCATACAAAGAATCAACAAAACCAAGAGCTGATTTTTGAGAAAATCAACCAGATAGATAAACCCTTAGCCAGACTAATCAAAGGGCACAGAGACAGTATCCAGATTAACAAAATTAGAAATGAAAAAGGAGATATAAAAACAGAAAGTGAGGAAATTCAAAAAATCATCAAATCTTACTTCCAAAACCAATATTCAACACAAGTTGAGAATCTGGGGGAAATGTACAATTTCCTAGACAGATACCAAATACCAAAATTAAATCAGAATCAAATAGATCTTCTAAACAATTCCATAACGCCTAAAGAAATAAAAGGGGTCATAGAAAGTCTCCCAACCAAAAAAGCATGAGACCAGATGGTTTCAGTTCAGAATTCTATCAGATCATCAAAGAAGACCTAACACAAATACTCTTCAAACTATTCCACAAAATAGAAACAGAAGGAACACTACCCAACTTGTTCTACGAAGCCACAGTTACACTGATACCAAAACCACACAAAGATCCAACAAAGAAAGAGAACTTCAGGCCAATTTCCTTTATGAATATCGATGCAAAAATACTCAATAAAATACTTGCCAACTGAATCCAAGAACACATCAAAATGATCATCCACCACGATCAAGTGGGCTTCATCCCAGGGATGCACGGATGGTTCAGTATAAGGAAATCCATCAATGCAATCCACTACACAAACAAGCTCAAAGGAAAAAAAAAATATGATCATTTCATTAGATGCTGAAAAAGCATTTGACAAAATTTAGCATCCTTTCATGCTAAAAGTCTTGGAAAGAACAGGAATTCAAGGCCCATACCTAAACATAGTTAAAGCATTATACAGCAAACTGGTAGCCAATATCAAACTAAATGGAGAGAATCTTGAAGCAATCCCACTAAAATCAAGGACAAGACAAGGCTGCCCTCTCTCTCCATATCTTTTCAATATAGTACTTGAAGTTCTAGATAGAGAAATTAGACAACATAAGGAGGTCAAAGGGATAAAAATTGGAAAGGAAGAAGTAAAATTATCACTATTTGCAGATGACATGATAGTATACTTAAGTGACCCAAAAAACTCCATCAGAGAACTCCTACAGCTGATAAACAACTTCAGCAAAGTGGCAGGTTATAAAATCAACTCAAGTAAATCAGTTGCCTTTATATATTCAAAGGATAAGCAGGCTGAGAAAGAAGTTAGGGAAATGACACCCTTCACAATAGCCACAAACAATATAAAGTATCTTGGTGTGACTCTAACCAAACAATTAAAAGATCTATACAGCAAGAACTTCAGGTCTCTGAAGAAGGAAATTGAAGAAGACCTTGAAAAATGGAAAAATCTGCCAGGCTTATGGATTGGCAGGATTAATATAGTTAAAATGGCCATCTTGCCAAAAGCAATATACAGATTCAATGCAATCCCCATCAAAATCCCCACTCAGTTCTTCACAGAGTTAGAAAAAGCAATTCTCAAATTTATCTGGAACAACAAAAAACCCAGGATAGCTAAAACTATTCTCAACAGTAAAAGAACTTCTGGGGGAATTAGTATCCCAGAACCCAAGCAATACTACAGAGCAATAGTGTTAAAAACTGCATGGTATTGGCACTGGGACAGGAAAGTGGACCAATGGAATAGAATTGAAGACACAGAAAAGAATCCACACACCTATGGTCACTTGATCTTTGACAAAGGAGCAGAAAACAACCAGTGGAAAAAAGATAGCCTTTTCAACAAATTGTGCTGGTTCAACTGGAGGTCAGCATGTAGGAGAATGCAAATTGATCCATTCTTATCTCCTTGTACTAAGCTCAACTCCAAGTGGATCAATAAAACCAGACACACTGAAACTGGGGGAAAGAAACTGGGGAAAACCCTTGAGGACATGGGCACAGGGCAAAAGTTCCTGAACAGAGCACCAATAGCTTATGCTCTAAGATGAAGAATTGACAAATGGGATCCCATAAAATTACAAAGTTTCTGTAAGGCAAAAGACACCATCAAAAGGACAAAATGGCGACCAATAAATTGGGAAAAAGATCTTCACCAACCCTACATCCGACAGGAGGCTAATATCCAATATATACAAAGAAGTCAAGAAGTTAGACCCCAGGGAACCAAATAACCCTATTAAAAAATGGGGTACAGACCTAAACAAAGAATTTTCACCTGAAGAAATTTGGATGGCAGTGAAGCACCTTAAGAAATCCTCAACATCATTAGTCATTAGGGAAATGCAAATCAAAACAAGCCTGAGATTTCACCTCACACCAGTCAGAATGGCTAAGATTAAAAACTCAGGAGACAGCAGGTGTTGGTGAGTATGTGGAGAACAGGAACACTCTTTCACTGCTGGTGGGATTGTAAGATGGTACAACCACTCTGGAAATCAGTCTGGTCATTCCTAAGAAAACTGGACATGACACTTCTGGAGGACCCTGCTATACCTCTCCTGGGCATATACCCAGAGGATTCCCCAGCATGCAATAAGGACACATGTTCCACTATGTTCATAGCAGCCTTATTTATAATAGCCAGAAGCTGGAAAGAACCCAGATATCCCTCAATGGACGAATGGATACAGAAAATGTGATATATATTTCCAGCATTGTAGGGGAGTACCAGGACAGAGAAAAGCGAGGGGGAAAGACAGGAGAATGGATGAAGAGAAGAGGACTTATGGGACGTATGGGGAGGGGGGAAATGGGAAAGAGGAAAGCTTTTAGAATGTAAACAAAGAATATAGAAAATAAATAAAAAGTTCAAAGTGGAGAAAATACTAACTTTAATTTTTATATTTCAGTTAAGAATCTCATTCAAACTTTACCTTATAAACAACAGAATTCAGGTAGAGTTTGAAGTTCATCATTAGCTTTTTTCTGCATTTCAAAAGATCATTTACTTGGCATGTACATTGGTTATATTTTTTATTTGGAATGTGTATACTACTTTAATATGTGTCTATCATTATAAATTCCAATACAAGCATGGTTTTACTTGCATTCCCTTAAATTACTTGAAATATGTAAACTAAGAAATGAATTATATCCCCCTTGAAATTAAGTATTTAACTCTGTGACTGAAATAACAATAGTTTCAGTACTATTTTTAGATTAACAGATATGTAAATCAAACTTGTAAATCATTTCAATTGTATTTGTATCCAAATAAGTAAGCTACTGGAAGTCCTGGACTATGCAGCATTTTAACCACTTTTGATAGTGATTAAGAGTAGGAACGTCAGTATTTGAATTTAATTGATTTGTCTTTCCTAATTCAATTTGGTAGTATTTGACTTTAAGCTTGTTTGTTCCTCCTTGAGTTTGAAATTGGTCTTGAGACTTTTCATAAAGTCCTTGTACATGATAATCAAACACTAATCTTTTATTTTAATATTAACTTAAAGGTATAATTTGAATAATAAGTCCTAATAGTAAGCATAATAATCTTTGTCCTCGATGACTCATACTATTTAAAAATAGTGTTTTGTCTTTTTTCCATATTCATTTGATTGTTTTAATTTCAGAAATGTTAAAAATTAACGCCATATCAAAATTTCACCTACTTGATACTAATTAACCTACCAAAGATAAAAGTTAATTCAATTCAGTTATTTCATATACAGACTCTATTTATTTTCTTATTTAATATGTGTATGTGTGTCCTAATTTTCTTTGAATTCTCAGAATCATACATCCAAGATATCTTATTGGAGCATCTGTAGTTATTATTTTTTTCCATCCCATATTTCTGTCAGCATGCCATCAGGTATTTGTATTTGATTGGGTCTGTCTATCATTGAGGATTTACTAAATCCATATGTAATGTTTGCACTCGTAATTACATAGGAATGAATAAGCTCCAAGTGGAGATGAAAATACAATAGTACATAGATGCATGCAATATCAATGCTCTTTAGATGAAATGGTGATTTAATCAAAATTGGGAGGATTAAATGGATATGAATGTATTTACTACAATTGGGGTCTGAGAAGACGTGGTGTTGCTTGTCAAGCTATGAGGTAACACACAGCATTTTGATGTCTTCTTCATGTGACTTTATGGAAATATTTGGATGTTTAAAGCTTTTATCAAACGTCATTTTTTGCATGCCGTTATAATAATATATGTTGCTGAATGAGGTATGGAAGGCGCTTCAAGTGATCACATCCCTAATACTCAAGTCATGTTATCTTTTCTAGATGTAGAAATTGCCCTTTCCTTTACTCCTAAGGCACATGCATGTCTGTGCACTCATGCACGCGTGTGCACGCACACACACTCACACACACACACACACACACACACACACACACACACACACACAGTGTTCACTATATTCTTAACTACTCTGCAGAATTATACTGGAGAATCCCTGAAGTGCTTTAATTCAAAGACTGTATAGGAATTTTAGCAAGACTCCATTTAAAAGGATTTCCACAAAAGAAAATAAATCAAAGAATGAGATAGGTTTTGTCTTACCTTGAACAAATACCTATAATTTTATTAAGAAATGTAGTAGCTGGGCAGTGGTGGTGCATGCCTGTAATACCAGCACTCTGAGAGGCAGAGGCAGGCCAATTTCTGATTTTGAGGCCAGCCTGGTCTACAGAGTGAGTTCCAGGACAGCCAGGGCGACACAGAGAAACCCTGTCTCCAAAAAAACAAATCCAAAAAACCAAAAACCAAAGAAAAAAAGAAAGAAAGAAAAAAAGAAAGAAAGAAAGAAAGAAAAAAAGAAAGAAAGAAAGAAACAAAGAAAGAAACAAAGAAAGAAAGTGTATCTCCTGTGGGTATTTTGTTCCCCCTTCTAAGAAGGACCCGAGTGTGCATACTTTGTTCTTCCTTCTTCTTGGGCATAATTTGATATGTGAATTGTGACTTGGGTATTACAAGCTTCTGGTCTAATACCCACTTATCATTAAGTACATACCATGTGTGTTCTTTTGTGTTTGGGTTACCTCACTTAGGAAGATATTTTCCAGTTCCACCCATTTGCCTAAGAATTACATGAAGTCATCCTTTTTAAAGCTGAGTAGTATTCTGTTGTATACCTCATTTTCTGTATCAATTCCTCTGTTGAAGGGCATCTGATATAAATATAAATATAAATACAGATATGTAGATATAGAGATATAGAGATAGAGATATAGTATATATATATATATCAGCTTCTGGCAATTATATATAGGGCCGCTATGAATAAGGAGCATGTGTCCTTATTACATGCTAGGAAATCCTCTGCATATATGCCCAAGAGTGGTATAATGGGGTCCTCCTGTAGTATGATGCCCAGTTTTCTGAGGAACCTCCAGACTGTTTTCCCGAGCGGTTGTACCAGCTTGCAATTCTGCCAGCACTGGAGGAGTGTTCCTCTTTCTCTACATCCTCCCCAGCACCTGCTGTCTCCTGAGCTTTTGGTCTTAGCTTTTCTGACTGGTGTGACATGAAATCTCAGGGTTATTTTGATTTGCAATTCCATGATGACTAAGGATGTTGAACATTTCTTTAGGTGGTTCCTGGACATTTGATATTCCTCAAGTGAACATTCTTTGTTTACCTTTGTACCCCATTTTTAATAGTGAATTTGGTTCTCTGGAGGCTAAATTCTTGAGTTCTTTGTAAATATTGGATGTTAGCCTTCTGTGGGATGTAGGGTTTGTAAAGATCTTTTCCCAATTTGTTAGTTGCCATTTTGTCCTATTGACAGTGCCCTCTGCCTTACAGAAACTTTGTACAGTCCCTATATTAGTCAAGTTCTCTAGAGTCACAGAATGTATGAATAGTCTCTATATAGTTAGGGAATTTGTTGATGACTTACAGCTTGTAGTCCAACTCCCCAACAATGGTCAGCAGCAGCTGTGAATGGAATTCCACAGATCTAGCAGTTGCTCAGTCTCATGAGGCAGCTGTGGATCCAAGGATCTAGATGTTGCTCAGTCCCATGAAGTGAACAGGCAAAGAAGAGTGTGTGAGTGAGTATTCTAATGTCCTTGTGTAGGTCTCCAGAAGGGGGTGTGGCACAGATTAAAGGTGTGTGCCACTGCCTCGGATATTTCCTTGTCTTTATCTCTGGAATTCATAGCCACTGTGCTGCAAGATCTCCAGGCTAAGTTCTAGGTCAGAAACTTGTATCTCTGAGCCTCCAGATTAGGATCATAGGTGAGCGTTCTAATTCTTAATAGTAGTTCATTCCAAATATAGTCTAGTTGAAAACCATTTGTCAATTCTTGATCTTAGAGCAGAGACTGAGGGAAAGATCATTCAGAGACTACCCCACATAGTGATCTCTTGCCTAGACAGTTACCAAACCCAGACATTATTATCAATGCCCACAAGCATCACGTCCACCCTCATCAGCAAGTACTTGCTCACTGGAGCTGGATATAGCTGTCATGTGGGAGGCTTTGCTAATGCATGGCAAATACAGAGGGGAACACTCTCAGCCAGCCATTGAACTGAGCACAAGGTCCCCAGTGGGGAAGCTAGAGAAAGGACCCAAGGAGCTGAAGGGGTTTGCAGCGCCATAGGAGAAACAAAGATATATGAGTCAGTCAGTATTCCCAGAGCTCCCAGGGACAAACAAAACAAAACAAAACAAAACAAAACAAAACAACAAAACAAACAAACAAAAAAAACAACAAAGCAAAACAACAAAAAAAGCCCCGTCAACCAGATAATAATAATACATGGTGTTAACCATGGCTCCAGATGCATAGGCAGCCGAGGATGGCATTGTTGGACATCGAAGATGCCCCTGGCCCTGGAAAGGGTAGATGCAGCAGTGTAGGGGAATACCAGGACAGGAAAGCACAATGGGGTTGATTGGGGAACAGGGGGTGGGGAGGAGAGGACTTACAGGACTTTCAAGGAGGGGCGGGAACAGAAAGGAGAAATCATTTAAAATGTAAATAAAGACTATATTTAATAAAAAATAAAAAGTAAAAAAGGAAATATAGCGTAAGCTAGGTAGTTGGTTTAATGGTAATATGATTGCTTTTCATATGTAGGATATAACTTAGGTTATACACCTAGTGCCACAAAACAAAATAATAACATCTAGAAGCTGTATCACACAGACAAATATAACATATGTCATGAGAGTAAACAGCTATAATCACAACACTTAAGGCTTTAAGGGAAAAAATGCTCAAGACCAGTCTTGTATGTCTATTGATTTGAAAGAATAAAATAATTATTTGTTTTTGAGACAGTGCCTAAATAAATGGAAAAAGGGAATACATAGGAATCCATCTTAGTAAGAGATTTAATGTCCAACATAATACTGGCATCATTGGAAAAAGTAGCCTAGGCAGTTAAAAAAAAACTCATGTTGAAAATAATTTTATAATATCTGAGACCGTTGTTGATAAATTGGAATAGAAGGATAAAACTATGATGGCTAAAGTATGTCAGCTTGGCATAATTTGGAATCATTTGAGACACGGGAACTCAACTGAAAAAATGACACCATAGCATCAGAATGTCAGCAAGGTTGTATGGCATATTTTTAAATTATTGATTGATGTGGGAGTAACCAACACATTTTAGGTAGGGCCACCCAGGGCTCTTTAAGATAGAAGGCTGAACAAGCTATGAGCATCATAGGAGTAATCACTCCTCCATGGCCTCTGCATCAACTCTTGTTCTAGTTCCTGGCTTGTTTGAGGACTGGTCTTGGATTTCCTTAATGGCTTATAACTTGAGATATATAGTCCAAATAAAACCTTTCCTCCACAAGTTGTTTTTGGTCATAGTGTTTCATCAGAACAAATGTAAGAATGGTAATTAGAAGAAAAAATTCAGTCTCTTATGTAATTATTTAATAGTTATTACTGTGGTTCTAGGGCATGAATTGTTTTTGTTTTTGTTTTTTTGTTTTGTTTTGTTTTGTTTTGTTTTGTTTTAGCATTATGTTTAGGTAGGACCTATGTTAGAGAATCTGAGGGATGAGGCTTTTTCAGTGAGTCTCTTCAAAAGTTTTAGAAGATTTTAATCATTTGGAACGAGAGTAAATTTTGTGCATTTCCTTTGGCACAGTAGTGGTTATTCCCTCCCTTTGTTGAAAACACACTTTGAACATCTTTAAGTGTTTTAAAGCTTTTATTTCTTTGAGGGAATGAAGCTGTATATGACTTTAGAACATTTCTACAGTAGGGAAAGTTTTTTCTTCTCTATGTTTATATCACAAAGAAAAATTCTTTCTCTGACCATCTACTAATGAATTCCATATCATTATTATATCAAGTTTTGCATGGAAGTGATTGTGATTGATTGTAATTATTGTTTCATAGTTAATATATATTAGTTATATAAATAAATGAGTTGTTATGCACACATAAAATATTTATTGTGTATTCAGCTTCTAATTACATTTCTATCTTGTCCTATGATATTAAGAGGCATCCTACTCTTTTCTTGTTTTCTGTTTTCAAAATACTCATATGAGAATAAGCAGGTATCTATATTTTTAGTATAGCTTTTTTCTCCTAACATGGTTAACTCCAACTAATTGCATTTTCTCTGCAAATAATGAAAATAATTTTATATGGCACACTAATGGTGTACTGTGCATATATGTATATATGCATATATATAATATTTTCTCTTTTTAAAACCTCTTCAATTAGTAGTTTATTAATATTATATAGGACTCATGTTCAGAATTCCTCCTCAAATTACATAAACAGGTGCAAATGTAAAGAACCCAAGTAAAAATTATATAACAGAAACTCCATCACAAAAGTGTGTAAAATTACAAGGATGCCATTTTAAAACACGGGAACTTAAAGAGAAAGATAATCTCAAAACACACAAAATTACCAAATTGTCCCCTAATCTAAGCAGGCTAAACATGATTAATGAATGAGTTTGTATTTTATAAAGAAAAAGCAAATGGATTGGATAACGGGTGCAAAGTTTATCCTCTTTCATTGTATCTGACTTATAAAGGGACAAACAACAATATAGAAAAATATACCCTTGATTTTAAATGTGACATAATTTAAAACCTGGCTCTACTAATTAAACATGCCCCTAAACAGTCAAGTTTCCTGAGCAATCCGTATTTATATACAAGGGCAAAGACATTATACCCAGCATTCTCATGATAACCGTTGCTGAGACTAAGGTCAACAAGTTGTAAATCAGTCTTATATCTTAAGCTGATGTTTTGGGGAATACACTCTCAGGTGTTCTTTAGTAGGGGGAACTGCAACATATAATTTTCATTACACAGTAATGGCAGTTAAAAGAGAGTCCTCATGCAAGGATTAGAACATACTTTTCTATTAGTCATTCAAGGACAGTCATTCAGATTGCTTGATTCTAATAATCCCATAGTGTGGCAGAATTGATCACCCCCTTGCTTTATCAAATAGTTTATATAAAATATCTTATCCAAATGATCACGATTTTGAAGATTATTCATGTATAGATGAAGATGTTACCCCTACCAAAATATTCAGGGTATGTGGACAAAAGACTTTTTCCAGCTAACTATCTGAAAAGATATACACTGTAATAATCTATGTGACCCAAAATGGGCAAAAGCAAAACAGGAGCTTCTCCTCAAGAAAAAAAAAAAACTTTCAGACACATGAAAAGGAAAATACTAATAGAAATTGTATTTACTTAGAAGCATTCAGAGTGTCAACAAAACAGCCATATTTTTTGGTTCAATGACAGAGTCATATTCAGATAACAGGACAAAAATTATCTTCATGTAATCTGCATCAAAGACAAGTGAAGATGGAAGGAAATAAACAAAAAAAAACAAACAAACAAAAAGCAAAACTAACCTCCCCATATATAACTAATTTGTGCTATGCACCAACAAGAACCTGCTTTAAATTTCCATTATAATTTATAAGCCCCAGAATGCACCAGGCAACGTTAGTGGCTACTGAAATACCATCAGGACAGGGCTATGCAAAGAAACATTCCATAGTGTGTGTTAATTTTAAAAAGACACTGTACATTTGAAAAACAAATCTTACACAGACTTAGGTTTCAATTTTTTTTCAAAGGAGTGAGTTGTGTACAGGGTGGTTAAATGCTTTATAGACAACATAAAAGACTGTGCTAGAACCAACTTATTCATTGTCATCATGATCTTCTTAATCTTCATTTTCCTATTCTTCCTCATAATCATATTCCTCTTCCTTCTTTGCCTTGTTCTTTTAATCCTTGTAAACCTGCTTTTTCACTACATCAACTTTTCCTTTAGTTCTGTAAGTGGCAATATCCTTTCTGTACCTCTCCTTCAGCTCGGCATCCTTCTTCCCATAGGGTTGCTAGTCATCTGCTGCAGTGTTGCTTCCTAGTTTCTTTGCAACATCACCAATGGATAAGCCAGGATGTTCTCCTTTGGTTTTTGAGCAGGACTCAGAATTTAAGAAGAAGGCAAAGGAGGCTTCTTAGGTGCTTTGGGGTCCTTGAACTTCTCTTTGGTCTTCCCTTTGGGGAAGGATATAGGTTTCCATTTCTCTTTCATAACGAGCCTTGTAAGCCTTTACCATGTTTTCAAATTTCCCATTTTCATTAGAAGGCATGGTCTTCCACCTCTCTGAGCCCTTTGGGAGAACACTGAGAAGCAGAATGAAGCATCCGGTTACTTCTTCTTGTGCTCCTCCCAGCATATTTGCACAATGAATGCATAAGAGGAAAGTTTGCATCTTGGCTTCTTAGAATCTCCTTTACCCATATTTAGTCACCCAGTGCCTATCCAGCCCTCCCTTGCCCTGGCACTGTCTCTATGGAGCTCAATGTACTGCAATTTCTGTGAGAACAGTAGCTAGTATACTATATTTTCTTCATTAATTCTCCATAATATATACATCTCAGATTTTCTTCATGTATTGATCATTGATGGGTATGTACCCTGAATCTGTAGCTTGAATATAATAAACAGTGTGTCATTACATATACAGCATGCACAAGAAGCATGCATGAATTCTTGCTCTGCTCATGAATGTGAATATGATATGACCAGATATCTCAAACTCCTATGGCTGTAAAATCACTATATTGCTGAGCAAGGGCCATACACAAGAGTAGTAGATTTAGATCAAATGAAAGCTATAGTTTTTTTTTTTTTTTTTTTTTTTTTTTTTACATTTTTGGAGCCGTCAAACTAATTTAGCATTAGCTGTAATAATTTGAATGCTTACCAATAGTATCTTCTGTTTCACCTAAATATTTATCAAGACTATGAATATGCCAAAACTATTTCCCCTTTACATTTTCAATTGGTGAATTAAAGGGAATGACAATTATATTCTGACAATGTTCCAAAAAAAAAAAAAATGAAAGAAAGAAAGAAATATAGCCAGGTACAAAACAATGTTGACTCATTAAATATCAAGCCATGGTGGGAAGAATAAATGATTATTACATGTAAAAGAAGCCAATATAAAAATGATTTATTCCAACAGGACAAAACCTTATAAGTAAAGAAATAAATTATATCTTTAAAACTAAATGGGGGGGGTGCGGCCATCTTCATTGCCTACTGGGGCAGGAAAGCATGACTAGGTACTGTTATTATCCTGAGATTAAGATCTCTTGGGGTGCAAACAGCCAGGGATTTGCCTGCACCCAGGACTTGAGCACATAGGCAGTTCTTCTGCCAGCCTGCAGGTCATGGGGCCTGTGTCCGGCTTGGGAACAGCAGAGGGAGAGGCTCCCTGTGGCCATATTTGCTGCACCCTAGGGCAGAAAAGCATCACTAGGTACTGCATTATCCCGAGTTTAAGATCACTGGGGGTACAAACCGCCAGGGGTCTGTCTACACCCAGGACCTGAGCACATAGGCAGTTCATCTGCCAGCCAGTCTGTCATGGGGCCTGTGTCCTACATGAGAATCAACAGAGGGAATGACCCCCCACACCACCACCCTCTTCACTCCATGACAGAGAAATCAGAGAACACCTGGTTCACTGTGACAAACCAAGTATAACATTGCTTGAGGCAAGACTGAGCAAAGCTCCAAAGGCACAAAAGAGGAAGGCAGCATATCAGCAATCTGTGCCAGAGGAAACCCAGTCATCCAGTGTCGCAGTAATAGCTTTAAAGGTCCATAGTAGGTTGAAGCACCAGCCTGTGACAATAACACCATCTAACACCAGTGAGAACTAGATGGCTAAAAGCAAACCTAGGAACTTTACTAACAGAAAACAAGGTATTGTGGCAGCATCTGAACCCAACTCTCCAACAACAGCAAGTCCTGGATACCCTAACGCACCAGAAAAACCAGAGTTGGATTTAAAATTACTGGTAAGGTGGTTGTTAGAGGAACACACGAAGGATATAAATAAATCTCTTAAAGAAATTCAGGAGAAAAATGATCAAAAGTTGGAAGCCCTTATAAGGAAAACAAAAAAATCACTTAAAGAAATTCAGGAGAATATGGGTCAGAAGTTGTAGCCAATAAGGAGGAAATGCAAAATCACATAAAGAAATACAGGAGAACTTTGATCAACAGGCAGAAGTCATGAAAGAGGAAACACAAAAATTTCTCAAAGAATTACAGGAAAACACAAACAAGCAAATGACAGAACTGAGCAAAAACTTCCAGGATCTAAAAACAGAAGTAGAAACAACTAAGAAAGCACAAAGGGAGACAACTTCGGAGATAGAAAACCTTGGGAAGAATTCTAGGGCCATAGATGCAAATATCAATAACAGAATATAAGAGATAGAAGAAAGAATCTCAGAAGCCAAAGATACCATAGAAATCATGGACTCAACAGTTAAAGAAAATGCAAAATGCAAAAAGCTTGTAACCCAAAACATCCAGGAAATCTAGGACACAATGATAAAGCCAAATCTAAGGAATATAGGCATTGATGAGAGTAAAGATTTACAACTTAAAGGTCCAGCAAATATCTTCAACAAAATTATGGAAGAAAACTTCCCTAACCTAAAGAGAGAGATGCCCATGGATATACAAGAAGCCTACAAAACTCCAAACAGACTGGACCAGAACAGAAAAACCTCCCATCACATAATAATCAAAACTCCAAATGTACTAAACAAAGAAAGAATACTTAGGGCAGTAAGAGAAAAAGGGAAAGCAACATATAAAGGAAGACCTATCAGAATTATACCAGACTTCTCACCAGAGACCTTGAAAGCTAGAAGATCCTGGGCAGAGCTCATGTATACTCTAAGAGAACATAAATGCCAGCCAAGAATACTATACCCAGCAAAACTCTCAATCAATATAGATGGAGAAACCAAGATATTCCATGAAAAACCAAATTTACACAATATCTTTCCACAAACCCAGCCCTACAAAGGAGAACAGGGGGAAAACACCATTACAAAGAGGGAAACTATACCCTGGAAAAAGCAGGATATTAAACTTCTTTCATCAAACCCAAAGGAAGATAACCACAAGTACAAATTTAACATCAAAAATAATAGAAATCAATAACCACTACTCCTTAATATCTATTTTTTAATATTTTTATTTTCTATATTCTTTGTTTACATTCCAAATGATTTCCCCTTTCCCGGATCCCCCCTCCCCATATATCCCATAAACCTTCTTCTCTCCATCCCTTCTCCAATCACCTCCCTCCTTTTTCTCTGTCCTTATATTCCCTTACAATGCTAGATCAATCATTTCCAGGATGAGGACTCTCTCCATACTTCTTCATGGGAGTCATTTGTTATGCGATTTGTGCCTTGGGTATTCAGGGCTTCTGGGCTAATTAATATCCACTTATCAGAGATTGCATTCCATGTGTATTCTTTTGTGATTGGGTTACCTCACTTAGGATGATATTTTCCAGATCAAACCATTTGCCTAAAAATTTCATGAATTCATTGTTTCTAATTGCTGAGTAGTATCCCATTGTGTAAATATACCACATTTTCTGTATCCATTCCTCCTGTGAGGGACATCTGGGTTCTTTCCAGCTTCTGGGTATTATAAATAAGGCTGCTATGAACATAATGGAGCATGTGTCTTTATTGCATGCCGGGGAATCCTTTGGGTATATGCCCAGGAGAGGTATAGCAGGATCCTCTGGAAGTGTCATGTCCAGTTTTCTGATGAACCTCCAGACTGATTTCCAGAGTGGTTGTACCAATTTGCAACCCCACCAGCAGTGGAGGAGTGTTCCTCTTTCTCCACATCATCGCCAACACCTGCTGTCTCCTGAGTTTTTGACCTTAGCCATTCTGACTGGTGTAAGGTGAAATCTCATGGTTGTTTTGATCTGAATTTCCCCAATGACTAATGATGTTGAGCACTTCTTAAGGTGCCTCTCGGCCATCTGAATTTCTTCAGGTGAAAATTCTTTGTTTAGATCTGTACCCCATTTTTTAATAGGGTTATTTGGTTCCCTGGGGTCTAACTTCTTGAGTTCTTTGTATATATTGGATATTAGCCCTCTATCAGATGTAGGGTTGGTGAATATCCTTTCCCAATTTGATGGTTGCTGTTTTGTCCTTTTAACAGTGTCCTTTGCGTTACAGAAACGTTGTAATTTTATGAGGTCCCATTTGTCAATTCTTGATCTTAGAGCATAAGCTATTAACATCAATGGATTCAATTCCCCAATAAAAAGAAGTAGAGTAGCAGACTTGTTACTTAAACAGGACCCTACATTTTGCTGCATACAGGAAACATACCTCAATGTCAAAGACAAAAACTACCTTAGAGTAAAAGTCTGGAAGACAATTCTACAAACAAATGGTCTCACGAAAAAAGCCAGAGTTGCCATTCTAATATCACATAAAATTGACTTTCAACCTAATGTCATCAACGAGACATGGAAGGACACTTCTTGCTGGTCATAGGAAAAAATACAACAAGAACTCTCAATCCTAAACATCTATGCTCCAAATACAAGTGTGCCCCCATTCATAAAAGAAACTTTGCTAAAGCTCAAAGCACACATTACACCTAACACAATAATTGTGTGTGGCTTCAACACTCCACTATCCTCAATGGACTGATCAGGAAAACAGAAACTAAACAGGGAGACAGCGAAACTAAATGAAGCTTTGGACCAATTGGACTTAACAGATATGTATATAAGTTTTCATCCCAAAGCAAAAGAATATACCTTTTTCTCAGCACTTCATTGTACCTTCTCCAAAATCGATCATAAGACTGACCTCAACAAATATAAGAAGACTGAAATAATACCATGCCTCCTATCAGATCACTATGGAATAAAAGTGGTCTTTAATAACAATAAAACCAGCAGAAATCCCTCATACACATAGAAACTGAACAATACTCTACTCAATGATACCTTGGTCAAGGAAGAAATAAAAAAAGAAATAAATGATTTTTTAGAATTTAACGAAAATGAAGGCCCAACATACCCAAATCTATGGGACACAATGAAAGCAGTGTTAAGAGGAAAACTCATAGCTTTGAGTGCCTCCAAAAAGAAATTGGAGAGAGCATACACTAGAAGATTAACGGAACAACTGAAAGCACTGGAAGAAAAAGAAGCTGATTTACCAAGGAGGAGAAGAAGATAGGAAAGCATCAAACTCAGGGCTGAAATCAATCAAGTAGAAAGTAAGACAACCATAGAAAGAATCAACAAAAACAGGAGATGGTTCTTTGAAAAAATCAACAAGATAGATAAATCCTTAGACTAACCAAAGGGAACAGAGAAATTATCCAAATTAACAAAATTAGAAATGGAAAGGGAGATATTTTAATAGAAACCGAGGAAATTCAAAAAATCATCAGATCCTACTACAAAAGCCTATAATCAACACAACTGGAGATTCTGAAGGAAATGGACAATTTCTTAGAAAGATACCAAATACCAAAATTAATTCAGGATCAAATAGATCATCTAAACAAACCCATAACCCCTAAAGAAATAGAAGGGGTCATAGATAGCCTTCTGACCCAAAACAGCACAGGACCAGATGGTTTTAGTGCAGAATTCTATCAGACCTTCAAAGAAGACTTAACACCAATACTCTTCAAACTTTTCCACCAAATGGAAACAGAAGGAACACTACTCAACTCCTTCTACAAAATCACAATTACGCTGATATCAAAACCACACAAAGATCCAACTAAGAAACAAAATTTCAGGCCAATTTCCCTTATGAATATCGATGCAAAAATGCTCAATAAAATTCTTGCCCACCGGTTGAAAATTGTTACAACCACTCTGGTAATCAGTCTGGCAGTTCCTCAGAAAACTGGGCACGTCACTCCCGAAAGATCCCGCTATACCACTCCTGGGAATATACCCAGAGGATCCCCCAGCATGTAATAAGGATATATGCTCCACTATCTATGTTCATAGCAGCCCATTTATAATAGCCAGAAGCTGGAAAAGCCCAGGTGTCCCTCAACAGAAGAATGGAAGCAAAAAATGTGGTATATATACACAATGGAGTACTAGTCAGCCATTAGAAACAATGAATTCATGAAGTTCTTAGGCAAATGGATAGAGCTGGAGAACATCATACTAAGTGAGGTAACGCAGTCTCAAGAGATCAATCATGGTATGCACTCACTAATACGTGGATATTAGCCTGGAAAACTGGAATACCCAAAACATAATCCACACATCAAATGAGGTACAAGAAGAATGGAGGAGTGCCCCCTGGTTCTAGAAAGACTCAGTGTAGCAGTATAAGGCAAATCAAGAACAGAGAAGTGGGAAGCGGTATGTGGGACAACAGGGGAGGGACGGGGGCTTATGTGACTTTCGGAGAGTGGGGGACTAGAAAAGGTGAAATCATTTGAAATGTAAATAAAAAATATATCGAATAAAATAAAAGAAAAAAAAGAAAAAAATTCTTGCCCACTGAAGCCAGGAACACATCAAAAATGATTATCCACCATGATCAAGTAGGCTGCATCCCAGGGATACAGGGATGGCTCAATATATGGAAATTCATCAATGCTATCCTCTACATAAATAAACTCAAAGAGAAAAACCACATGATCATTTTATTAGATGCTGAAAAGCATTTGACAAAATTCAGCATGCATTCATGCTAAAAGTCTTAGAAAGGAAAGGAATTCAAACCCCATATCTAAACATAGTAAAAGCAATATATAGCAAACCAGTAGCCAACATCAAACTAAATGGAGAGAAATTTGAAGCAATCCCACTAAAATCAGGGACTAGACAAGGTTGCCCCCTCTCTCCATACCTTTTCAATGTAATTCTTGAAGTCCTAGCTAGAGCAATTAGACAACATAAGAAGGTCAAAGGAATACAAATTGGAAAGGAAGAAGTCAAACTATCACTATTTGCAGAAGATATGACAGTATAATTAAGTGACCCCCCCAAAAAAAACTCTACTAGAGAACTCCTACAGCTGATAAACAATTTCAGGAAAGTGGTTGGCTACAAAATCAACTCAAGCAAATCAGTAGCCTTTATATACTCAAAGGATAAGCAGACTGTGAAAGAAATTAGGGAAATGACACCCTTCACAATAGCCACAAACAGGATAAAGTATCTTGGGGTGACTCTAACCAAACAAGTGAAAACCTATATGACAAGAACTTCAGATCTCTAAGGAAGGAAATCGAAGAAAATCTCAGAAAATGAAAAAAAATCTTCCATGCTCGTGGATTGGCAGGATTAATATAGTTAAAATGGACATCTTGCCAAAGGCAATCTACAGATTAAATGCAATCCCCATCAAAATCCCAACCCAGTTCTTCATAGAGCTAGAAAGAACAATTCTCAAATGCATCTGGAATAACAAAAAACTCAGGTTAGCTAAAACTATTCTCAACAGTAAAAGAACTTTTGGGGGAATTAGTATCCCAGACCTCAAGCAATACTACAGAGCAATAGTCTTAAAAATTGCATGGCATTGGTCCAATGTCAGGCAAGTGGATCAATGGAATAGGATTGAAAACCCAGAAATGAACCAACACACCTATGGTCACTTGGTCTTCGACAAAGGAGCTGAAAGCATCCAGTGGAAAAAAGATAGTCTTTTCAACAAATGGTGCTGGCTCAATTGGAGGTCAGCATGCAGAAGAATGTGTATCAATCCATTCTTATCTCCTTGTACCAAGCTCAACTCCAAATGGAACAAGGACCTCCACATAAAACCTGACAAACTGAAACTAATCAAAAAGAAACTGGGGAAGACCCTGGAGGACATGGACACAGGGGAAAAGTGCCTGAATGGAACACCAATAGCTTATGCTCTAAGATCAAGAATTGACAAATGGGACCTCATAAAACTACAAAGTTTCTCTAAGACAAAGGAGACCTTCAAAAGAACAAAACGTCAACCAACAGACTGGGAGAGGATCTTCACCAACCCTAATTCCGACAGCGGGCTAATATCTAATATATACAAAAAACTCAAGAAAGTAGAACCCAGAGATGTCCCGACCCGCAGGACAGTCAACAGGGTTCCTTTAAGCCACCTAGAGGAAAGGTGATGGGGCGACAAGACACAAGAGAGAGAGGCCGGACAGCCTGTCTAGTTCTGATCAAGCTGTCAAACTTTAATTTTCAGACAAGTCAATATAAAGGGAAGCATACAAGGTTTGGGAGGGGTAAAGGGGTGAACAATCTCAAGGGGTTGGCATCATTTCTAAGAAACAGTTTCTCATAATTTCTGGTAAAGCTAGTTATTGTTGTGGGAATGTTGGCATGATAAAAGGGGGGTCATGAGGCGGTGAAGTTGAAAGGGGTTGCTACAGTAACCTATCTACAGATGAACGTCAAAAGGAGGGGGTTTTGAGATTTACGTAGGAATAGTTCCTGGCATGGAGATCTAAGTGAGAATGACTCCTGGTATCGAGGTCTCCTGGCATTGAGAGCCAGGTGGGGATGGCTCCTGGTATGGAGAGTTCTTGGCATTGAGTTCTAAGTGAGGATGGCTCCTGGCACAGAGAAAAAAATAATCCCATTAAAAAGTGGAGTACACAGCAACAAAAAAAAAATTCTGGGGGAATCAGTATCCCTGACCTCAAGCAATATTACAGAGCAATAGTGTTAAAAACTACATGGTATTGGTACAGTGACAGGCAGGCAGATCAATGGAACAGGATTGAAGATCCAGAAATGAACCCACATACCTTTGGCCAATTGATCCTCGACAAAGGGGCTGAAAACATCCAATGGAAAAAAGATAGCCTTTTCAACAAATGGTTCTGGTTCAACTGGAGGTCAGCATGCAGAAGAATGCAAATTGATCCATCCTTGTCTCCTTGAACTAAGCTCAAATCCAAATGGATCAAGGACCTCTACATAAAGCCAGACACTCTGAAGCTAATAGAAAAGAAACTGGGGAAGACCCTTGAGGACATCGGTACAGGGAGAAAGTTTCTGAACATAACACAAATAGTGTATGCTCTAAGATCAAGAATTGACAAATGGGACCTCATAAAATTACAAAGTTTCGGTAAGGCAAAGGACACCATCAAAAGGACAAATCGGCAACCAACAAATTGGGAAAAGATCTTCACCCATCCTACATCAGATAGAGGGCTAATATCCAATATATATAAAGAACTCAAGAAGTTGGACTCCAGAAAACCAAACAACCCTATTAAAAAATGGGGTACAGAGTTAAACAAAGAATTCTCACCTAAAGAACTTTGGATGGCGGAGAAGCATCTTAAAAAATGCTCAACTTCATTAGTCATTAGGGAAATGCAAATCAAAACAACCCTGAGATTTCACCTTACACCAGTCAGAATGGCTAAGATTAAAAATTCAGGAGACAGCAGGTGTTGGAGAGGGTGTGGAGAAAGAGGAACACTCCTCCACTGCTGGTGGGGTTGCAAATTGGTACAACCATTCTGGAAATCATTCTGGCGGTTCCTCTGAAAACTGGGCACCTCACTTCCAGAAAATCCTGCTATAACACGCTTGGGCATATACCCAGAGGATTCCCCACCATATAATAAGGATACATGCTCTACTATGTTCATAGCAGCCCTATTTATAATTGCCAGATGCTGGAAAGAACCAGGTATCCCTCAACAGAAGAGTGTATGCAAAAATGTGGTATATCTACACAATGGAGTACTATTCAGCCATTACAAACAATGAATTCATGAAATTCTTAGGCAAATGGATGGAGCTAGAGAACATCATACTAAGTGAGGTAACCCAGACTCAAAAGGTGAATCATGGTATGCACTCACTAATGAGTGGATATTAACCTAGGAAATTGGAATACCCAAAACATAATCCACACATCCAATGAGGTACAAGAAGAAAGGAGGAGTGGCCCCTTGTTCTGGAAAGACTCATTGAAGCAGTATTTGGCAAAACCAGAACGGGGAAGTGGGAAGGGGTGAGTGGGAGGACAGGGGGAGAGAAGGCGGCTTATGGGACTTTCGGGGAGTGGGGGGCTAGAAAAGGGGAAATCATTTGAAATGTAAATAAAAAATATATTGAATAAAAAAATAGTGGAGTATGGAGCTAAACAAAGAATTTTCACATGAAGAACCTCGGAGAGTTGAGAAACACCTTAAGAAATGTTCAACATCATTAATCATTAAGGAAATGCAAATCAAAACAACCCTGAGATTTCACCTCACACCAGTCAGAATGGCTAAGGTCATAAACTCAGGAGACAGCAGGTGCTGGAGAGGATGTGGAGAAAAAGGAACACTCCTCCACTGCTGGTGGGATTGCAAGATGGTGCAACTACTTTGGAAATCAGTCTGGTGGTTCCTCAGCAATCTGGGCATTACGCTTCCGGAGGACCCTGCTATACCACTCCTGGGCATATACCCAGAAGATTCCCCGGCATGCAATAAGGGCACATGCTCCTCTATGTTCATAGCAGCCCTATTTCTAGTAGCCAGAAGCTAGAAAGAACCCAGGTGTTCCTCAACATAGGAATGGATACAAAAAATGTGGTATATTTACTCAATGGAGTACTTACTATTCAGCCACTAGAAACAATGAATTCATGGAATTCTTAGACAAATGAATGGAGCTGGAGAACATCATTCCAAGTGAGGTAACCCAGTCTCAAAAGATTTATCATGGTATGCACTCACTGATAAGTGGATATTAGCCTAGAAACTTTGAATACCCAAGCCATAATCCTTATATTAAATGATGTCTAAGAAGAGCAGAAGAATGGCCACTGCTTCTGGAAAGACTCTGTGCAGCAGTATAGGGGAATACCAGAACAGGGAAGTGGGAAGGAGTAGATGGGGTATCAGGGGGAGGAAAGAGCGCTTATGGGACTTTTAGGGAGTGGGGAGCCAGAAAAGGGAAAATCATCTGAAATGTAAATAAATAATATATCGAATAAAAAAACGAAACAAAACTAAATGGGGTGAAAAACACATTGTGAAGCTCTGCCTTTACATTCATTCAAGTTTCCAAGACAAAATAAAAAAATGTGAATTAAAGGTGTAAAGTTGATGTTGTTAATAATGTACACAGATTAAATGGGATATTCTTCTAGAGGCCACTAGTAAGGAAATAAATTCTATTGCATGATGTGATACTGTTATGCCCAGATCACAGATACCTCAAAGATCACCAATGAGCTATTTCTTGTGCAATTCACACAAGGTCTTCATTACAAGCTCCAGCAGGGTCTCTCACCATCTCCAAAACAGTGGACTTTAAATGAGAGCCAAGAGCTCAGAGGAGACAAAACTTTTATAGGACACATCACACATTCAATAATTATCCACTTAAGTAGGATCTGGATTGGTTAGTATTTCAAAGTTCTTATTTGTTATATGACTTTGTTTTGTTTATTGTTGTTCATTTTGTTTTGTGGTTTTGTTTTGTTTTGTTTTTTTTTGTTTTTTTTTTGTTTTTTTTGTTTTTGTTTTTTGTTTTGGGATTTTGGTGCAAATAAGAGGAGTCTGTTGCAAAGGGCATCAAAGAGGTCATTCATTATGACTGTTAAATCACTTAAGGCCATTTTCTCCTCCCCCATAAAAAAACAGGTTTTGCTTGACTGACTGTTGCTATGGGAGATGGCCTTGATTTTCTGTTCAGGCCTTTTCTGCGTATTGTTTTTTCAGGGACTAGGGAACTGGTTAGGAGTCAGGGGTTGTTATGTTCATGCACCTACATTCCAGGATCTGGTGAAAAGGTAGAATGTGCAGGGGCCTGTATTTAAAATAGGGTAGTTGCCTAGATCTCACAGTACATTTCCTACTACCTAAGTTTCAGAGAGTTGCCAAGGCCCCCAGAACATTCCAGGATATTGCTATTGTTCTTCATTATCCATTGGAATTAGGTTGTAAGACCTTATGCTGAAGAATCCATAAATATCAGATATAGGACAAAGAAAATCAAGCAGAAAAAGAACTAGAAACTTTGTCTTAGCTGTCTAGTTTTCAGGAGGTGATGTGCAGATTTCTGGAGTAGAAAAGGCATCAAAAGTCTTACTCAGCTATGAATTTTTCAGGACACAGTACGAACTCATAAGATAAGAAACTGTTTTAAGGTTAACCACCAACTTTCTGCTTAAAATTGAGGCTGGTTCTTTGAAATGAATATAAGGCTCGGACTATAAACCAAGTTAAAATCTATAACTGGAGAAATTATACTCCTTAGTGAGGGAATCTACTACATTTGTCAAATGAACATAAATCCAAACTGCTGTCCAAATATTTTGGTTGTAACTATAGACTAGTTCTATCCCCAGTCTTAGGGAGAGAAACATTTCTTTGAAGTGAGAGGTGGAAATTCAAAAAAAAAAATCACAACTAGTTAAAATGCTAGGAATAAGTGCCTATTGAGTGCTGAACCCTGAATCAGAATCTGTATCACCCACTGCAAAGGCATAGAAAATGCTTCATAGGAAGGAGCAGAAATGTTTTAAAAGCAGAATATAAGGAGAAGTGGCAGTAAATCTGGTCTTTTAGGTGTAATATTTTCACTCTATTTTGAATTCATTAGCACTAATAAAAAGCAAAGGCCTCAGTATATTGACTAGGTGAGTGACAGACTGAGAGAGAACTTTTATAAATCCAGAAGCATATAATTGCTATCACTCAATAACATAATAAGTAAAAGTTGCTAAACACTTTAACAGTATTGATTCTAAACTGCCCAAGGAACTCAAAAATGTTAGAATTATTCTTTAGGAAAACAGATAAAATACTAATGAGCACATAATGCTCAATTTTGTAGTACCCAATAAGAGAAAATACTGGGCTCTGAAAGAGATGCATTGTGAACAGTAAGCAAAACAATAGTAAAACATACACCATCCTTTTCCTACTCAGTGTCTAGAATGCTCACTGCTGCTAAACAGTAGAGTGCAGAATACTTTTGAGTGGAAGTATGGATATGTAGAGAAAAGACCTCTTGATTTGAAGATGTCTTCACCAAGTAACATCCATGGAAGCAACAAAAGACATATTCAACACAGGGTCTTAGAGTATCCACAGAAAATAACAGCATATAGATGTTAGTGAGCACATGAGAACCACATAATGATTGAGGGTATTTCTAAAACAAAATATGCTGAGTAAACCAAGATGAAATATTATGACAAAAATATAGAAAAATGTAAAATAATATATACATTTAACATTGATATATTATTAATTACTAGAAATTTATCTCAAAGCACAACATTTAACTCAAAGAAACACATATATTTCAGTAGATATTTACTAAAGTAAAAATATAGTCCTATTACTGAACATTTATAGTATAGCATCAGGAAAATATGTTATCTATTACTAAAAGTCCTTATTGCTACCTTCAACATATTTCAAAATTACAATGCAATGTTAAGGTATAATAAAAATAAAGTTATTTGTTATGATAATTTATGAATAATATTTACAAATGATTATCTTGACAAGTGTAATTTGATAAAGATTTGATATTGGTAAAAGGTTTCCAACTTTATTACAGCATTCTTTTCATTACTGCTGAAGTCTCTGAATAGACAAACTATCATTTATTGATTATGCAGTAAAGTTTTAAATTCAGATTTGGGGACTGATTCCAACAGAAATTTCTCATTTTGTCTGCCATATGAAAGAAAAGGACCTCCACTAGAGAGAGAAGTTTGGCTGAGAAGACTCTCAAGTGAAGTAAAAATGAGAAAGAAGCCTGCCAGCTTGAGAGACACTGGCCTGTATGAAGTACCAGGTGCTTGTCTCTTTATCTACTAGCAATTATGAAAAGGACACATTGGGGTTTAGTAATTCTCATGAACTTTCCTAGTAACTTAGCATTGTTTACTCTTTATTTTTCTATTTTGCAGTTTGAAACTTTGTTTTCCTTCAGTTTGTGAAGTTAATATGTTCTTCATTCTATGCTTTCTACCAGCAGCTCTAAGTCTGGGAATATTTAATGATACTTTTTCCTGTCTAGTGGTCATCTAGTCAATGATTTGGTTATTATCTTCAACCCTTAGAGCAAACATTTCTTCTGTGTTTTCAAAATTCATGTAATGAGGAAGCCTCCTGAAAAATACTGAATAGAGTGAAATCCACAGCAGGACAAGGAAGAAAGAGACAGATGCATGATTAGGTGAAGACATATACATTTTTTCCAGGTATATCATCTATAGTTAAAAACTGAGAAAGTGAGCTGCATTGTTGGTGAAGAATTCCATCCTCCCTGAATATTTTCTTGCCATAGGATGAGCCAGATTCAGATCCAGATCCTGGAGTATGGCAGCATCTCAATGACTGCAAATGCAGTTCTATAACCCCAAATTTAATCAAGCACATCAAGAGAAAAGCCCAAGATTTTTCTTAAAACCCTACCACCAAAGATCATCCTGGCTTCTGGATTGGATATCCATACAATGTGTGTATACTTGGGGTAGGAGGTACAAATGAAATGCCTGTCTTCTTAATACTCACTAATCATAGTTTACATCTGTTTACATCAACAAAATATAAAAATGTTAAAACATGCCAACCTTCATATATGCCTGGTTTACCTTTAAAATCAATCTTGTCTACAGTATCCAACAACTCTAATAATGTATAATCAATATTCATAGCACAGAAATGTCTCCCTTACATTGTCACTGAATACCTACCAATCACCATCATACAGTGCCTTTTGTTTAGATATCTATTAACTTGTCAATTTGGCAACATGTTGAATACCATAAAGCGAAATGAATTCTAATTTATACTTTGATGTTTTCATTTTGCTCAAAATAACATTTTTGAGAACCTTCCAAATTTTATGGCTATGAATAAGCAGCTGACTCTGTTTATGAAGCTGAGTGATTTGATTTGTCTGAATAAACTAGAAAATGTTTATCCAGTTTCTTGATGAGCATTTTGGGTGGCTTCCCATGTGGGATAATGTGAATAAAAATGTTGTCACTATCCATGTACATTCTGTTTTGAAACATATGTGTTTTTATTCCTTTTGGGGGTAAGAATATTGAATAAGTGGTAGCTAGGTGGTTTTTTTTAGAAAATTCATTGAGTCATAATATACATATCAGAAAATTCAACAGAAATTGATGTACTGCAAAATATTTCTTTAAATTTTTTCAGATGTATTCAATACAGCCCCATTATCCATGGGTGAAGCCCCTACCAATGCCCTTGTAAAGGACTTATTCATAAGCATTCTAGCTCACCTAAGATTATTTTATTAATGTTTAGTTATTTTATTAATGTTTAGGGAAGGATTGTGGATACAAAAGAACCAAGGAATTGTATTTTATATACATAAATTCCATATATATTTATATGTTCTGGCCTAAGTTTTCCATGATCTAACATGTTCCTTTAACATATGATAAATAAGATAAGCAAATACTCCAGTTAAGTAGTACAAAAGTATCACATATGTAGTAATCAAAACATTTCTAAATACATTGATGCATTTTATTTCACTAATAGTTATAATTTGTGGAACTTGAAAATGTAAAACAAAGGTCTGGAGAAATTTCTCAATGCTTAATAGCACAAGATCTTGCAGAGGATCATGGCTTCATTTCTTTTACACACATGACGACCCACATTCATCTGTATCTCCAGTGCCAGAGGATCTGCTGACTCTTTCCTTCTTCTGTAGGTACTGGAGTTAAGTGTTTCACATATATACACAGGGAAAAAGCTCACACATAAAATAAAATAAGACTTTAAAAATAATGAGTACCTAAATATTGAACCTTACTATTTCAAACACATCTACCTTCTTATGAAAAGCATAAATGCTTCCATGATTTTAATCTTTTATTCTTTATGTGAAAAAAATCACCAATATCTTAAAAGTAGTAAGAGATTCATGAGTTAATATTATTATTACTATGTAATAAATACAATTTCAAGATGTGTTTTTACTAAGATGACAGAAAGAGATGGATGAATTCCTAGCATTACTTATATTATATGGACCAGTTCTTGTACAGGAATATTTAATTTAGTAGCATAGCTTCTCTTGGCAGGACTCATCCAAACGAAGGTTCTGCTGGAATGTACACATGTTCTGGATTACATTCTTATTTGGGAGGTATACAAACACACCCTTAGTGCACACCTTTAATCCAAAACAATAATCATGTAGTGCTGATGTCACCCACAATAATTGTGGTGTCACACCACTTTCACCAATGGACCGATCAGGAAAACAGAAACTAAACAGGGAGACAATGAAACTAATTGAAGCTTTGAGCCAATTGGAGTTAACAGATATATATAGAACTTTTCATCCCAAAGCAAAAGAATATACCTTTTTCTCAGCACCTCATGGTACCTTCTCCAAAATAGATCATATAGTTGGTCACAAGACAGACCTCAACAAATATAAGAAGATTGAAATAATCCCATGCCTCCTATCAGATCACTATGGAGTAAAAGTGGTCTTTAGTAACAGTAAAAACAACAGAAAGCCCACATACACATGGAAACTGAGCAATACTCTACTCAATGATACCTTGGTCAAGGAAGAAATAAAGAAAGAAATCAAAGATTTCTTAGAATTTAATGAAAATGAAGGCACAACATACCCAAATCTATGGGACAAAATGAAAGCAGTGTTTAGAGGAAAACTCATACCTTTGAGTGCCTCCAAAAAGAAATTGGAGAGAGCATACACTAGAAGATTAATGGAACAACTGAAAGCCCTGGAACAAGAAGAAGCTAATTCACCCAGGCGGAGAAGAAGACAGGAAATCATCAAACTCAGGGCTGAAATCAATCAAGTAGAAACCAAGAGAACCATACAAAGAATCAACAAGACCAAAAGCTGGTTCTTTGAGAAAATCAACAAGATAGATAAACCCTTAGCCAGACTAACCAAAGGGCAGAGAGAAAGTATCCAAATTAACAAAATTAGAAATGAAAACGGAGATATTACAACAGAAACCAAGAAATTCAAAAAATCATCAGATCCTACTACAAAAACCTGTACTCAACACAACTGGAAAATCTGGAGGAAATACACATTTTCTTAGACAGATACAAATTACCGAAATTAAACCAGGATCAAATAGACAATCTAAACAGACCCATAACCACTAAAGAAATAGAAGGGGGTCATAGATAGCCTACTGACCAAAAAAAGCACAGACCTCAACAAATACAAGAATATCGAACTAATCCCTTGCCTCCTATCAGATCACTATGGTGTAAGAGTGGTTTTCAATAGCAACAAAAACAACAGAAAGCCCACAAACACATGAAGGCTGAACAATACTCTACTCAATGACACCTTGGCCAAAGAAGAAATAAAGAAAGAAATCAGAGACTTTTTAGAATTTAATATAAAATGAAGGCACAACATACCCAAATCTTTGGGACACAATGAAAGCAGTGCTACGAGGAAAACTCATAGCCCTGAGTGCCTCCAAAAAGAAAATGGAGAGAGCATATACTAGCAGCTTAGTGACACACCTGAAAGCCCTGGGACAAAAAGAAGCTATTACACCCAGGAGGAGTAGAAGACAGGAAATCATCAAACTCAGGGCTGAAATCAATCAAGTGGAAACAAAGAGAACCATGAAAAGAATCAATGAGTCCAGGAGCTGGTTCTTGGAGAAAATCAACAAGATAGATAAACCCTTAGCGAGACTGACCAAAGGGCACCGAGAAAGTATCCAAACTAACAAAATGAGAAATGAAAAGGGGGATATAACAACAGAAACTGAGGAAATCCAAAAAATCATCAAATCCTACTACAAAAGACTATACTCAACACAAGTGAAGAATCTGGAGGAAATGAACAATTTCCTAGACATATACCAAATACCAAAATTAAATCAGGACCAATTAGATCATCTAAATAGTCCCATAACCCCTAAAGAAATAGAAGGGGTCATAGAAAGTCTTCCAACCAAAAAAAGAACAGGACCAGATGGTTTCAGTGCAGAATTATATCAGACCTTCAAAGAAGACCTAACACCAATACTCTTCAAAATATTCCACAAAATAGAAACAGAAGGAACCCTACCCAATTCCTTCTATGAAGCCACAATTACGCTGATACCAAAACCACACAAAGATCCAACAAAGAAAGAAAATTTCAGACCAGTCTCCCTTATAAACATCGATGCAACAATACTCAATAAAATTCTTGCCAACCAAATCCAAGAACACATCAAAACGATCATCCACCATGATCAAGTAGGTTTTATCCCAGGGATGTAGGGTTGGTTCAATATATGGAAATCTATCAATCCAATCCAGTACATAAACAAACTCAAAGAAAAAAACCACATGGTCATTTCATTGGATGCTGAAAAAGCATTTGACAAAATTCAGCATCCTTTCATGCTTAAAGTCTTAGAAAGAACAGGAATTCAAGGCCCACACCTAAACATCATTAAAGCAATATACAGCAAACCGGTAGCCAGCATCAAACTAAATGGAGAGAAACTTGAAGCAATCCCACTAAAATCAGGGACTAGACAGGGCTGCCCACTTTCTCCTTATCTTTTCAATATTGTACTTGAGGTATTAGCTCGAGCAATTAGACAACATATGGAGGACAAAGGGATACAAATTGGAAAGGAAGAAGTCAAACTATAATTATTTGCAGATGACAGGATAGTCTACCTAAGTGACCCAAAAAACTCCACTAGAGAAATCCTACAGCTGATAAACAACTTCAGCAAAGTGGCAGGTTATAAAATCAACTCAAGCAAATCAGTGGCCTTCCTATACTCAAAGGATAAGCAGGCTGAGAAAGAAATTAGGGAAATGACCCCCTTCACAATAGCCACAAACAGTATAAAGTATCTTGGGGTGACTCTTTCCAAACATGTGAAAGATCTGTATGACAAGAACTTCAAGACTCTGAAGAAGGAAATGGAAGAAGACCTCAAAAAATGGGAAAACCTCCCATGCTCATGGATCGGCAGAATCAATATAGTTAAAATGGCCATTTTGCCAAAAGCAATATACAGATTCAATGCAATACCCATCAAAATCCCACCACAATTGTTCACAGAGTTAGAAAGAGCAATTATCAAATTCATCTGGAATAACAAAAAACCCAGGATAGCTAAAACTATTTTCAGCAACAAAAGAAATTCTGGGGGAATCAGTATCCCTGACCTCAAGCAATGCTACAGAGCAATAGTGTTAAAAACTGCATGGTATTGGTACAGTGACAGGCAGGCAGATCAATGGAACAGGATTGAAGATCCAGAAATGAACCCACACACCTATGGCCACTTGATCCTCGACAAAGGGGCTGAAAACATCCAATGGAAAAAAGATAGCCTTTTCAAAAAATGGTGCTGGTTCAAATAGAGGTCGGCATGCAGAAGAATGCGAATTGATCCATCCTTGTCTCCTTGTACTAAGCTCAAATCCAAATGGATCAAGGACCTCTACATAAAGTCAGACACTCTGAAGCTAATAGAAAAGAAACTGGGGAAGACCCTTGAGGACATCGGTACAGGGAGAAATTTTCTGAACAGAACACCAATAATGTATGCTCTAAGATAAAGAATTGACAAATGGGACCTCATAAAATTACAAAGTTTCTGTAAGGCAAAGGACACCATCAAAAGGACAAATCAGCAACCAACAAATTGGGAAAAGATCTTCACCAATCCTACATCAGATAGAGGGCTAATATCCAATATATATAAAGAACTCAAGAAGTTAGACTCCAGAAAACCAAACAACCCTATTAAAAATGGGGTACAGAGTTAAACAAATAATTCTCACCTGAAGAACTTCGGATGGCAGAGAAACATCTTAAAAAATGCTCAACTTCATTAGTCATTAGGGAAATGCAAATTAAAACAACCCTGAGATTTCACCTTAAACCAGCCAGAATGGCTAAGATTAAAAATTCAGGAGACAGCAGGTGTTGGTGAGGATGTGGAGAAAGAGGAACACTCCTCCACTGCTGGTGGAGTTGCAAATTGGTACAACCACTCTGGAAATCAGTCTGACGGTTCCTCCAAAAACTGGGCACCTCACTTCCAGAAGATCCTGCTGTACCACTCCTGGGCATATACCCAAAAGATTCCCCAGCATGTAATAAGGATACATGTTCCACTATGTTCATAGCAGCCCTATTTATAATTGCCAGAAGTTGGAAAGAACCCAGGTATCCCTCAACAGAAGAGCGGATAAAAAAAATGTGGTATATATACACAATGGAATACTAGTCAGCCATTAGAAACAATGTATTCATGAAGTTCTTAGGCAAATGGATGGAGCTGGAGAACATCATACTAAGTGAGGTAACCCAGATTCAAACGATGAATCATGGTATGCCCTCACTAATAAGTGGATATTAACCTAGAAAACTGGAATACCAAAAACATAATCTACACATCAAATGATGTGCACGAAGAAAAGAGGAGTGGCCCCTTTTTCTGGAAAGTCTCATTGAAGCAGTATAGAACAAAATCAGAACAGAGAAGTGGGAAGGGATGGGTGGGAAAACAGGGGGAGGGAAGGGGAATGATGGGACTTTCAGGGAGTGGGGGTCCAGAAAAGGGGAAATGATTTGAAATATAAATAAACATATCAATACATTTAAAAAAATAAAGAGTAAAAAAAAATACTGCATGGTATTGGTACAATATCAGCCAAGCGGATCAATGAATTAGGATTGAAGACCCAGAAATGAACCAACACACCTATGGTCACTTGGTTGTCGACAAAGGAACTGAAAGCATCCAGTGGAAAAAACATAGTCTTTTCAACAAATGGTGCTGGTTCAATTGGAGGTCAGCATGCAGAAGAATGTGCATCGATCCATTCTTATCTCCTTGTCCCAAGCTCAACTCCAAATGGATCAAGGACCTCCACATAAAACCTAACACACTGAAACTAATAGAAAAGAAACTGGGGAAGACCCTGGAGGACAAGGGCACAGGGGAAAAGTTCCTGAATAGAACACCAATAGCTTATTCTCTAAGATCAAGAATTGAGAAATGGGACCTCATATAACTACAAAGTTTCTGTAAGGCAAAGGACACTGTCAAAAGGACAAAACGTCAACCAACAGATTGGGAAAGGATCTTGACCAACCCTAAATCTGACAGCGGCCTAATATCTAATATATACAAAGAACTCAAGAAAGTAGAACCCAGAGAAACAAATAACCCCATTAAAAAGTGGGGTACGGAGCTAAACAAATAATTTTCACATGAAGAACTTCGAAGAGCTGAGAAACACCTTAAGAAATGTTCAACATCATTAATCATTAGGGAAATGCAAATCAAAACAACCCTGAGATTTCACCTCACACCAGTCAGAATGGCTAAGGTCAAAAACTCAGGAGACAGCAGGTGTTGGTGAGGATGTGGAGAAAGAGGAACACTCCTCCACTGCTGGTGGGATTGCAAGATGATGTAACCACTTTGAAATCAGTATGGCGGTTCCTCAGCAAATTGGGCATGTCACTTCCTGAGGACCCTGTTATATCACTCCTGGGCATATATCTAGAGGATTCTTCAGCATGTAATAAGGACACATGCTCCACTATGTTCATAGTAGCCCTATTTGTAGTAACCAGAAGCTGGAAAGAACCTAGGTGTCCTTCAACAGAGGAATGGATACAAAAATTGTGGTATATTTACACAATGGAGTACTATTCAGCCATTAGAAACAATGAATTCATGAAATTCTTAGACAAATGGATGGAGCTGGAGAACATCATACTAAGTGAGGTAACCCAGTCTCAAAAGATCAGTCATGGTATCCACTCACTGATAAGTGGGTATTAGCCTAGAAACTTTGAATACCCAGGACATAATCCACAAATTAAATGATGTCCAAAAATAATGGAGGAGTGGCCCCTGGTTCTGGAAACACTCAGTGCAAGAGTGTAGGGTAATTCCAGAACAGGGAAATGGGAAGGGGTGGATGTAAGAACAGGGGGACAGAGAGGGCTTATGGGACTTGTGGGGAGTTGGGACCCAGAAAAGGGGAAATCATTTGAAATGTATATAAAAATATATCAATAAAAAAAAACAAAGAAAACACACCCTTAGTGCACACCTTTAATCCAAAACAATAATCATGTAGTAAGTTTGTAGAAGTAATCAGGTATGTTAGAAAGTGAAGTATAATTGAGGGGATGGCAAAATAATGAATCAGAAAAAGATGTGACAGAATGAGTCAGAAATAGGATATACTCTGTTCTTATGAGAAGAAAAAGGAAAAGGAGGATTCCTAAGATCAGCACAGAATGAGTCAGGAATGTAATGTAATTCAGTGCATACAGTTCAGAGAGTGCAGTTGAGTCAAGTTCAGGCAATGCTATGGGGTTCAGCTGAGTTCAGTTCAGTGCTGTTCAAAGCCGTTCAGTTCAGACCACTTTGGTTCATAGAGTTCAGAGGTAGTATTTCCAAGCAGATTAACTCAGTAAGAAGCCAAGAAAAAAACATTTTGAATCTGTCAGCATAGACAGGAGTTTTGAGCTAGAATAGCAGAGTTGAATCAGCCAGCAGAGTTAAGAAAGAATTAGAAAGAGTGAGCCTATTCAGCAGTAAACCCCCAACATGACAATTACATCTTGCAAATAAAAGTTATTTGTAAGTTATAGAGCAGGTGTTCAGAAGATGACATTTCTTTAATTTCTGTATAGCTCATATGCTCTTTTTACCTATATGGTGCAGTACATAGCACATAAGGACTTAGGCATTTCTTTAAGTTAGAAGGTTCCTATCCTGATATCTGATGTGTTGAATCTTTATAACTTTTATTTTCTTTAAGAAATAAAACTTGTTCTTGAAAGACTCAGTGAAGAAATATAGGGCAAAACCAGAACAGGGAAGTGGGAAGGGGTGGGTGGGAGGACAGGGGGAGAGAAGGGGGCTTATGGGACTTTCGGGGAGTGGGGGGCTAGAAAAGGGGAAATCATTTGAAATGTAAATAAAAAATATATCGAATAAAAAAAGAACAGTTAAAAAAAAAAAGAAATAAAAGTATAAGTTGTCCTCATTTCAGTTACATCCTAAATTTTTCCTACTTAAAATAGAACAAAAACTTCTCAGATTAATAACATATTTCCACATATCACAACATTTTCATGTGTTCCTAAAGTTTGATATATTTTTTAATATATTATGTTTGTCTTCAAAAGTAGTGGAATTAAAAAAATATTCATGATACATTACAAGAAATTAAAAAAATGTTATTTACAAAGAAGAAAACTGATTTATCTGAATAAAGGTTATCATAAATCATCATTTTCAAATGATATTATCAAAGGTTTAGTATTTTTTCTTAGTAGCTTGAGCAAATATAGAATTAGAAATTACAAATATGTGATTTTTCCTATAATTCTACTTACCAACATTCTATTTCTTCGTACATCCTATATCAGTGTTAAAGTGCTCTCTACTAATTTCCTGTAGCACTTGGGAACAACTGATGATGTAACTGCATTTACATTGCACACTGAAATATTCTCCCTCAGCTTTGGCATGTCCCATCTTCAACCCATCTTGCAATGAAAAATAATTACTACAAAATAAGGCTATTGAGTCTTACATATTCTGACATTCTTTCCAAAATATTCTCCCTCAGTTTTGGTGTGTCCCATCTTCAACCCCTTGCATTGAAAAATAATTACAAAAAATATTCATATACAAAGATGAAAAATAGAATCTTTTGTTCTATTATGGTGTCCATTATTAATCCCAACACTTAGGATGCAGAGGCAGAGGCAGAAGCAGAGGCAAAGGCAGAGGCAGAGGCAGAGGCAGAGGCAGAGGCAGAGGCAGAGGCAGAGGCACAGGCACAGGCACAGGCACAGGCAGAGGCAGAGGCACAGGCAGAGGCACAGGCAGAGGCACAGGCACAGGCACAGGCACAGGCACAGGCACAGGCACAGGCACAGGCACAGGCACAGGCACAGGCACAGGCAGAGGCAGAGGCAGAGGCACAGGTACAGGCACAGGCAGAGGGACAGGCAGAGAGGCAGAGGCAGGCATTTAAGGCCAGACAAAACTATACATGTCAGGACATACAGGGTGCAATAGAGAAAATTTGTCTCAAAAAGTAACAGCAACAAAAAGAAAATAGTAATAACGAAAAATGAAAAAAAATAATCTTTTACATTTGTCTTTGAGAAAGCATCATTAGTGAAAAGCAAATTAATTCATGTACATTTTCTGTTTGTTTTTAAATGGTCATTTTTTATTTACATTTTAAATGTTGTCCCCCTTCCCAGGAATTCTCTACAACACCCCATTCTATCCCCCTCCTCCTGCCTCTATGAGGGTGCTTCATCACCCAAGCACACTCATGCCTTACTGTGCAAGCATCCCCCTATTCTGTGACATCAAATCTCCACAAAACCAAGGGTCTCCCCTATAGCTGAAGCCACATAAGGCAATCCTCTGCTACATATGCAGCTGGAGCCATGAGTCTTCATAAGGCTATTAAGTCTTACATATTCTGACATTCTTTCCAATAACTGTACAGAGGGGAATGGCTAGGAGCACACAGAGCATAGATAGGATCAGTGGAACAGCTGGGACAGGACCATTCCAATTGTCATCTGCTCCCCAGAGCTAGGCAATTCCACAGCCATCTGTACACAGATACCCCAAGACATGAGCTGGTCTCACAGGGGTGCTGACACAGGCTTACAGGTCCACAGGAGAAAAATGTTCCAGCCAGAGACAGCAAGACCAACTGAAACCAGGTATAACCAAATGACTAAAGGGAAGCACAAGAAGTTTACCAACAGAAACTAAAGCTACACCAGAACCCAGTTCTCCCACCAGAGCAAGTCCTGGATACCCCAACACACATAAAAGCAAGAGTTGGATTTAAAATTACATCTGATGATAATGATAGAGGAATTTAAAATGGCATAAATAACAACCGTAGTGAAATACAGGAGAACACAGGAAAATGGTTTAATGGCCTTAATGAGGAAACACAAAAATCCCTTAAAGAATTACAGGAAAACACAACCGAACAGTTGAAGGAACTGAGCAAAACTATCAAGGATCTAAAAATGGAAGTTGAAACAATAAAGAAACCACCAAGAGAAACAACTCTAGAGATAGAAATCCTAGAAAAGAGATCAGGAGTCATGGCATCACCAACAGAATACAAGAGATAGAAGAAAGAATCTCAGGTGCAGAAGATAACATAGAACACATTGACACAACAGTTAAAGAAAATGCAAAATGCAATAGTCTCCTAATATAAAACATCCAGGAAATCCAGGACACAATGAGAAGGCCAAACCTATGCATAAAAGGTGTAGAAGAGAGTGAAGGCTTCCGACTTAAAGGGCCAGTAAATATCTTCAACAAAATTATAGAAGAAAACTTCTCTAACCTAAATAAAGAGATGACCATGAATATACAAGAAGCCTACAGAACTCCAATAGATTGGACCAGAAAAGAAATTCCTCCTGTCATACAATAATCACAACACCAAATGGACAAAACAAAGAAAGAATACTAAAAGAAATAAGAAGAAAAGGTCAATAAACATATAAAGGACATATCATAGCTATCAGAATTGCACCAGACTTCTCACCAGAGAATATGAAAGCTAGAAGATCTGGCAGATATCATACAGATCCTAAGAAAAAGCAAATGCCAGCACAGGCTATTATAACATGCAAAAATCTAAATAATCATAGATGGAGAAACCAAGATACTCCATGAAAAAATGAAATTTATAAAATTTCTTTCTACAAATCCAGCCCTTAAGATGATAATAAATGGAAAACTCCAACACAAGGAGGTAAAAGCCACCCTAGAAAAAGCAAGAAAGTAATCTTCCATTAACAAATAAGAAGATAGCCATATAAACATAACTCACCTTTAAAAACAATACTACCAGGAAGCAACAATCACTTTTCCTTAATCTCTTAATATCAATGGACTCAATTCTCCAATTAAAAGACATAGACTAACAGACTGGATACATAAAGAGGACCCAACATTTTGCTGCATACAAGAAACTCACCTCAGTGACACAGACAGACACTACCTCAAAGGAAAAGGCTGGAAAACAATTTTACAAGCTAATGGTCCCAAGAAACAAGCTGAAGAATCCATTCTAATATCGAATAAAATCGGCTTCCAACCTAAAGCTATCAAAAAAGATAAGGACATTTCATATTCATCAAAGGAAAAATATACCATGAAGAACTTTCAATCCTGAACATCTATGCTACAAATGCAAGGGCACCCACATTCATAAACAGAACCTTATTAAGCTCAAGGTACACATTGTGCTTTACATAGTGGAATAATAGTGGAAGACTTCAACATCCCACTCTCATCAATGGACAGATCATGGGAATGGAAACTAAAGAGAGAAAGAATAAAACTAATAGTAGTTATAAACCAAATGGATTTAACAGATATCGATAGAACATTTTGTCCTAAAACAAAAGAATATGCTTTCTTCTCAGGACCTCATGGTACCTTCTCCAAAACTGACTATATGATCAGTCACAAAACAGGCCTCAATATATACAATAAGATTGAAATAATCCCATGCATGCTAGGACCATCACTAATTAAGGCTAATCTTCAATAACAACAAAAACAATACAAAGCCCACATACACATGGAAGCTGAAATATACTCTACTCAATGATAACTTGGTCAAAGAAGAAAGAAAGAAATTAAAGACATTTTAGAATTTAATAAAAATGAAGGCACAACATACCCCAAAATATCGGAGACAATGAAAGCAGTGCTAGGATGAAAACTCATAGCTGTGAGTGCCTCTAAAAAGAAACTGGAGAGAGTGTACATTAGCAGCCAACAAGCACTTGCTAACAGGAGCTTGATATAGCTGTCTCCTGAGAAGCTCTGCCAGTACCTGAAAAATACAGAGGTGGGTGCTCCCAGGCAACCATTGGACTGAGCACAGAGTCCCCAATGTAGGAGTTAGAGATAATACCCGAGGCACTGAGAAGCTTTCAGTCCCATAGGAGTAACAACATTATAAACCAACCAGTACCCCAAAAGCTCCCAGGGACTAAGCTACCAACCAAAGAGTACCCATGGCTACAGATGCATATGTAGCAGAACATGGCCTTGTTGGACATCTAAGGGTAGAAGAGTATTGGTATTAGGTCTTCTTTAAAGATCTGATAGAACTCTGCATTAAAATAATCTGGTCCTGGGCTTTTCTTGGTTGGTAGACTATTGATGACTACTTCTATTTCATTTAGGGGTTATGGGACTGTTTAGATAATTTATCTGGTCATTATTTAATTTGGTACCTGGTATTTGTCTAGGAAATTGTTTATTTTATCCAGATTTTCCAGTTTTGTTGAATTAAGGCTTCTGTAATGGGATATGAGTTTCCCTCGGTTTCTTTTGTTATGTCTCCCTTTTCATTATTTTGTTAATTTGGATACTGTCTCTATGCCTCCTGGTTAGTCTATCTAAGAGGTTTATCTATCTTGTTGATTTTCTCAAGGAACCAGATCCTGGTTTTGTTGATTTTTTGTATAGTTCTCTTTGTTTCTACTTGGTTGATTTCAGCCCTGAGTTTGATGATTTCCTGCCTTATACTCCTTTTGGGTGTAATTGCTTTGTTGCTGTTGTTGTTGTTCTTGTTCTAGAGCTTTCAGGAGTGCTATCAAGCTGCTATTGTATGCTTTCTCCAGTTTCTTCTTGGAAGCACTTTTTCTGTTTTCCTCTTGGTACTGCTTTCATTGTGTCCCATAAGTTTGGGTATGTTGTGCCTTCATTTTCATTAAAATTTTTAAAAAGTCTTTAATTTCTTTTATTTCTTCCTTGACCAAGTTATCATTGAGTAGAGTGTTGTTTTTCAGCTTACACATGTATCCAGGCTTTGTATTATTTGTATTATTTTTGTTGTTATTGAAGATCAGCTTTAATCTTTGATGATCTGATATGATGCATGGACTTGTTTCAATCTTCTTGTAGCTGTTGAGGCTTGTTTTGTGACTGATCAGATGGTCAGTGTTGGAGAAGGTACCATGAGTTGCTGAGAAGTGTGTATATTCTTTTGTCTTAGGATAAAATGTTCTATAGATATCTGTTAAATCCACTTGGTTCATAACTTCTGCTAGTTTTACTCTTTCTCTGTTTGGTTTCTGTTTCAATGACCTGTCCATTGATTAGAATGGGGTGTGGAAGTCTCCAACTATTACTGTGTGGGGTGAAATATGTGTTTAGAACTTGAGTAAAGGTCCTTTTATGAATGTGAGTACGCTTGTGTTTAAAGCATAGTTGTTCAGAATTGAGAGTATATTTTGGTGTGTTTTTCCTTTGATGAGTATCAAGTGTTCTTCTGTGTTTTTTAAATATCTTTTCTTATCTTTTTTGATAATTTTAGGTTGGAAGTCAATTTTATTCAATATTACAATGGATACTCCAGCTTGTTTCTTGGGATCTTTAGCTCAGGTGCCTGTCCTTATGTGTGACTTCATATTACTTCCTTTAGGCTTTCATAACACTGTCTCTTTTATACTGTAGTATTGCAGTTTATTTAAAATATGGGCTTCAGTTGTCTTTTTCTGGTACTATCTATTTGGTGTTCCACATGCTCCTTATATTAGGTCAATTGTTTTTCTAGATGTGGGTTTTTTTAATGATGGCATTGAAAATAGTCCTTATGCCTTCTTAATAGAGGGGAGTTTTTCTTTCTTCTATTACCATGATTCATTGATGCAGCCTTTTACATGGTACTCTAAAGATCTTACATGTTCTTTTTCATATTAAAAAACATCATTTTCTTATAAGCATATATAAATTCTTCCATGTTTTAACTCAGTGATATTCTATCTCAGGATCCATTATACTGATAATTTTTCTGTGCTTTGTTGATTATTGAGTTTGTCATTTCAAGCATCATTTTCATGTGCCTTTTACTCACTATCTGAATCTTTGTATTGAATTCAATTTTATATGCATTTTTCATTCATCGTTCATTCTGATTTTTGTTTTCTCTTGGAAATAATTTAGGAATCTTTTTAGTACAAGTCTATCATTTTACCTTTTTTTAATATATCTATCATCATTTATTTTGAATTTTTGTTTTAATTTTATTTATATAGCTTTCATTGTAGATGTTTGTTCTCATAATAATTGAGACTTCATGTCTTGGTTTATTTTTCCTTTTATTTTTGGCTTTGGATTTGCTTTAGGTTAGATTACTATATGAATTTCATTTTTCTATTTTGGTCAGCTGTATCCTTTCAAAAGATGTCTTTCCAATATTCATAGCAGACATAATTGTAATATATTTGCACTGTTGGAGTTTTCTGTCAAAGATGTTTACAGGGCATCAGGCTTTATATTCGTCCTCCCTTATGAGTACAATACTGCCTTGAACCACTGTAAATATCTACTGATAAACATACTACAACTAACATTTTTAGTAACTTATAAACAACTAGCTCTTAAGCCCTAATTATTTTAAGGAGTAAGGCTATTCTGTTGATACAATGTAAACTAATATATTAGTTATTTTAAATATTCATGAAACAAAATAAAAGAAAATGGGTAAAACTTCAAGCCTAGTAGCTAGTATTGAGATGATAAACTACAAAGGAAGATAGTTATATATCTTAGAGTTTCCATTGCTATGAAAACACAATATGACAAGGCAACTTTTTTAAGATTAATTAATTAATTAACTAATTAATTAATTTAATGTATTTAGGCTCTCTTCAGACACTCCTGAAGATGGCGTCAGAAGTCATTACAGATGGTTGTGAGCCATCATGCGGTTGCTGCGATTTGAACTCAGGACCTCTGGAAAGCAGTCAGTGCTCTTAACTGTTCAGCCATCTCTCCAGCCCCAAAGGCAACTCTTATAAAAGACAACATTTAATTGGGGCTGACTTAGAGGTTCAGTGATTCAGTTGATTATTATCAAAGTGGGAACATGGCAGAGTTCAGGCAGGCATTTCTTGGGTTGAGGTGAATTTTCTATACCTTAATCCAAAGGAGTCTTCCAAGTAGCTATTAGTAGGGTCTACAAATCGACTCCCACAGTGACACACTTCCTTCAATAAGGCCACAACTCACAACAGTTCCACTTACTATGGCTAAAGGATATTCAAACCATGGGAGCATGTAAATAGAAGGGGAAACTACAAAGGCAAAAATTTAGAGATTGATGAAATGTTGACTACATGTGTGCTGAAAAGAGAAGTAAAGGTATATGACCAGGAACATAGGGCACATAGATCTTTCAATTTAAGCCAGATTTGGTAATTTTGGAGAAGAAAGAGAATGAGAAACCAGTAAAGAGAGGAAATAGAAGTGAAACATGTCAAAAACAAAGTGAGAGTGTCATGACAGGCAAAATGATACAGAGTATTAAAACAAAGTTGTGATAGATGCAGAAAGAGAAGTGGATAAATCAGTTATGAAAACTAATTGGCCTGCTTGTTGCTTTGGCTTTTCTTAATCTCTCTCTCTCTCTCTCTCTCTCTCTCTCTCTCTCTCTCTCTCTCTCTCTCTCTCTCTCTCTCTCCTGAAATGTTGTGCCACCCCTCAGAGATTTGCTGAGGTAAAAAGCTCTGTTTGCTCTGATGAGTCTACCTTTTTGTTTTTAGAATTGATGCTGTTCTAGTTTGTGGCCAGTGTTTCATATTCAGAGTCAAAGTTATAGTCAAACCTCTGCAAATCCATTTAGGATTGTGAATCTGTGTTTCACCTCTGAGCAACCCTTTTTAACATCATGCTCACTCCATAGAATATGTATGAAATTTCCATTTGTACTTTAGTTACTACCAGGTTTTCAGCTTGCTAAATGTAGTTCAAAGATGTGGTTCAAATTTTCTTTTTGCAGTCCCTTAGCTATCATCTGGTTGGTACTTTTCACCCTAGTCTCATAACACTAAGTTTGACTTTTGCTACAGTGAAATGAGCGGAGGGTGTCCAGCTGCTGAACTGCCACAGCATCAGAAATCTTTTGGAAATTTCATCTTGTCTTTGTCCTTTTAGTTGCCAAAACACCCAGAATCAAGGAGAAAGGGTTTTGCTTAGTTTCCTCTGCTGTTGTGGTGTCACCCTGACTTTTTAAAGCTATTTAGAATGTCTGTGTTTTTCTGATCATTGCTTTTCTGGTTTCCCAAGAATAATTTCTTGAAAGTTTAGTCCACACAATGTTAGTAGTTTCTCTATTTCATCCTCTCCTCACTAAGATTTAAAAATTTATGGAGCAACACAAATTGATCTTAGCTGAGTCTTCTTTGCTTATATATGCTTTGACTACAGCAAAATCTTTGAAAGACTTAAGATGTATCTCATACAGAAGGATTGAATAATTCTTATCATACAAATTGTGAAACCAAAACAAAGAAGCAAAACAAAAAAGAAAACTTTATACTGGAAGAAATCTCATGTGAACATTACTGCATGTACCACATTCCTGTGGGAGCAGAAATACTCATCAAACATAAAATTAAGAAGTTTAATTTGTGGAAAATTTAGTTGAGTATTTCAGACAGCTTAGGCAAATACTATCTAGAGTTCTGAGTATGTTTTCTTCATCAGAATAATTAATTCATTTTATAGTTCACATTTACAAAAGGATTCATTGTCTGTAAATGATGGAATTTCAAGTCTTTAATTTTGATTTTCTGGAAGTAAAAATTGATTCTAGTATCAAATGAGAAACATTTACTGGATTCACATATATTTGCTCTTTAGAATTTTGTAATTACATTGTCATTTATTAATTAGATAGCTATTTTACCTATTATGAAAATTATATTTAATATTTAAGAATATTATTTTATATCAAGTGAGGAAAACTTATAAAATTAAATCCTTTCACAATTCTAAAATTCATGAATGTGATTGTCTTTAAAAATGTATTAAAGAACTATTATTTTTGATGATTTTGTTGTTCTTTTTTGTTTGTATGCTTTTGGTTTTCTTCAGAAATGGTTTCTTTGTGTAGCCACGGCTGTCCTGGAACTAGTTCTCTAGAGCAGGCTGGCCTCAAACCCACAGACATCCACCTACTTCTGCCTCCAAACTTCTGGTATTAAAGGTAAGTGACACTAATGCTTGGCATAGAACTATGATTTTCTGCACACATTCTTTCCTATATGAATTATTAGAGATACAATTTTTCTTTTTACCTCATGTTCACACTGTTATTTGTTCACAATGTTATTCTTCATGCTCCAATTTCACCACTCTACCTCTCAAAATGAACTTCTGTAAATTTTACAGAATTTTATGAACATCTTAAAATGTGTAACAGGTAAGGATTTATCATACTCTTCAATTTCTCATCGTATTTGATGGTTAAGGCATTACCTATGTAAGACACAGATTATAAATTTCTGTGGTGTCATGTGTAGCAGCATTTGATATTGACCTGGTGTACTTACAATGTCTCTAGCCTTCACATGCATTTCTAAATTATCTGATAGATGGCAATTAATTTATATTTAAAACATTCTCATCATCTCATGTTTCATAACTCTTTCAGTTTACCAGATTTTTGTACCTCATTAATCTCCATTTTACCTTTTGCTTTCTACAAATGGAATCACATCTTACTATATTTAGGACTTAAACAATTTTAAAAACAAAAATATAATTTGTGGATAACCCTCATGAAATATATGAGCATTTCTGTATTCTTTCAGTACCTGTGATTCATTTACTTTTGATAATTAATTGAACTCTCTCCTCAGGTGATTTTAATGATATCCATATCCAATACTTTTTACTCCTGACAAATGTCATATTGTATATTTATCAATGCAATGTCTTTTACTATCAAAATTGTTATAAATTCCTCTATTACAAAAGAAAATCTTGTTCTGAACAAAGTCAATTATGGTAATTACCCCATATTAGTTTTTTTCTTAAAAATAAATTAAATGCTCAACATTCACTTAACTAGGATGACACAGTTCTCTGGATAACATGAAAATAATGTCATTATTAACAGTTTTTGATAAGACAGTAATTAAATATTATTGATTGTATCAAATAGATATTTTGTATGTTTACTTTACTTGAAACAAAAAGAGAATGTCTTGGACCATGACCAATTCAAGGAGAAATATACTATTGCTTTTCTAGGTTTCTTTATATTTAAGTCTGCCATTCCCTGGTATCATCCGTAGTATCTTTCTCAAGTCACATAACTTTTTAAGTCAAATATTTAATTGCAAAAAGTATATGTTCATTAATTTTATATTATATAGATATTCTAGTGTACTACTTTATTTACTCAAAGTTCTTTGGTTTCATCTATGATGACAAAGATTAAAACCATATCCAGATTTCTTTTACTGCCATATTCTAAAAGAATTCATTTGTTGTGTGATGAGACTTCCTATAAAATGGTAAACAGTCTCTTTTTCTACCCATACCTCTGCCTTAATTAGGGTTTCATTGCTGTGAAGAGACACCATGAACAAGGCAACTCTTGGAAAGGAAACCATTTAATTAGTGCTAGCTTATCATCTCAGAAGTTCAGTCCATTTTCATCATGGTGAGAAGCATAACAATGTGCAGGCAGGCAAGGTGCTGGAAGAGCCCAGAGTTCTACATGTTTGTTTGAAGGCAGCAGAAGGAGATTCTCCCAGAGCCAGCCAGGAGAGATTGGAATTCCACACTGGGTGAAGCATGAACATAGAGACTTGAAAGTTCACCCTCACTATGATGCACTCTCTCCAAAATGTCCACACATATTCCAACAGTGCTATACCTCTTAACTGTGTCACTTCCCATGGGCCAAACATTTAAATGTATGCATCTAAAAGGGTCAAACCTATTTAAACCACCACAACCTCTGAGAGAAAATAATATATATTTGAAATAAGTATCTCAAAAACAGACACCACAACCTAACTATAATATAAGCAGTACATGGGAAAATAATACAAATAACTGGTTCAACAAAAATGAACCAATGATTACATTGTAGTTTCCTCAACCAGGAATCTTACATTTGCAGCTTTTCAAACACATGTAATCAACTTTGGCAGGCTGCATTAATTGTCAACAAGAGCTGAGGAGTAAAATATATAAAAATAGTATTACTTGAATACTTATAGGGCAACACATAGCTTTTGCATTGTTTTAGTCATGAATTAAAGTAATATCTTTTATTTAAATTAATTAGATGCATTGTTTCTCCCATATGCATTTAAATGGGAATAAAAGTGAAATTGCAAATAACTCTTTACACATTTGTAAATAAGGCATTCTCATATGAAAAATTGTAAGTATCCTCACCTCAAATCTAATAGGTATATGGAATAAATTGTACAATGTAATATAGTTGAGATTTTTGTCGAAAAAATTAATTGAGATTTCCATGAGTGGCAGAGTCTAATTGTATGATAGACGTTAATAACTATACTATACGTGAAGAAAATTATATGACAGCCATAATGACTTTTATCAGTAATTCAGACAGTGAAAATAAAGGAAATTGCATTTAATACTTTGTCCACATTTCTTTATATCTTATTCTGTTTAAAGTTTCATGAGTAACATTGTTACAACACTATCTGAAAAACTTTACATTTCTGATACATTCTCCATTGTCCTTCATTGTAATCTTAGAGTTTTATAGCTACAAACCATGTTCAATATCAGATTAAACAAGAAAGGATAGGTAAAGCTTCAGAAACTCACTCTCTGGGTGTGAAGAATAGACTTTACAATAAATGTCATCATATAATGAACATTTGAAAACTTGTATGAGGCTGTAGAGCCAATCCTGTACACAAGTTGAAGAAGCCATGCATATTTGAGAAAATAAATTTTATTGGAAAAGTTTCAAAGTAATATTAAAAGATGCAAAAGCATAAACAGCATTCTCATGATTGTTCAGTGTTTTCCAATTCTAGTCCCAGAACTGGGACTTCATTTGGCACAGACTGGTGCTGGCCCTGTTCATGTTGCAACAGTCTTTGACTTCAAATGTTCATCAGTCTTGCTGTGTCTGAAATGCCTCATTTCCTTAGTGTTCTCCATCTCCTTTGGAAATTAAGATTCCCGTCTCTGTTTCCACTGTTTTTTCTGTGTCTCAGGTGTTGAATGTCATAGAAAAATCCCATTCAGTACTGTTTTTCAGTAAGGTTTTTCATTCTCTGAACATTGGCTCTCTATTTGTTTCTATCTGCTTCAGGAAAAAGCTTCTATGATGGTAACTGAGTAGAGAATGATCCATATGTTTTATTTTGCTTTAATTACAGGAGTTTTTACTAGTTTGGGTGGAGTTCATCCAAAATATTTTTAGGTTATTGTAAAAGGTATTTATTCCCATATTCTTTTCTCATTCTAGTATTAATTAGTATATACAAAAGGTACTGATTTTTGTGTACTTGTATTTATCCTATTAGCTAAAAAATGTTTCAAAGCTATATGATTTTCCTTGTAGAAATTTTAGAATCATATATGTGTACTATAATATCATCTTCAAATAAAGATACTTTAACTTCTTTCCTTTTTCTTAGTATTGCCTTACTCCTCTACAGTAGTCTTATTGCTTTAGCTAAGGCTGCAAGTTATATATTAAATAGGTAGGGGAAAAGTGGACATCCCATCTTCTTCCTGTTTTAAAGAAGGTTCTCTCTATTAGAAAGATGTTGGGTGGACTAGCATAAATAAATCACCTCTATTTTTGGAGGTAAGTCTCTTGTATACTGAGTCTTTTCAGAACGTTTATCATGATGTGGAACCAGATTGTCAAAGGTCTTTAATCAAAATCCTTTAACTCATAAGTATTTACACACAGATAATTGAATGTATGAATTTGAGATTTGAACCCATTCACCTCAAATTTTCAGGGTCAAAACCTAACTATAAACTTCTGGGTTCCAAGACCAGCCCACCAACCTCTGGTGTTCTGGACTGTAAACACTAAGGTAGCTGTTCCTCCCCTACACACAGGACTCACAATTTTAAGGTAAAAGAATCCTCAGGTTTTTGTCATGATAATGTTATGATGCATGTTCAACAATGTTTCATAGTAAATTCAGAAGAACTGGGCATTTTAATTTAGTAGCCCATTCTTCAAATTATTTATCCCTTGGTATATCAATTTCTTTTATAATAAGAGTAAACATAAATTCTTTTTTTTTCTTAAATTGCAAGGAAAACTATTCATCTCAGGGAGATACTTTATTCAGTTGACATAGTTAGGGTTTCCATTGCTATGAAGAGAAAACCAAGGCAATTCTTATAAAGAACAACATTAATTGGAGATTGTTTATATGTTCAGAAGGTTAGTCCATTATTCTCATGGCAGGAAACATGGCAGCATCCAGAAAAGACATGGCACTGGAGGAGCTGAAAGTTCTACCTCTTGTTCTGAAGGCATCTGGAAGACTGGGTTAAAGGCCTACCCACAGTGACACACTTCCTCCACCAAGGTCATACCTCCTAATAGTGCTACTCCCTGAGTGAAACATATTCAAACCACCACATCCTATGGCCTGGCCCTCATATATAGAGGGCTGAAATTGGGGTGTCATGCCACCTGTCAAGAACTGTGCCCTCCCCCCAGCCTTTGGGGGGGGGGAGTTCGGAACTTGGGGCTAGCTACTACTTCTCAGCTTTTGAAGTTCTGGCCCATTGTTCTGCAAAGAACCTGCAGATTCCTGTGATATACCTGAGAGCACCTGATGCTAGCCAAGGATGGAGCACTGAGATCAAGGTTAAGTCCTTTGATCTGCCAGACCTACAGTTTCCAGAATCAAGCAGGCTACCTGCTGAGCAGTATGGAAGAGTGGAGCCCACACCTGTGGAGCAGACTTTCAACTTTGGGAGAAGGGTCTCACCCCAAAGTCGTAAATTCTCAGACCCCAAATAAAGTTTGAGCCTTGAAAAGGAATCTTTCCTTGGTTCTATGTTTCTCTTGTCACCCTGTTTCCTATCCTTCCAGGGAACCATTCATAAGTAGCCACAGGCAGCTACACCCATAGGCTTGTTCAAACACATGATTTGATGGGGGGTGGAATATCTATTCATAGAATAATGCAAAATATGTTTAGTACAATTTCAAAGGTCCTACTCTCTATAACATTCTCAAGATTGTTAAGTCCAAAATTCAGTCTCTTTTGAGACTCATGCAGTCTTTTAATTGTAATCCTTTATAAAATCAAAATTAAAAAGTAGGTCAATTACCAACATCACAGTATAAACATTGCCATTCCAAAATGACATAGTGAGGAAACCATATACATATCAGGACTAAAATCCAGTTGGCAAACTCTAAATTCTGCATCTCCAAGTCATATGTCCAACTCCTTTCAGCTCTTTTTTTTTTAATCCAGTACAATTATGTCACTTGGGCCAATTCCACACTCTGTTAAGAACTTTCCTTGGAAGTTTTCCCACAGCTGTGTCATGTCCAACATCTTGGTTCTTCCAAGGCAACTTCAGCTTTACAGCTTCTTGTTCCAGTGTCAGGGATCGGCACATGATCTTCTGAGCTTTTCAAAAGAGCTTGGGTCACTTTCCCAGCTTGACATTTTGTAGCACTCTAGGCTCTAGATGAGTCCACTCTAGTGCTGCTGATGTTCTTGGTGGCTATCCCATGGTACTGGCATCTATAGTACACTGGGGTCTTCTGCTGCAACTAGGCTTCACCAATAGCCTCTCATAGGCTTCCACTATCATGTCAAGCCTCAAATTTTTTGCATGACCACTTCAGTTCTGGACTGCCAGCTACAGCTGAGGCTATAACTTCACCAATGGCCTTTCCTGGCCTCTCACTAGGCCAAGCTTCAGCTGCTCACCATGACCCCTTCATACCTACAAACCAGTACCATTTGGATGACTCTTATATGTTACCAAGTCCAGCTACCAGCATATCCTTGGTTATATTTGGAACACAGCTTCTTTGTGCTCTCAGAACACAGTTTCCAGATTTCATCTCAGTGATACCAGTCTGTTTTAATCACCTTCCCATTGTGGAGGAATGTGTTTTACAGAGAGTAACTAGCATTGCAATTTTTCTGAGCCTTAAAATAGCTTCATCAACAACAAGCCAAAGAATATTAGGCATCTCTAACTCATATCCACTAGGCAATCTTTTGATAATTGTGTCAGCTAACTATTCAAACAAACTTCTGACACCATTTTTAACTGTGAGAGCTTCCATAATAAACCTAGAATCTCCACTCAGAGGACCCATATCAATAAACAGCGTGATATAGTTTTATGATCCTTCCACCACAATCTGACACCCTTAAAATACATTCCCACACATATTTCTCAGAATTTTGATTGAATGAATTAACAGACTCATTAAGATCCTTAGTAGTATAGCACATTTCCTCATAGACTACACTTTCTACCTCCTTTTTAGGGTCCTGCTTTGTCTTGAGTCTCGTTATAGGTCTAGAAAAAATTATTGGCCTAGAAGAACATCAGCCTTGTCTTGCTTCTCAATTTCTTCAAAGAAAATCACTGCTGGTTTATCAGGAAATGAACAATTGATTTCCTCTTGTGAAAAGGACATTATTTTAAGGGGTATGGATGAAAGTAATTTTTTCTGAGGTGAGGCAAACCCTTGAAAATCTTAAAATCTAGCATTCTTAACTTCAATATGGTCCTCCCATACATCCACATCTCAAGTTATAGGATCCCATTGTTTATCAATTAAGTCCTTACTTTAAAAGCTGGCACCATCTGAGGCTGAGATTTGAATTTTCACTGTAATATAGCCAACCATATAGTGAAGGCTGCAGATTGCTTTTCACAATTTTAACTCTATGGCTGCTGGAGAGAAGATTCTCTTTAAGGACACATTTAGAAAACCTTAGATTGTTTATTAAAACCTGGAGTCATTTAATTTTATCAGATAGCTCATTCTATATCTTTATCAATTAATCTTTTCAGTGATACTAATAGCAACAATCTAGCAAAATTAGTTTCCATATATTCCCCCAAACTGTAGGAAATACTGTATACTGGGCCACCTTATTCATTGCCAGTTACAATTGATGGATCAAGGCAATCAAAGGTATTCACTTTCTTAAGATTGAAGTACAGTTTCCACAACAGACCAGGCATTTACTCTCAGCTCCCAAGAGGAAGAATATCTGTGGAGGTTTCAGTAATTGAAGATGCTTATGAATAAGAATGGGCTGGAAAATTATTAAGTCAGTTCCATATACAGAAAAGATTCATTTTTATACATCTGCTCCTCTAGAACAATTCCTGGTACCAACTTATATATTAGTCAGGGTTCCCTAGAGTCATAGGACTTATGGAACATCTCTATATGTTAAAGGGATTTATTCTAATGATTTATAGTCTGAAAACCAACTAAAACAACAATGGGCTGCTGTGATTAAGATGTCAAAAAATCTAGTAGTTATTAAGTCCCATGAAACTAGTTGTTTTACCTGGTCTTCTGTATAAGCTGAAATCCTTAAGAAGTAGTTTCTAACAGATGGACTGGCAAGTAAGTGGCCTTGTGTAGGTCTCTAATAGAAGCTATAGCCCAGAATAATGGTGTATTCAACTAAGCCTGAATTTGGATCTTGCTCAGTCTCAGGATTACCTTGAACTCAGAGATATGCTTGCCTCAGTCTCCTGGGATTAAATTGTGTACTTCCATGCCTAAGCCTCAGACTTTCAAGTCCACTATGCCCTAAAACCCTCATGTCAAGATTGGGGTCAGAAGAATGTATCTTCTAGTTTCAATATCTAGATCACACTTGTGTCCTCCATTTTTGGATTGTAGTTTATTCTAGGTAAAATCAAGTTGACAACCAGGAATGCTCATCATATGAGTTGAAACCAAGATGACTTTTTAGATATGACCAAGAATTGACAAATGGGACCTCATAAAATTACAAAGTTTCTGTAGAGCAAAGGATACTATCAAAAGGACAAAATGGCAACCAACAAATTAGGAAAAGATCTTCACCAACCCTACATCTGACAGAGGGCTAATATCCAATATATACAAAGAACTCAAGAAGTTAGACTCCAGAGAACCAAATAACCCTATTAAAAAATGGGGTACAGAGCTAAACAAAGAATTTTCACCTGAAGAACTGCAGATGGCTGAGAGGCACCTTAAGAAATTTTCAGTACCATTAGTCATTAGGGAAATGCAAATCAAAACAAACCTGAGATTTCCCTTACACCAGTCAGAATGGCTAAGATTAAAAATTCAGGAGACAGCAGATGTTGGTGAGGATGTGGAGAAAGAGGAACACTCCTCCACTGCTGGTGGGGCTGCAAATTGTTACAACCACTCTGGAAATCAGTCTGGCAGTTCCTCAGAAAACTGGGCACCTCACTTCCAGAAGATCCTGCTATACCACTCCTGGGCATATACCCAGAGGATTCCCCACCATGTAATAAGGATACATGCTCCACTTTGTTCATAGCAACCTTATTTCTAATAGCCAGAAGCTGGAAAGAACCCAGGAATCCCTCAACAGAAGAATGGATGCAAACAATGTGGTATATATACATGTTGGAGTACTATTCAGCCATTAAAAACAATGAAGTCATGAAATTCTTAGGCAAGTGGTTGGAACTGAAAAATATCATCCTAAATGAGGTAACTCATTCACAAAAGAACACACATGGAATGCAGTCACTGATAAATGGATATTAGCCCCGAAGCTCTGAATATCCAAGACACAACTCACATATCAAATCATTCCCAAGAAGAAGGAAGTAGAAGGCCCTGGTCTTGGAAAGGCTTGATGCAGTAATGTAGCGGATTACCAGGACAGAGAAGTGTGAAGGGGTTGATTGGGGAACAGGAGGGGAGAAGAGGGCTTATGGGACTTATGGGGAGTGGGGAACCAGGAAAGGAAAATTCATTTGGAATGGAAACAAAGATTATAGAAAATAAAAAAAAAAGGAAAGAAAAAATGAGAGAAAAAATTTTTGGGAGTTTCTTCTGCTTACAGCACAGATAAGCATACCCTGCAAAACAAAACAAAACTATACAAATCATAATATGATTTGGGCCTACTCTTCCAAATCTTGAATGCTTCTCACCATCTAAATGCTCAGAATGCTATAGGCTGCTGTTTTTTGTTGTTATTGTTTTGTTTTGTTTTTTACTTTCCTTATGTTACCTTTTCACTGATAAAATTTGTAACCTCACCATTGAATTTTGACATTTTTGTGAAGTCTTCTGGTTTTTCTTTTCTGGGTTCTAGAGAGTTCATGAAATCTAGGTTGTTGAGGATTTTGTACATATAAATATATTTTATGTGAAATGACCAGAGTTACATGCTGATATATGTACACACACACACACACACACACACACACACACACACATGCACTTATCATTAGAATTTTGTAAATTCAATGAAAAAGTCAAGTGAGACACAATGTCAAAACAAAACAAAAAAAATAGAACAAGATGTCTCAAAATAAATTTTAAAATGATGTTTATATCACAGTTTGTAACATCAGATCTCTATATTATCATTCGCTACCTATATTAAATCTAGAACATGGATTTCTTATTGTATTCTTTTATTATTGCATACATTCTGAAAATTACAAATGGGCAAATGTTTCATACACAAGCACAATGAAATGACTCAGAGATTAAGAACACCTGCTACTCTTAGGAAGGGTCCCAGTTTGTGTTCAAGAACCCATATAGAGGGTCATAATCATCTAAAGATTCACTGCTAGGGCATTTCAAAGCCTCTTTTGTCCATATAGTTATTGCACAGACACATGGTACATATACATATGGTATAAACTTACACACATAATTTAAAATATTATTGGAAGGTTGTATAGTTCCAATAAGAAAGCCAAAAAACTATTTTACAATGTCATCTTCAGATATCAATGTCCATTTTAAATTATTGTTGCATATAAATAAGAAATAGGAGTAAATCAAATAATAGAATGATTACAATATTTGTATAGTAAAATCAAAACAAGTTTTAAATCTCAAATACTTTTTTGTATTCATTAACTAAATTACTGGTGCTTGCATATAATACACATGTGCCCATGATTATTATTACATCAGGAATTAAAATGAACAAAAAACCATTAAATTATATAGAAAATATAGCAAAAATATTTTATAGCATTAAACTTCAGAACAAAATAAAGAATAATAAGAGAGATTGTGTGCTAACAGCATATATTGATTATGGAAATCTAGTTCCTCAATTTGCCTAATTTTAAATTGATAAAATTGCTTAGTTGAAAATTTTAAAACAGCATCAATAATTACCTGAAGACATCACATATATTAAAAGTATGTTATATACCTCTCCATTTTGTATTTGATTTTTTATGCATGCATTCAAATTAAAAATTTAAATCTACCATAAAGTCTCTTAAACAAAACAGCTACATGATCATCTGACATTTAGTAATACAAGAAACTTCTTGGAAAATTGTCTTCCTCCTTTATTGTCCCTGAGGCAGTTATGACTAGGGCAATAAACTATTTCCTATGAATTTCATGATTCAACCATCATTTCTTATCATTATAGGCCTTCTGTTTCTTGACATGAAAATAGAGGTGAAACTCTCAATTTTACTCTGCCTGAGGATTCTGACCTTATTCCCTTATGGGCTGAAATATTTAGAAGGTGATGCTGTGAACTGTGTATTAATTCATGCTTTAAGGTTGTAAGTATTGTATAAATGTTGACACAACCGTATTGGAAAATCTGATTTGTATAAGTTCCACTTTTGAAATTTGAAAAGTAGCTATGAATAAAAGTAAAAATAATCTACTCTGTTAAGAAGTAAGGAAGGCCTGGGGTTATGGAACAGGAAGCCAGTCCCCAGTTGATTCTGATTGGGAAAAAAAAGTGGCCAATCATCACTAGGCAGGGTAAAGAACACAGAATTTTTAGGATTCCCTGGGCAAGAAACACAGGGAATAGAAAGGAGTCCACCATAAGAGGACCATTCTTATATAAAATAAAATTGACTTTCAACCAAAAGTTGTCAAAAAAGATAAGGAGGGACACTTCATACTGATCAAATGAAAAATCTATCAAGATGAATTCTCAATTCTGAGCATCTATGCTCCAAATGCAAGGGCACCCACATTCATAAAACAAACTTTACTAAAGCTCAAAGCACACACTGTCACCAACACAATAATAGTGTAAGACTTTCAACACCACACTCGCAACAATGGACAAATCGTGGAATCAGAAAATAAACAGAGACACAGTGAAACTAACTGAAGTTATGGACCAAATGGATCTAACAGATATTTATAGAACATTTCATCCCAAATCAAAAGAATATACCTTATTCTCAGCCCCTCATAGTACCTTCTCAACAATTGACCATATAATTGGTCACAAAACAGGCCTCAACAGAAACAGAAATATTGAAATTATTCCATACACCTTATCAGATCCCCAGGCCTAAGGCTGGTCTTAAGTTCAAACAAAAGCAATGGAAATAACACATACACATGTACTTTGGACAATGCTCTTCTCAATAACTTGATCAAGGAAGAAATTAATAGTGAAATTAAAGACTTTTTAGGATTTAATGAAAATGAAGACAAATCATACCAAAACTTATGGGATGCAATGAAAGTAGAGCTGAGAGGAAAACTGATGCTATAAGTTCCTCCAAAAAGAAAATGGAGAGAGCTTACTCTAGCAACTTGACAGTGAACCTGAAAGCTCTAGAACAAAAAGAAGCAAGAGGATTAAACCGCAGGAAATAATCAAACTCAGGGGCCAAAATCAGCCAAATAGAAGCAACAACAACAAAGGAGTATGCAGGGAATAAACAAAACCAGGAGCTGTTTTTTGGGGAAAATCAACAGGATAGATAAAACCTTGGTGAGACTAACCAGAGAGCACAGAGGTACTACCCAAATTTATAAAATCAGAAAAGAAAAGGGAGACATAACAACAGAAACTGTGCAAATTTGTTCTTTATGTTGAAAGTTTCTCTCAAATATCTGTTAAGTTATCTGTGTGTTATTCACATCAAAGAGAATAATAGGGAAAGTAAAGTTCTAAAAGCATTGTCAGAAGAAGTGAATAACAAAAGGTGCATGTTATGGTTGTTTCCTGAGGGGTCCTTCCAGAGCCTTACCCATAGAGAGGCAGATGTTAGAAGTCAACCATTGGACTGGGTGTGTGGTCCCCAGAGTAGGGGTTGGAATGCAGACTGGAGGAGTTGAAGAGGTTTTCAGCCCCATGAGAAGAACAATGATGTCAGCCACCAGATGTCCCTGGACTTCTAGGGACTAAAGCACCAACCAAGGGTTACACATGGTTCCAGCCATGGGGAAGAGAGGTCCTAGGCCCTATAAAGGTTTGATAAATGCCCCAGCATGGGGAAATCGAGGGGGTTAGGTGGGAGTGGGTCCAGTGGAGGGGCATATACTTGGAGGCAGGGTATGGGAGGAGGGTTTGGGGGGGGGGAGGGGGAAAACTGGGAAACATTTTAGCATTTGAAATGTAAGTGAAGATTATATTCAATAAAAAAGAAAGAATTATAAATATTTTCTGATGAAGTTGAAGATTTACATGTAAAATATTTCTGATAAAATTGAAGAAATATATAGAAAAATGTTAAAATTGCAGATTATCATAGAAAATTATGCAGGTACAATGGTAGGCATTAAAATAATTCTAGGTTGATTGGGGAACAGGGGGAGGGAAGAGGGCTTATGGGACTTTTGGGGAAGGGGGATCCAGGAAAGGGGAAATCATTTGAAATGTAAATAAAGAAATGTAAATAAAGAATATATGAAATAGGGCAGTGGTGGCAGCAGTAGTGGCAGCAGCAGCAGCAGCAGATGGTCCAGCAGAAGGGATATCAGCAGTGGAATCAAGGTGACAGGGTCCAGGCAGGCCTTGATCCCTGCCTGCTACCAATGACCTTCGCTGGCCAGCTGGGCTGCAAGCGGTGGCAGATTTACAGTGCCTTTCACCCCACAGAAGCTGCATCAGAACTCTGCCTCCTGCCAGTCAGTTACGAGAGTCTCGCTGCCATCTTGAATCTCTGGCGCCAGAGAAATCAGACAGACTGGGGCATGCAAATATAACCCAAGGACAACATCATGGGGATCTAAGCCCGAGGGGCATTGGCCTGCACCCAGGCCCAGGGCTATTGGAGGGAGGGGCATCAGTGTGCAAACCCAGCCCGGAGGTTGTTTACCCCACCCAGCATGCTCCTCCATTTTGACTACAGCACCCCAGAGAGTTCTAGCAGGCAGAGATAGGCTACCCAGCAGAGTGACAAGCACTCGGAAAAAGTCCCACAGCATAGACCATCAGCACTCACTGAAGGAGCAAACGGGCATGGCCTGGTTGACACAGACAACTTGGGGCAAGGCACACTATGGCTCCAAGGGCACCCAAGAGGAGGACAACACATGAGCAATCTGTAACAGCGAAAACCCAGTCATACACTGTTGCAGAAATAACCCTATAGCCTAACAGGAGGCACAAATACCAGCCAGAGACAAGACCAACTAACGCCAGAAATAACAAGATGGCAAAGGGAAAACTTAGGAACTATACTAACAGAAATCTAGGCAATATGGCAGCATCTGAACCAAACTCTCCAACATCAGCAAGTCCTGGTTACACAAACACACCAGAAAAAAAAAAAAAAAAGATTTGTATTTAAAATCACTGTTCATGATGCTGCTAGAAGAACACAAAAAGGACATTAATGAATCTCTTAAAGAAATACAGGGGAACATGAATAAGCTAGAAAGCCATATAATGGAAACACAAAAATCACTTAAAGAAATTCAGGAGAGTGTCTGGCTTTATGTGGAGGTCCTTGATCCATTTGGAGTTGAGCTTAGTACAAGGAGACAAGGATGGATGGGGAAGACTCTTGAGGACATTGGTACAGGTGGAAAGTTCCTGAACAGAACACCAATAGCTTATGCTCTAAGATCAAGAATTGACAAATGAGACCTCATAAAATTACAAGGTTTTTGTAAGGCAAAGGACACCATCAAAAGGGCAAATCAGCAGCCAACAAATTGGGAAAAGATCTTCACCAATCCTACATCAGATAGAGGGCTAATATCCAATATATATAAAGAACTCAAGAAGTTAGACTCCAGAAAACCAAATACCCCTATTAAAAAGTGGAGTACAGAGTTAAACAGAGAATTTTCACCTGAAGAACTTCGGATGGCAGAGAAACATCTTAAAAAATAATCAACTTCACTAGTCATCAGGGAAATGCAAATCAAAACAACCCTGAGATTTCACCTTACACCAGTCAGAATGGCTAAGATTAAAAATTCAGGAGACAGATGTTGGCGAGGATGTGGAGAAAGAGGAACACTCTTCCACTGCTGATAGGGTTGCAAATTGGAACAACCACTCTGGAAATCAGTCTTGTGGTTCCTCCAAAAACTGGGCACCTCACTTCCAGAAGATCCTGCTATACCACTCCTGGGCATATACCCAGAAGAATCACCAGCATGTAATAAGGATACATGTTTCACTATGTTCATAGCAGCCCTATTTATAATTACCAGAAGCTGGAAAGAACCCAGGTATCCCTCAACAGAAGAGTGGATGCAAAAAATGTGGTATATGTATATAAAGAATTCAAGAAGTTAGACTCCAGAAAACCAAACAACCCTATTAAAAAATGGGGTACAGAGTTAAACAAAGAATTCTCACCCGAAGAACTTCAGATGGCGGAGAAGCATCTTAAAAAATGCTCAACTTCATTAGTCATTAGGGAAATGCAAATCAAAACAACCCTGAGATTTCATCTTACACCAGTCAGAATGGCTAAGATTAAAAATTCAGGAGACAGCAGGTGTTGGAGAGGGTGTGGAGAGGGAGGAACACTCCTCCACTGCTAGTGGGGTTGCAAATTGGTACAACCACTCTGGAAATCAGTCTGGCGGTTCCTCCAAAAACTGGGCACCTCACTTCCAGAAGATCCTGCTATACCACTCCTGGGCATATACCCAGAGGATTCCCCACCATGTAATAAGGACACATGCTCTACTATGTTCATAGCAGCCCCATTTATAATTGCCAGATGCTGGAAAGAACCCAGGTATCCCTCAACAGAAGAGTGGATGCAAAAAATGTGGTATATCTACACAATGGAGTACTATTCAGCCATTAGAAACAATGAATTCATGAAATTCTTAGGCAAATGGATGGAGCTAGAGAACATCATACTAAGTGAGGTAACCCAGACTCAAAAGGTGAATCATGGTATGCACTCACTAATAAGTGGTTATTAACCTAGAAAACTGGAATACCCAAAACATAATCCACACATCAAATGAGGTACAAGGAGAAAGGAGGAGTGGCCCCTGGTTCTGGAAAGACTCAGTGAAACCGTATTCAGCAAAACCAGAACGGGGAAGTGCGAAGGGGTGGGTGGGAGGACAGGGGAAGAGAAGGGGACTTACCGGACTTTCGGGGAGTGGGGGGCTAGAAAAGGGGAAATCATTTGAAATGTAAATAAATTACATCGAATAAAAAAAGAAAAAAAATGTGGTATATATATATACAATGGAGTACTATTCAGTCATTAGAAACAATGAATTCATGAAATTCTTAGGCAAACAGATGGAGCTGGAGAACATCATACTAAGTGAGATAACCCAGACTCAAAAGATGAATCATAGTATCCACTCACTAATAAGTGGATATTAACCTAGAAAACTGGAATACCAAAAACATAATCCACACATCAAATGAGGTACAAGAAGAACGGAGGAGTGGCCCCTTGTTCTGAAAAGACTCAGTGAAGCAGTATAGGGCAAAACCAGAACAGGGAAGTGAGAAGGGATGGGTGGGAAAACAGGGGGATGGAAGGGGGCTGATGGGACTTTCGGGAAGTGGGGGGCTTAGATAAGGGGAAATCATTTGAAATGTAAATAAAAATATATCGAATAAAAAAAAGAAAAATAAAGAAATTCAGGAGAATAAGGCTCAAGAGAAAGAAGCCAATAAAGAAGAAACAGAAAAAAAAAAAAAAAAGAACTTAGAGAAATGCAGGAGAAAGTGAGTCAAACAGCAGAAGTTATGAAAGAGGAAACACAAAAATCTCTTAAAGAATTATAGGAAAACACAAGCAAGCAAGTGAAGGAGCTAAGCAAAACCATCCAGGATCTAAAATCATAAGTAGAAACAAGAAATCACAAATGGAGACAAATTTGGAGATAGAAAACCTTGAGAAGAAATCAGTGGCCATAGGTGCAAATATCAACAACAGAATACAAGAGATGGAAGAAAGAATGTCAAATGCTGTAGATACCATAGAAACCATTGACTCAACCGTAAAAGAAAATGCAAAAAGCAAAAAGCTTGTATCCCATATCATCCAAAAAAACAGGACACAATGAGAAGACCAAACCTAAGGATTATAGGTATAGATGAGAGTGAATATTTACAGCTGAAAGGGCCAGCAAATATCTTCAACAAAATTATAGAAGAAAAAATTCCCAACTTAAAGGGAGAGATGTCCATGAATATACAAGAAGCCTACAGAACTCCAAACAGACTGGACCTGAGCAGAAATACCTCTCATCTCAAAATAATCAAAACACCAAATGTACTAAAGAAAGAATAATTAAGGCAGTAAGAGAAAAAGACCAAGTAACATATAAAGGTAGACCTATCAGAATCACACCAGACTTCTCACCTGAGACTATGAAAGCTAGAAGATCCTGGGCAGATCTCATACAGATTCTAAGAGAGTTTTACCAAGCAAAACTCTCAATCACAATAGATGGAGAAACCATGATATTCCATGATAAAACCAAATTTACACAATATTTTCTACAAACCCAGCTCTACAAGGAATAATAGGAGGAAAACTACAATACAAGGAGGGAAACAGCACCCTGGAAAAAGCAAGATAGTTACCTTCTTTCATCAAACTCAAAAGAAGATAACCACTCAAATATAAAAATACTACTCAGTAATTAGAAACAATGAATTCACAAAATTTTAAGGCAAATGGTTTCATCTGGAAACTATCATCCTAAGTGAGGTAACCCAATCACAAAAGAATACACATGGAATGCAATCTCTGATAAGTGGATATTAATTATCCCAGAATCCCTGAATACCCAAGGCACAAATCGCATAACAAATGACTCCCATGAAGAAGTAAGGAGAGGTTCCTGATCCTGGAAGGATTGACCTAGCATTGGAGGGGAATATAAGGACAGAGAAAAAGGAGGGAGGTGATTGGAGAAGGGATGGAGAGAAGAAGGTTTATGGTACATATGGGGAGGGGGGAATCCAGGAAAGGGGAAATCATTTGGAATGTAAACAAAGAATATAGAAAATTAAAATATTAAAAAAATAAAAATAACATTGAAAATGACAGGAAGTAATAATCACTATTCTTTAATATCTCTTAATGTCAGTAGACTCAACTCCCCAATAAAAAGACATAGACTACCAAACTGGATAAGGAAACAGGACCCTACATATAGCTGCATACAAGAAACACACCTCAATGTCAAAGACAAAAACTACCTTAGAGTAAAAGGCTGGAAGACAATTTTACAATCCAATGGTCTCAGGAAATGAGCCGGAGTAGCCATTCTAATATCAGATAAAATTGACTTTCAACCTAAAGTCATCAAAAGAGATACAGAAGGACACTTCTTGCTGTTCAAAGGAAAAAATCCACCAAGAAGAACTTTCAATTCTGAACATTTATGCACCAAATGCAAGGGCACCCTCATTTGTAAAAGAAACTTTCCTAAAGCTCAAAGCACACATTGCACCTAACACAATAATTGTGGGTGAATTCAACACTCCACTCTCCTCAATGGACTGATCAAGAACACAGAAACTAAACAGGGACAGAATAAAACTAATTGAAGCTTTGGACCAATTGGACTTGACTGATATTTGTAGAACATTTCACCCTAAAACAAAAGAATGTACCTTTTCCTCAGCACCTCATGGTACCTTCTCCAAAATTGACTATATAATTGGTCACAAGACAGACCTCAACAAATATAAAAAGATAGAACTAATCCCATGCCTCCTATTGGATCAATATGGAGTAAGAGTGGTCTTCAATGGCAACCAAAACAACAGAAAGCCAACATACACATAGAGGCTGAACAATAATCTACGCAATGACACTTGGCCAAAGAAGAAATAAAGAAAGAAATCAGAGACTTTTTAGAATTTAATGAAAATGAAGGCACAACATACCCAAATCTTAGGGACACAATGAAAGCAGTGCTAAGAGGAAAACTTATAGTCTTGAGTGCCACCAAAATGAAAATGGAGAGTGCATACACTAGCAGCTTAAGGACACACCTGAAAGCCCTGGAACAAATAGACACCAATTCATCCAGGAGGAGAAGAAGACAGGAAATCATCAAACTCAGGGCTGAAATCAGTCAAGTGGAAACAAAGAGAACCATACAAAGAATCAAGGAATCCAGGAGCTGTTTTTTTGAGAAAATCAACAAGATAGATAGACCTTTAGCCAGACTGACCAAAGCGCAAAGAGAAAGAATCCAAATTAATAAAATTAGAAATGAAAGGGAGATACAACAACAGACTGAGGAAATTCAAAAAGTCATCAGATGCTACTACAAAAGCCTATACTCAACACAAGTGGAGAATGTGGAGGAAATGGACCATTTCCTAGACAGATACCAAATACCAAAATTAAATCAGGACCAAATAAATCATCTAAACAGTCCCATATCCCCTAAAGAAACAGAAGAGGTCATAGAAAGTCTTCCAACCAAAAAAAGCACAGGACCAGATGGCTTCAGTGCAGAATTCTATCAGACCTTCAAAGAAGACCTAACACCAATACTCTTCAAATTATTCCACAAAATAGAAAGTGAAGGAACTTCTTCCTTTCCAATTTGTATCCCCTTGACCTCCTTATGTTGTTTAATTGCTCTAGTTAGAACTTTAAGTACTATATTGAAAAGATATGGAGAGAGAGGACAGCCTTGTCTAGTCCCTGATTTTAGTGGGATTGCTTCAAGTTTCTCTCCATTTAGTTTGATGTTGGCTACCGGTTTGCTGTATATTGCTTTAACGATGTTTAGGTATGGGCCTTGAATTCCTGTTCTTTCCAATACTTTTAGCATGAAAGCATGCTGGATTTTGTCAAATGCTTTTTCTGCATCTAATGAGATGATCATATGGTTTTTTTCTTTGAGTTTGTTTATGTAGTGGATAGCATTGATGGATTTCCTTATATTGAACCATCCCTGCATCCCTGGGATGAAGCCAACTTGATCATGTTGGAAGATCGTTTTGATGTGTTCTTGGATTCGGTTGGAAAGAATGTTATTAAGTATTTTTGCATCAATATTCATAAGAGAAATTGGCCTGAAGTTCTCTTTCTTTGTTGGATCTTTGTGTGGTTTTGGTATCAGCGTAATTGTGGCTTCATAGAACGAGTAGGGTAGAGTTCCTTCTGTTTCTATTTTGTGGAATAGTTTGAAGAGTACTGGTGTTAGGTCTTCTATGAAGGTCTGATAGAACTCTGCAGTGAAGCCATCTGGTCCCGTGCTTTTTTTGGTTGGGAGACTTTCTATGACCCTTTTTATTTCTTCAGGTGTTATGGGACTGTTTAGTTGATCTATTTGATCCTGATTTAGTTTTTGTGTTGGATATCTGTCTAGGAAACTGTCCATTTCCTCCAGATTCTCCAGTTGTGTTGAGTATAGGCTTTTGTAGTAGGATCTAATGATTTTTTGAATTTCCTCAGTTTCTGTTGTTATATCTCCCTTTTCATTTCTAAGTTTGTTAATCTGGATACTGTCTATGTGTCCTTTGTTTAGACTGGCTAAGGGTTTATCTATCTTGTTGATTTTCTCAAAGAACCAGCTCCTGGTTTTGTTGATTATTTGTATGGTTCTCTTTGTTTCTACTTGATTGATTTCAGCCCTGAATTTGATGATTTCCTGCCTTCTACTCCTCCTGGGTGAAATAGCTTCTTTTTGTTCCAGGGCTTTCAGGTGTGTCATTAAGCTGTTAGTGTATGCTCTCTCCATTTTCTTTTTAGAGGCACTCAGGGCTATGAGTTTTCCTCTTAGCACTGCTTTCATTGTGTCCCATAGATTTGGGTATGTTGTGTCTTCATTTTCATTATGTTCTAAAAAGTCTTTAATTACTTTCTTTATTTCTTCTTTGACCAAGGTATTATTGAGTAGAATATTGTTCAGTTTCCACATATATATGGGTTTTCTGTTGTTTTTGTTGCTATTGAAGACCACTTTTACTCCATAGTGATCTGATAGGAGGCCTGGGATTATTTCGATCTTCTTAAATTTGTTGAGGTCTGTCTTGTGACCAATTATATGGTCGATTTTGGAGAAGGTACCATGAGGTGCTGAGAAAAAGGTATATTCTTTTGCCGTGGGATAGAATGTTCTCTCTATATATATCTTTTAAATCTAATTGGTCCAAAGCTTCAATTAGTTTCATTGTGTCCCTGTTTAGTTTCTGTTTTCTTGATCGGGTCCATTGAGGAAAGTGCAGTGTTGAAGTCACTCACAATTATTGTGTTAGGTGCAATGTGTGCTTTGAGCTTTAATAAAGTTTCTTTTATGAAGAAGGGTACCCTTGCATTTGGAGCATATATGTTCAGGATTGAGAGTTCTTCTTGTTGTATTTTTCCTTTGACCAGCAAGAAGTGTCCCTCAGAGTCTCTTTTGATGACTTTGGGTTGAAAGTCAATTTTATCTGATGTTAAAATGGCTACTCCAGCTTGTTTTCTTTTGCAGATGACATGATAGTCTACTTAAGTGGCCTGAATACCTCCACCAGAGAACTCCTACAGCTGATAAACAACTTAAGCAGAGTGGCTGGTTATAAAATCAATTCAAGCAAATCAGTTGCCTTCCTATACTCAAAGGATAAGCAGGCTGAGAAAGAAGTCAGGGAAATGACACCCTTCAAAATAGCCACAGACAATATAAAGTATCTTGGTGTGACTCTAACCGAAAAAGTGAAAGATCTGACAAGAACTTCAGGTCTCTGAAGAAGGAAATCGAAGACCTCAGAAAATGGAAGAATCTGCCATGTTCGTGGATTGTTAGGATTAATATAGTTAAAATGGCCATCTTGCCAAAAGCGATCTACAGATTCAATGCAACCCCCATCAAAATCCCAACTCAGTTCTTCACAGAGTTAGAAAAAGCAATTCTCAAATTCATCTGGAATAACAAGAAACCAAGGATAGCTGAAACTATTCTCAACAACAAAAGAAATTCTGGGGGAATCAGTATCCCTGACCTCAAGCAATACTACAGAGCAATAGTGTTAAAAACTGCATGGTATTGGTACAGTGACAGGCAGGAGGATCAATGGAACAGCATTGAAGATCCAGAAATGAACCCACACACCTATGGCCATTTGATCCACGTCAAAGAGGCTGAAAACATCCAATGGAAAAAAGATAGCCTTTTCAACAAATGGTGCTGGTTCAACTGGAGGTCAGCATGCAGAAGAATGTGAATTGATCCATTCTTGTCTCCTTGTACTAAGCTCAAATCCAAATGGATCAAGGACCTCCATATAAAGCCAGACACTCTGAAGCTAATAGAAAAGAAATTGGGGAAGACCCTTGAGGACATCCGTACAGGGAGAAAGTTTCTGTACAGAACACCAACAGCATATGCTCTAAGATCAAGAATTGACAAATGGGACCTCATAAAATTACAAAGTTTCTGTAAGGCAAAGGACACCATCAAGAGGACAAATCAGCAACCAACAAATTGGGAAAAGATCTTCACCAATCCTACATCAGATAGAGGGCTAATGTCCAATATACATAAAGAACTCAAGAAGTTAGACTCCAGAAAACCAAACAACCCTATTAAAAATGGGGTACAGAGTTAAACAAAGAATTCTCACCTGAAGAACTTTGGATGGAGGAGAAGCATCTTAAAAAATGCTCAACTTCATTAGTCATTAGGGAAATGCAAATCAAAACAACCCTGAGATTTCACCTTACAGCAGTCAGAATGACTAAGATTAAAAATTCAGGAGACAGCAGGTGTTGGAGAGGGTGTGGAGAAAGAGGAACACTCCTCCACTGCTGGTGGGGTTGCAAATTGGTACAACCACTCTGGAAATCAGTCTGGCGGTTCCTCCAAAAACTGGGCACCTCACTTCCAGAAGATCCTGCTATATCACTCCTGGGCATATACCCAGAGGATTCCCTACCATGTAATAAGGATACATGCTCTACTATGTTCATAGCAGCCCTATTTATAATAGCCAGAAGTTGGAAAGAACCCAGGTATCCCTCAACAGAAGAACGGATGCAAAAAATGTGGTATATATACACAATGGAGTACTATTCAGCCATTAGAAACAATGAATAAATGAAATTCTTAGGCAAACAGATGGAGCTAGAGAACATCATACTAAGTGAGGTAACCCAGTCTCAAAAGATCAATCATGGTATGCACTCACTAATAAGTGGATATTAGCCTGGAAAACTGGAATACCCAAAACATAATCCACACATCAAATGAGTTACAAGAAGATCGGAGGAGTGGAACCTGGTTATGGAAAGACTCCGTGTAGCAGTATAGGGCAAAACCAGAATAGGGAATTGGGAAGGGGTGGGTGGGACAACAGGGGGAGGAAAGGAGGCTTATGTGACTTTCAGGGAGTGGGGGGACCAGAAAAGGGGAAATCATTTGAAATGTGAATAAAAAATATATATAATAAAATAAAAATAAAATATAAAAAATGAATATATTAAATAATAAAAAAGTAGAATTATGTACATTTTCAGGTATAATTCAAGATTTACATGGAAAATATTTCTGATAAAATTCATGTAATATATAGAAAAACACATTAAAATTGACTAATGTAAAATTTAAAAAGACATTAACTAATAGAAATATTTTTCATGTAAATCTTCAATTTTATCAGAAAATGTTTGTAATTCTTCTTTCAATTAATTTATTTATGTTTTTATGTCTTTAAAAACCATTTTATCTGCATTATTTTTATGATAATCTTCAATTTTAACATATTTTTTCATATCTGTTTTCTATTTTATCAAAAATGTTTTCCCTGTAAATCTATGATCTTATCTCAAAATGTTTTTAATTTCACGTTCAATTAATTTAGAAAGGTTTTTTATGTCTACCATTTTACCTGTATAATTTTACAATCCAATCTTATAAATTAAATTAACTATAAAATAAATCATTATAATTAATGGAATATATATATGCATGTGCATGTAATAACATATTACAATGTATAATATTATAAATCACACATGCCCTATTACAATCCAAACAATATGTAGCTTCATTTGAATATATACTTCTGGAAAATAGTAACACTATAGAGGAACAATAAATATCAGAATTTTGATCTCATAATCATAGGAAATATTTGATTTTTAGAAATATTTTTAATGTGTTCTTAAACTCCTCAAAATGAAACCCGCCATTTGTGATTTCAACAAACTAGAGCAAATACAATAAGTTTTATTACAAGGTGTTATATCGTACAATTTTGGAAGACGTGCCATTCAACAATTTGCCACTTGCAAACTTAATACTCTAGTAAGCTGATGGTGATTTGCAAATTAGAGGGCTAATCATGGACATTACAGTCCAAATTATGAAAACTTACAATGCAGTAGCTCCAAGGGTAGTAAAGGAACAAGGTCCTGGCTCACAATGTTTGCCAAAACAAGATAATTCAAACTGCCTCATTCTTCCAATTCTTAAGGTGCTCAATTGATTTGATGGAAAGTACCATCTGCTTTTTTGGGTCTACTTGTTCATATCGTAAGCTCTTCCAGATGTTCTCCCCCAGATGACACCAAATAATGCTTGCCAGATATTCAGATACTTATGGACAATTGATTTTATAGAACAAAATTAGCCACAACATCCTCCCCCCACTGTCAAATTAACAACTAACAACATTTATTCAGGCTAAGCTCAATTTTCAAATAAAGGCAATTACAAGAATTAACTAGTATACACACAATGGACAAAACTCTTAAATGATGTGTAATCATCCCCTTAGTATACCATGGTTTAAATAGTACAGTGTGAAACAAACCAGTATTAAAATGATACTTTTAAATAGAGTCAAATTGCATGTTAGATGATAAGGAAATGCCACAATAAAAAAATAGATAATTTTATTTATATACAAATCAACATAAAAAGAAAATTTATGATAATTATGAACCTCATTTCAGCAAGCATTCTAATCCATACAATTGCAATATTGGGTATATATATTCTGTATTTCTTTGGTATCAGAAATTACCTTAGTTCGTGATGGATTTGAATCACTGGTAGTTCATTTTTGATAGGTAATGTTTGTTTGCATTTCACATATTTTAATCCCTTAAGGTGTCTCATGTCTTCTAGATACATTCTGTCTTTTATTCATTTAGAATTATCAGAGCAATTTCACGGTGATATTGGGAATAAATTACCACAGCTAGGATAGGAACTGCCTTCTCTGTCTGTTGATGTCTAGGTACTATAAATCTCAAGTAGTGAGGGTTCATTTTTAGTTTTAATAATGTAGTCATATTACATCTCTATTTAACCTTTGGATACTAAGCCTTATCAACAACCAGCATATGATATCACAGGAGCAAGAAGCAAAGTTTTATTATTGGGTCACTAGTGGTTTTCATGAGTGATGACACTCCAAATTTTAGTAAGGTATTTCAGATCTAATGAAACCTGACTGTGCTAAGAGTAGATATTATATATGATATCTATCTATCAATCAATCTGTCTGTCTATCTATCTATCTATCTATCTATCTATCATCTATCTATTGAGAGAACATTTACTGAAATGCTGAAATGTTTGTATATTCTGAGATGTCTGTACCTATTCTTACAAGGAGCTTAAATATACATGTCACAGTGACAGTGTTTTCAAGAAGGCATGTTTAATCAAGACAACTCTTTCAGAATGGAGAATAACATAGATCCATTGCCAATATTATTGTGCTCTCAAATGAGTTCTTTAAAGAGATGCAATACTACATGGAACATCATGACAATGTATGAAATATTTCTTTAATTCTATAGATTTTAGCTTTGGTAAAAATATTGCATTGCATGTTAGGAAAGGAAAATTTAGACTGACATTTAGTAGTTACTTAAGTAAGAGCTATACATGGACTATTTATTATTGAAGAGATCCCTACCATCAGCCTGCTACATGTAGCTGGCTATTTACTCTACAGAAGGTATGCATGTTGAGGATTCTGTTGGTCATTTTTGGTAGCATATTTGACAGATCTGCGTTTGAGTAAGTAAAACTAACTTGAGGCTGATAATGCCCCTAGAAATGGTCAGAGTGTTCGAGTCAATGAATCAAAAACACGAGTTGTATGGAAAATATCTAAAAGTACACAATGATACCCAATGATTGTATATGTAATAAGCATTCAGTCTCAGGCCTAGTGGAAAGCCAAGAACTGTTTCTCAAAAGCTGAGCTTTTCTGTGTAGGAATAATGACATTGCTTCAGAATCCTAAAGAACAGGATTGAGATTCACCTGAATGTACCTGCCAAGGTTCCAAAAAGCATCTCCATCTGTCACTGAGACTTCATGTACTATGAATCTGCTAGGTTTATATGGCAAAGCCACTTGAACAGCAGCCAACATCTGTGGTAGAATATTTCCCCCTCTTTGAAGCTCCATTGAAAATTCCCAGCTTCTCAGTGTTGTGTTCTTAGGTATTATACCATTTCTGTGATTATATAAATCACCAAATATGTGAAGGTATGAAATTCATCTTTACAGTAGTATCTGTACAGCAATGGGCCCTTAGAAATTTTAGCATAATACAAGTTTTAAAATACCAGATGGAATACTCACCCTCTGGCAAGTAAATATCTCACCAATAAATCTACAGTAGTTGTTATTTCTGTTTATTTGCTGTTCATACGTTCAATCACCATAATATCGTTAGTGCAAAGAGGCAGTGTGATATCTTTTGGAAGCCAGAAAGAATTAAGTTCCCTGAAAAATCAATTATAACTTTGAACTAGCAAATTAAAATATCATGAGAAAAAGAATATAAATATATTGCTGGGAAAGTAGCCTGAGCTGAAAGTAGCCAAGTGAAAGTTGCTTGAGATTTTTAGTCATAAGGAACTTTGAGAAAATGGGGTGTTTTTTTTTTATCAATGTGCCCGATTTAAAGGTATATAGTATTTTGTTAAAGGAAAAGAAATATCATTGAATAATCTGTTATTGTCTACTGTCTTACTCCAAGACCAATTTTTCTGCATAATACAAATAAACAATTTGACAGAGAAGAACAGTCACACTAGCCCTTTAAGAATTCTGACCATTCCTCACTAATTTTGTGAAAGCATATTCCATATACCTAATATAAATAATGTATACTGATTCAAAATGCACTAAAAATTCGAAGGAATTAAAGTGTAAGTATAATAATTATACTTTAATTCCTCAGACAGTCTCAGATTGTCTCAGACAGTCATCAAAATTTGGCCATTTTTTCCAGACCCACTGACTACAACATTAAGTACAAATCTGTTTACTCAGCCTGTATCAATAAATTTGTCTTCATGTTAATTTTTGTGCCACTGACAATTACTGTACTTTCCCAATAAACATGCTCACACTAGTTTCCTAGATTTATTATTTCATTCACTTGAAAACTCAAGTTGTTGCTTTAGCATGATGTATACCTCACAATCACACTCAAGTAATTTGGAGGCTTACTAACACTTTGAGTCTAGGCTTGGGAATGTAGCAAAATTTGATAGAGATGGGTCTTAAGTATAATAAAATTATCTGTCATGCTTACTGCCTCAGGATTGGTCACTGCTGTTTCGTCAGGGGACAGACTGGTGATTTCCTAACATGATTGTGCAAACACTGACATAACTGATGGTGTTGCCAAATGGGTAAGGACACATTCACTAAATCACAGAAAAATTAGGTCTAAAAAGGCTACTTACTTATGGTAGATCAATGAAAAAACACATTTAGTGAGTGTGAGTGCTTGTGTGTATATGCATGTTCATGTGCATAAGATTTTACACATGCAATTACATATACAAGCATATATATATAAATTCTGAAGGAAAAATATTTAAAGTTCAAATAGAATTTAGTGTCTTAATAGCTCCAGTAACATCAAAATATTCTGTACATTCATATTTTTATTTAGAAGATTGTGCTTATTATATATTAATGTTTTTATTTTAATAATAAGAATCTTATTTACTTTAACATTAACCTGCATCATAATAAATCATACAATAGCATGAGGTGCTAAGTTTATTTTCCCCAGTCTCATCACTGTGACTTCAGAAGATAAAATATCTTTCCTGGTATACATAGAAATTTCTAATCATGTAACACTTCCTCTTGGAGTTTGAATAAATAAACTATACTATTCTTTTCCCTAATGTTCAGTGATGTTTGAGAATACAGTCAATTTTATTGCATTAGTAAATTTTCAAGAGAGATTCAAAGTAATTGCAATTTTCTATTTTTTTATGCATGATATATATACTCTAGCACTCTAGCACTAGTTTGTCTACATCCTTATTATCAGTGTTAACTTACTGTGGAAATGAGAGCTTGTACGTACATATTAAAATCTAATCAGATAAGAAACTTCTTTTTAAACCAGGAATTGAGCACCTGACTTTTATCCCAACACTGATGGTATTGACAGGTGGATCATTGTTGAATTCCAGGCCAACCAGGAGCCACATAGTGAGAACCTGCCTCAAAAAAAAATCCTATTTTTATAAATCCAAAAATAATTCACAAAACACTAAAACTGCTACTATTAGGACATTATCCAGCGTTAAATTTGTATTTTTCCACATTCTCTAGACTACCAGAAGCAATATGAGAAAAAAACTAGATAGTTAGATGAATTTTGATTTAGTATATTTTGTTGGCTCACATGATTAATGCCTGTAAATTCATTTGATAGGCTGTGGAAGCTGGTGATCAAGGGAAATACACAGGGTAAAGGGATGCCTGAGAGACTAAACTGATGTTTTCATGTCTCTAACCTGTCACCCAGAGCTCACATGAAGCCAAACTTATCTATGAATGCAGCACAGCATAAAATAATAATCTTATTTAACCATTGTTAATATAATAATTTAACCTTGTTATTTGATTTCAAGCCTTCATGAACACAAAATGTATCCCAATATCAAAAAAAATTGTACATTTCTTATTGAAGTTCAAGTATGAAACCTAGGAAACAATAATGGCAATAAAATAATGTTCTGTTCTATTTCAGTAGCCCTGATAGAATGGAAATGCAACCTACCTTATCTCTATCTAATTTGTTCTGTTCATATTCTCAATTTGTTTCTAATTTGCCTGTTTTGATTTATTCATCAATTCAATGGATTTTTATATTTTAAACCTGTGTCAAGGATTACCATCTGGCTTATTCAGTCCCTCAAATACAATATTTATATCACTTATAATCACCTCTAAGGATACTCTAAGAAATAATATTCTACCAGAAGACAACCCCACCATTTTTATTTTACTATATACTGATTAACAAGTATAATGGAAGTTCAGTCAAAAGAACAAATGTATTAACATTAATAGTTTCAACTTGAAAATTATGATTTAACATTTCAAAGAATATTGACTACTATTCATTTTTAAATTATAAAAATAAATAAAAAACTAAGATTTATAGAAAATCCCATTTTATTTACTAGAACACTGTTATTATTAATTTTATTTTATTCTAATTTATAGCTGAAGCTACTAAAGTAGAGATAATTTAAATAATTTGCCCAAGGTCTCAGAGTTAATGATTTCTTGCTCTTAATCACTATGCTGCACAGCTAAAACCTATCCTTAGAAGATAGATAATCATTACAAAGTTAAATATAGAATGTAATAATTTCACTGTACATTTTCATTTATACTTTCAATAGGTTCAAGATTATATAAAATAACTTTATTGGCATTTTCATTAGATTTTGGGAAAATACTAGTATTTATTGCTTCATTCTATATAAAACATAGGGAAATACATCGTTTTACTTTTACTGAATCACAATAACAATGATACAGGCAAGACATAATATGCAATTGTAAATATATTGTGAACATAAGTGTAACAAATTTAACATATATCATAAAGTATATTATTTACTGTGCTTCTTATTTGATTTTTTCATGTAATTTCATCCTATCCTTAAAAAATATAATATTTAGCTCTAGAAGCACTGCTGGGAGCTGAAATAAAAATTGATTCAGCAGCTAAGAAATTGTACTGCCCTTGAGGAATTCAGAGCCCCTAATCCCAACATCCAAGTCAGGTGGCTCACAGATGGTTACTCCAGTTCTAGGACATATTATGTCCTCCTCTGTTCTCTGCAGCATACATATGTACATAATGATTCACATGTAGTCTCACATACAAACACACACACACACACACATACACACACAGATACACGCAAAGATACACACTCAGGCAATTAAAATAAAAATAAAATCTCAAGAAAAGTCCCGATATATCTTAGTACAGGAGAATGAATTCAAGATGTTTAGCATGCTAGGAAGCATATTCCAATTAGTTTATATCCTAAGCTTCTGTCAATCCCTTTTTCTAAGCTTTTATAATGACCCTACTATTTATTTTTTATTTATTCTTAAGAAAATAACAACTTTTGACTCTATGTTAGAATAATATGCATTGAGATTTGTTTTCTTTCTATTAGTTTGAAAATTTTATGTTTCTTTAGTGATTTTGAGCCATGATGATACATGAAAATGGACATTCAAATGATTTTGTTTTATTTCCTTTAGCATTATAATAAAGGAAACAGTATTAATTGTTGAAGTGCTTCTTATAATTCAAGAAAGTCAAGGAAAATGAACAGTAATTCCTGGATTTATTTTTTCATTAAAAATATTCTTACCTTATATAAAGCTAGATCATTTTGAAATCTCACTGACTTAGCAAACTAAGATCTTTCTGAAGATAGATAAACACATGTCTGTGAATTTTTAATAATGTAAACATAATTATAAAAGCATAATAACAGACTTTCAGAACTTTATTACAGCTTGTCTTTATAGTTTTACTCATGCATGCAGTACAAAACAGTTGATGTCTTCCTTTCATTTTCAGTGCATATTGAAATTGCCTTGATGGGTGAATGACTGAAAATCAAAATAAATTGTTAAGAGAAAAAGATGTTTCATCTTTATGTATTTCAAAATTCTTGATTTATCATTTTAAAAGTGAAATGACATGAACAATTCACAATTTGGATGAGTCTCAAATTTTTAATTAAGACTTTAAACCATGTCTCCTTGCATGCTATGACATCTTTTGAGCATTAATTAGATTTGTTGAGAAGATAAACAAAGAAAGCAAAAGTAAAACAGAAAAGCAGATGAACACATCCTTTCTACATATTACTCAGTTCATGATGCGAGGTACATAATTTGATTATTTAAACCAAAATTTCAATAATTTTACAAAAATATTTGGAAATTACAGATGTAAATTGGACAACAATTTTAAAGTTTTCAAGAAACAACGTATACCAAACAGAAATATGTGTGTCAAATTCTGTCTCACTATTCTGTTCCATTGATCTATATATCTACTACACTGTGTGTGTAACATTAATTATTGGGACGATGAAGTCCACATAAGCATCAGTTACAATGTTCCCAAATATTTTAATTTTTGGTCTTTTCTGATATTGTTTTATAATCATTCTAGGACTTCAAAATAATTAACCATATATTTTGTAAAGTAAAACACAGAAATTTTGAAATATTGCTCCATATGTCAGATGATGGCATTGAGCAAAATTGTCTTTTTTTTTTAGAATGCATCATCCGTATTAATGGTATTTTCCCCATTTATTTACATCATGTCTATTTTTAATTGGAATTTTAGAATTCACAGAATATAAATCTTCAGCAGGTTTTATTAGTTTTATATCAATGGTATAATTTTCCTTAATGAAACTGTGTCTATGTTAGTCAGGGATCTCTAAAGAAAGAAAATATATGATTTAATACATATGTACATATATGTAGATGTTTTATTAGAGTGATATACAGGCTGTGAGACAGGAAGCTCAACAATGGCTATATCTAGATAAGTGGACTAAGAATTTGGCAGGTTATTTAGTCCACAAGACTGGATGCTTCATTTGATGTTAACTGTAAGTTGCAATCTACAAGAGAAAAGTACAAGTATCCATGAAGGAATGCTTCAGAAACAAGATGGATGACCTTACTAGAGACAGAGACAGAGACAGAGAAAGAGGCAGAGAAAGAGACATACAGACAGAGAGAGACAGAGAGAGACAGAAAGAGGGAGAGAGAGAGAGAGAGAGAGAGAGAGAGAGAGAGAGAGAGAGAGAGAGAGAGAGAGAGAGGAGAGAGAGAGAGCAATCAAGGAAAAGCAAAAAGATTGTTTTTGCATGTCCTTATAAGTATGTTTTGACAAGAAAGTATGGACCATATTTATGGTTGGTCATTCCACCTCACATACATGATCTAGTCAAGAGTATCTCTCATGAGAGGAGTAAGAATGTGCCCAGCTGGTTGGCTTTTGGTTGAGTCCAGATTTAACCTAAGAGATAGCTAAAATTAGCATTACATTACCATCACTTATAAACATAAGATATAATCACATCTTTTTTTATCATGTTTAAATTCCAAATAAAAAACAGGAACCACATCATGATTTTACCATACAAACACATTATTTATTATAGAATACATAGTACTTTTCTTATGGAATGCTTAATATTATAGTGTGTAATAACTTAAATATGTAACCACTGATATTATCTCAATTGATGCTACAATGAATATAAAGAAAAATACATGTTTAAAATATGTACACATGCACAAATATGTTCTTAACAATACAGGACAGAAATCTTCATGCTAATTAAAATCCTCGTCTCTTCAATTTGTTACAGGTCTTTACCAGTTCTTTTAGAATACCATGTTCTGTTAAACATCCTCTATTCCCTTTATCCCCAGCAAGTACCTTAGAAGTCTTGGGTTTTTTCCTGAAGGAATGAACCATAGCTTTATTTCTGAATGATCTATGCCCTTTGTCATCCTGATTGCAAACTAGTAGTTGTAGTTTTACATAGACTTTAATCTTAGGACATGTAACTTAGGCTCTTTATTCCTGTGAAGATGCACTATGAATATTGCAGCTTTTGTAAGAAAAACACATAATTGGGTCTGGTGTACAGTTTCATAGGTTAAGGTATATCATCATGGAGGAAAGCATGTGGGTATTCAGGCAGACACTGTGCTGAAACAGCTGAGAGTTCTACAACCATGGTCTCCAGACTATATGAAGTGAACTGAGCCACAGACATAGATTGAAATTTTGAAAGTTCAAGCCCTACTTCTTTGTGATGCATTTCCTCCACCACAATATGTTTACATCAACAAGGCCAGACCTCCTAATACTCCTAAGGCTATTTTTTTCCACTGGATAGTTGTAGTTTCTTTGTCAAGTTACCATATGGGTAACTGTGGGTTCATTTATGGGTCTTCAACTCTATTCCATTGATATACTTGTCTGTCACTGTACCAATAACTTGCAGTTTTTAACACTATTTCTCTGTAGTACTGCTTGAGTTGATGACCCAGAAATGGCTATATTTTTTCCATCCAGTGGAAAAAGATAGCCTTTTCAACAAATGGTACTGGTTCAACTGGCAGCTAGCACACAGAAGAATGCAAATCTATCCATTCTTATCTCCTTGTACTAAGCTCAACTCCAAGTAGATCAAGGAGCTCCACATAAAACCAGTCACACTGAAACTAATGGAAAAGAAAACTGGAGAAGACCCTTGAGGACATAGCACAGGGGAAAAGTTCCTTACCAGAACACCAATAGCTTATGATATAAGAACAAGAATTGACAAATGGGAGCTCATAAAACTGCAAAGTTTCTGTAAGGCAAAGGACACAGTCAATAGGACAAAATGGCAAGCAAAAAAATTGGGAAAAGATCTTTGCCAACCCTATATCCAAGAGAGAGCTAATATCCAATGTATACAAAGAACTCAAGAAGTTAGACTCCAGAAAGCCAAATAACCCTATTAAAAATGGGGTACAGAGAGTTAAACAAAGAATTTTAAGCTGAGGAATAATGAATGGCTGACTCTGGCTTCCTGGCCTGTTTGTATACCTGCCCTTCAGTCATCTCCAATAATGGACTACAATTTGGAACTGTGAGCCAAATAAAATTTTCATTGTTTGTTTGTTTTTGGTATGTTTTGTTTTTTTGTTTGTTTTGTTTTTTGTTTTTAGCATTTCATTATTAGCAATAGTACTCCTAACTTGGATAATGTGTATGGTTGCCAAAGAGATTCCCTTCTGGGACTCTCTTAGTAACTTTTAGGTTTTTTGCTTGAAACTGGAGCCAGTTAATTGTATAATTGAATTCATTCTATTTCTTTGACAGTTTATCCAGAGAGGCTAGAAGCAACCATCCAGCATCATTGTTTTTCTTATATTTGCATAAATTGCCCAAAATGTTATGTACAGAGTCATTAAATTCCTTGCTTTTCACAATATTTGAATGTATCTAGGGAGATTCATGCAAAACATGGTGACAGCTCTGTCCCTACCCTTACTACATATAATTGCCTTTCTTGTGATATACTTATGTTTTTAAAAGAGCAAAGTCTACAAATAAACCAGATGCACTAGATTTGGGTACACTTCCTTAAAGTTATTCTGTGTCTTCTTTATTTTGTTAAGAATGTGAAAAAAATGTCTTCAGGTGTCATCTTCACAAAGTCATCTGGGATACGAGAACCTCAATTGAAGAATTATCTCAATCAGATTGGCCTCTGGGCATTTGTGGGTCATTTTGCTGATTAATGATTGATGTGGGTTGGCTTAGCCCTCTATGAGCAGTACCACATCTAACATGTGATTCTAGCTTGTATATAAAAGCACTATTACTGATGCTATGGTGTGCTTACAGAAAGGAGCCTAGCATGACTGTCTTCTGAGAGGCCCAACAAGCAGCTGACTGAGACAGATGCAGATACTTACATCCAACCACTGAAATGAGCCTGGGGTCCCATGTGGTTGAATTTGGGAAAGGCTGGAAGAATCTGAGGAGGAGGATGACCCTAAAGGAACACCAGCAGTCTCAACTCACCCAGACCTCTGAGATCTCTCAGACACTGAGCCACCATCCAGGCAGCACACACCAGCTGGTTCAAGGACCCTGCACATATACAGCAGACTTCAATGGGAGAAGAGGCACCTAACCCTTGAGAGATCCCAAGGAGGAGGGAAGCCTGGAAGGAGGGTGGCAAACATCTTTAAGATGGGGAGGAGGTAAGGGATAAGGAATTGTGAGAGGGTAGGCCAGGCCAGGAGGGGGGGACAACAGCTGGATTTTTTTTTTAAAAAGGTAATTAAAAGAAAAAAAGGAAGCAGTGTGAATGTACATTTACAATAGTGTTAAAATTCAGTATGTATACAATATGTCAATTATGTTAAGTATTTTTAAACTCCTCTAGCATACTTACTTTTTAAATAAAGAAAGCTAAATGTGTATTAGCAAGAAATGAAGGTCAGAAGAATTTTGCACAGACATTCTTAAAATAATGTTTATGGATTTTAAGTCCTTTTCTTTCCTTTACTTGTTCTTTCCTTTGCTTCAGTTGTTTCCTTTGTATCAATTGTTTTTGCTTCTTTGTGAGATTTTTTTTTATGTTTTAACTTTGACTTGTTTTGTGCAGATTTGATTGGTACTAGGAATTGCTTTAAAAAAATCCCATATTTCTGTTGTGAAAAAAATGTATCTAAAATGGACTATGTACAAAATATTCAGGTCTTGAATAAATTTATTGACATCTCTCACCTGTTTGATTGTATTTTCCTGTATTTCTTGAAGCGATGTTTTCATTTTTCTATAACAACCTCTATCATGTTTATAAGATTGGATTTAAGATCTTCTTATGCTCTGTTTTCTTAGGCTAACCATGGCCTGCTGCAGAATGGATAGGTGGGCTTTCTTGGAATAATACTGCTCTGGATCTTTTTGATTTTGTTCTTAAGCTGTTCTTTATGCATCTTCCCCCCCCCATAGTTTATAACTAATCATGATGATGGCAGGACTTCTTGGGAAAGCAGGGGAAGCTATAACCCAAACAATGAACTTCAGGGAACCTCACTCAGCTGGCTATAACTCAGATGGACCTCAATCTGCCTGCTGTGCTCCAGTTGAAAAGATTGTTAGGAGATTGGTGGGGTGGTTTTCCAGTCTGGGTTATTGAGTTTCTATAAGGCTCCTTCATACTCATATGTGGGTTCAGTGCTCAGTATTGCAGGTCAGGCAATCATGTGCAACTCGTTTCTGTCAACTGTGCTCCAGCAGACCAGACTGTTAGGAGAATGGAGTTGCACATTTCCAAGTTGCATATTCTTGCCCCCCCCTCAAACCCCACAGGCCACCACAGGGAAATAGAACACTCTTGGAGTCCCACAACTATATTCCTTTTAATATTGCATGTTGTTTTATTATATTATATATTATATGTTTGAATTCTTTGGTTAATCATGCTATTTTTTTTCCTTTTTTATTAGCTATTTTCTTTATTTACATTTCAAATGTTTTCCCTTTCCAGGTCTCCCCTTTGGAAACCCTGTATACCATACCCCTCTCACTGCCTCTATGAGGGTGCTCCCCTACCCACCCACTCCAGTCTTCCTGCCATAGCATTCCCCTCAGGGCATGGAAGCCCCTCAGGCTCAAGGGTCATTCTTTCCACTGATGTCCAACAAAGCCATCCTCTGCCACATATGTGGCCAGTGCCATGGGTTTCTCCATGTGTATTCTTTGGTTGGTGGTCCAGTCTCTGGGAGCTCTGGGGATCTGGTCTGTTGACACTGTTGCTCCCCACATGGGATTGAAAACCCCCTCAGCTCCTTCAGTCCCTTCATGGGGACTACCCTATTACATGTTGGGGAATCCTCTGGGTATATGTCCAGGAGTGGTACAGAGGGGTCTTCCAGAAGTATCATGCCCAGTTTTCTGAGGAAACACCAAACTTAATTCCAGAGTGGTTGTACCAGCTTGCCACCCCACCAGTAGAGGAGGAATGTTCCTTTTTCTCCACATCTTCGCCAGTACCTGTTTTCACCTGAGTTTTTGGTCTTGGCCATTCTGACTGGTGTGAGGTGAAACCTCGGGGTTGTTTTGATTTGCATTTCTCTGATGACTAAGGCTGTTGAATATTTCTCTAGGTGCTTCTCAGCTATTCGATATTCCTCAAGTGAAAATTCTTTGTTTAGCTATGTACCCCATTTTTAATAGGGTTATTTGGTTCTCTGGAGTCTACCTTCTTGAGTTCTTTGTATATCTTGGATATTAGCCTTCTATGAGTTGTAGGGTTGGTAAATATCTTTTCTCAATTTGTTGGTTGCTGTTTTGTCCACTTGACAGTATCCTTTGCCTTACAGAAACTTTTTTAATTTTATGAGCTCCCATTTGTCAACTTGTGATCTTAGAGCATATGAAGAATATTGTCCTGAGTGAGGTGACCCAATCACAAAAGAACACACATGATATGCACTCACTGATAAATAGATATTAGCCCAGAAGACCAGAATACCCAAGAAACAAGTCACATATCAAATGATGCCCAAGAAGAAGGAAGGAAATGCCCCTGGTCCTAGAAAGGCTCAGTGCAGCAGTGTAGGAAATTACAAGATAGGGAAATGGGAAGGGGTGATTGGGGAGCAATGGTAGGGAAGTGGGCTTATGGAACTTTTCGGGGAGGGGGTATCCAGGGAAGGGGATATCATTTCAAATGAAAATAAAGAATATACCAAATAAAAAAGAAGAAATCCATAACTATTTCAATGAATACCTTAAAAAATTTTCATCCTGTTTATTGCCTAGCTATATTACTCTTGAGCATGTATCTAAGAGACTCTCCATCCTACCACAGATACACTTAGTCATCTAAGTTCAAGTGGGCTCTATACATAAAGGCCAGAAATTAGAAACATCCTAAGTGTACAGTAATAGATGAATGGATAAAGAAAATGTATTTTATATGCAAAGCATAATATTATGTAGCATTCTAAAAAATAAAATCATGAAAGTCACAGATAAATGAAACAATCTAGAATAAAAAAATCAACCTGAGTTAAATAACCCAGAACAGAAAAAGGAAATATGATATATATTTGTTTATATGTGAATGATTGCTGTTAATTCTTTGAAAAGTATGCTCCAATTTTTATAACAACAGAAAACAGGTATATATTAAGTGATAACAATACAGAGACAGATCTGTCTCTGATGAGAAAAAAAGAACGGATAATTATCTGTGAATGATTAGAGGAACTGATATAGGAAGATTAAATGGAGAGTTGGTTGGAAGAGAGGGCGAGGAACAGGATAAAGAGATGAATAGCTGAACCAGGACTATTTGAAGGGTCGTATTAAAACCTCAAACAGTAGAAGCTCCCTAAAGTCTGTATAGGCCTAAAGTCAAATTAAATGCAATCACGAAATAATTGGGAAGAGAGAGCCCTAAATGGAAATTTCTAGTCACCAAATAATGCTTCCTATACTGACTATGAGCTACATCTAATATAGCTGTTGGGCAAAAGGGTCACATGGGAACAACCTCACAACCCAGAATATTTCCATGTCCATTCAATGTTCTCTACAAAGTAATGGTAATGTCTTATCACTAAAGACGAAAGCTACAGACTCGTCAAACAGGAAAAAGTCAAGCTAGTGACTACATTGTGACTTTACCCCTAATGACTTGTGTTCATTATATTGAAAATTACTCTGCATGGTATAAAAGGGAAAAGGTAATCATCAGCTATGAAACTTTTCAATCTCCAAGTATGACTCACCCTTCTATCCTATATAACAGTCAATTCTAAATGATTAAAATGTGTAGGTAGTGAGTGGTCCTACTAGGAGATGTGGTTTGTGGGAATCAGTGTGTCCTTGGAGATAATGTGCCCTGGGAGTGGATTTTAAGTTCTCAGATGCTTACACCAATCTCAGTATGGCACTATCTTCAAGATGCCTTTCAATCCATGACTGTAGGCACGCTGTCATGCTTCCACCCATGACACGAATGAAGAAAATCTATGAACTAAGGCAGACACAAATAAATCCTTTCCTTTATAAGAGATGCTATGGTCATTGCATCTCCAAACAACACTAAAAACCTGAACTATGACACCCACATTCCTATATGTAATTTATCATTTAAAATTCCATTGGGGAAAACATGTTATAACTATAATTAAAAGAGATAAGGTGTTTCATATAAATCTTATTGATTCAACATGTTTTTAAACTGTGATATGATGCTATTATCTAGAAAGCCATTGAGTATTCTGAAATTTATAACTCTGGGTTTGATCTCCACCACAAAATAAAACAAAATGTATATAATTGTGTATACTTAGAATTCCGGCACCTAGGAGAATCAAAAGATTAAGATCATACTCAACACACATAATTTTAAAAGCCAGTGCAGGCTAGAGATCATTCTTAAACAAAACAGAACACAACAGCATATCACAAAAAGTCATTGAAATTGTTACTATAGTTTGACCTGAGTAAATTAAAATTAATACATCATAATTTGAGAGATTTTTGATGGAAAATAATCCTTTGATCTTTTTTGGTTCACTTCTTGATTATGTTTTATTGAATAATCTCACCTGTAATTATAACTAAAATACTTCCCATTTATGCAATTGTTTATTGGTGATTTTCAGTTTGATTTTAACTCACTGAAATTTGTAATATTAATTATATATTCTGCCCCATAATTAAAATTCATATCTTAAATAATGAAGCTAGTATTTAGATATTTGTGTATTTCAGAGAAATGTTCTGAATAAATGTTAAATATTCATAATGAATGCTCATATACAAAGGACATATGTATTAAAGACTCTCATACACATTTTAGAACACTATTTTTGTGTCATCAACTTTTTGAATAAGATAATATTGACAATATCCATCTTCTTATGTGTGAATAACTTATTTTCAAAAAATATTTGAGAATTCCATGCATACATATTATGAGGTTTGATGAAATCCACCTACTTTCTGTTCCCTACAAGTTCTTCTCATTTTCTTTGCTATTCCCCTCCAAGTTCAAATGTTCTTTTTTAAAAATATTCACAATCCACTTAGTGTGTATGGGTGGGGACAATTTACTGAAGCATTATTCTCCAAGGCATCCCATTCCTGAGCAAAACTGAGTTTACAACCTCCCTTTGCATAAATTTCCAGAGATACTCAGCTAGTAGTGGAACTTCATGAGCTTCTATCTCATCCATGCTGGGATTATGGCTGGGTTGAATTTGTTCAAATCTTGTGTATAGAGTCACAGCCACTGTGAGTTCATCTGTTCAGTGGCATTATAGTCTACAACAAATACTGTTTCATTGAAGGTGAACACTGCACATGGCCTTTATTATATTTCCATTTATCTCTATTGCAACCACTCCTAAGTATTGGGTATATTTATTCTTCACTGAGCTCAGAACTCCACACTACAAGGTTTACTAATATAATGTAATGATCATAGACAGTTAAGAGGTGGTTTATTGCATTGTTCACTTTGCTAAATAATTGTTTTGTGTTCTTCCCAAGTATACATGACAAAAACAAATATGGATTTTAGTCCTAATTAACAGTACCAGAAATTAATACTCTCTTCATATCAGGCTTTTAGTCAAATCAGAAAGTAGTTTTGTGAATTTTGTCAAATGCTGTTTCAGCATCCAATGAAATGACCATGTGTTTTTTTTTTGTTTGTTTGTTTGTTTTGAGTTTGTTTATGTAGTGGATTGCTTTGATGGATTTCCGTATATTGAACCAACCCTGCATCCCTGAGATGAAGCCTACTTGATCAAGGTGGATGATCGTTTTGATGTGTACTTGGATTCAGTTGGCAAGAATTTTATTGAGTATTTTTGCATCGATGTTCATAAGGGAAATTGGTCTGAAGTTTTGTTTCTTTGTTGGATCTTTGTGTGGTTTTGGTATCAGCGTAATTGTGGCTTTGTAGAAGGAATTGGGTAGTGTTCTTTCTGTTTCTATTTTGTGGAATAGTTTGAAGAGTATTGGTGTTAGGTCTTCTTTGAAGGTCTGATAGAATTCTGCACTGAAAGCATCTGGTCCTGTGCTTTTTTTGTTTGGAAGACTTTCTATGACCCCTTCTATTTCTTTAGGGGTTATGGGACTGTTTAGATGATCTATTTGGTCCTGATTTAATTTTGGTATTTGGTACCTGTCAAGGAAATTGTCCATTTCCTCCAGATTCTCCAGTTGTGTTGAGTATAGGCTTTTGTAGTAGGATCTGATGATTTTTTGGATTTCCTCAGTTTCTGTTATATCCCCCTTTTCATTTCTAATTTTCTTAATTTGGATACTTTCTCTGTGCCCTTTGGTCAGTCTGGCTAAGGGTTTATCTATCTTGTTGATTTTCTCAAAGAACCAGCTCCTGGATTCGTTGATTCTTTGTATGGTTCTCTTTGTTTCCACTTGATTGATTTCAGCCCTGAGTTTGATGATTTCCTGTCTTCTACTTCTCCTGGGGGAATTGGCTTTTTTTTTTCTTCTAGGGCTTTCAGGTGTGTCATTAAGCTGCTAGTGTATGCTCTCTCCATCTTCTTTTTGGAGGCACTCAGGGCTATGAGTTTTCCTCTTAGCACTGTTTTCATTGTGTCCCAAATATTTGGGTATGTTGTGCCTTCATTTTTATTAAATTCTAAAAAATCTCTGATTTCTTTCTTTCTTTTTTTTTGGCCAAGGTGTCATTGAATAGAATATTGTTCAGCCTCCATGTGTATGTGGGCTTTCTGTTGTTTTTGTTGCTATTGAGAACAACTCTTACACCATAGTGATCTGATAGGAGGCATGGGATTAGTTCGATATTCTTGTATTTGTTGAGGTCTGTCTTGTGACCAATAATATGATCAATTTTGGAGAAGGTACCATGAGGTGCTGAGAAAAAGGTATATTCTTTTGCTTTAGGGTGAAATGTTCTATAAATTTCAGTCAAATCCAATTGGTCCAAAGTTTCAATTAGTTTACTGTGTCCCTGTTTAGTTAAAGACTTGGAAAGAACAGGAATTCAAGGTCCATACCTAAACATAGTAAAAGCAATATACAGCAAACCAGCAGCCAGCATCAAACTAAATGGAGAGAAACTTGAAGCAATCCCACTAAAATCAGGGACTAGACAGGGCTGCCCACTTTCTCCTTATCTTTTCAATATTGTACTTGAGGTACTAGCTCAGGCAATTAGAAAACATAAGGAGGTCAAAGGGATACAATTTGGAAAGGAAGAAGTCAAACTATTATTATTTGCAGATGATATGATAGTCTACCTAAGTGACCCAAACACCTCCACTAGAGAACTCCTACAGCTGATAAACAACTTCAGCAAAGAGACAGGTTAAAAAATCACCTCAAGCAAATCAGTAGCCTTCCTATACTCAAAGAATAAGCAGGCTGAGAAAGAAATTAGGGAAATGACCCCCTTCACAATAGCCACAAACAGTATAAAGTACCTTGGTTGACTCTTACCAAACATGTGAAAGATCTGTATGACAAGAACTTCAAGTCTATGACGAAGGAAATGGAAGACGACCTCAAAAAATGGAAAAACCTCCCATGCTCATGGATCGGCAGGATTAATATAGTTAAAATGGCCATTTTGCCACAAGCAATAAACAGATTCAACGCAATACCATTCAAAATCCCAACTCAATTCTTCACAGAGTTAGAAAGAGCAATCTTCAAATTCATCTGGAATAGCAAAAAACACATGATAACTAAAACTATTCTCAACAATAAAAGAAATTCTGGGGGTTATCAGTATCCCTGACCTCAAGCAATACTACAGAGCAATAGTGTTAAAAACTGCATAGTATTGGTACAGTGACAGGTAGGCGAATCAATGGAACAGGATTGAAGATCCACAAATGAACCCACACACCTATGGCCACTTGATCCTCAACAAAGTGGCTGAAAACATCCAATGGAAAAAAGATAGCCTTTTCAACAAATGGTGCTGGTTCAACTGCATGTCAGCATGCAGAAGAATGCGAATTGATCCATCCTTGCCTCCTTGTACTAAGCTCAACTTCAAATGGATCAAGGACACCCACATAAAGCCAGACACTCTGAAGCTAATAGAAAAGAAACTGGGGAAGACCCTTGGGGACATCGGTACAGGGCGAAAGTTCCTGAACCGAACACCAATAACTTATGCTCTAAGATCAAGAATTGACAAATGGGACCTCATAAAATTACAAAGTTTCTGTAAGGCAAAGGACACCATCAAAAGGGCAAATCGGCAACCAACAAATTGGGAAAAGATCTTCACCAACCCTACATCAGATAGAGGGCTAATATCCAATATATATAAAGAACTCAAGAAGTTAGACTCCAGAAAACCACATAACCCTATTACAAAATGGAGTACAGTGTTAAGCAAAGAATTTTCACATGAAGAACTTCGGATGGCGAAGAAATATCTTAAAAAATGCTCAACTTCATTTGTTATTAGGGAAATGCAAATCAAAACAACCCTGAGATTTCATTTACAGCAGTCAGAATGTCTAAGATTAAAAATTCAGGAGACAGCAGATGTTGGCAAGGATGTGGAGAAAGAGGAACACTCCTCCACTGCTGATGGGGTTGCAAATTGTTACAACCACTCTGGAAATCAGTCTGGCGGTTCCTCCAAAAACTGTGCACCTCACTTACAGAAGATCCTGCTATACCACTTCTGGGCATATATCCAGAATATCCCCCAGCATGTAATAAGGATACATGCTTCACTATGTTCATAGCAGCCCTATTTATAATTTCCAGAAGCTGGAAAGAACCCAGGTATCCCTCAACAGAAGAGTGGATGCAAAAAATGTGGTATATATACACAATGGAGTACTATTCAGCCATTAGAAACAATGAATTCATGAAATTTTTAGGCAAATGGATGGAGCTGGAGAACATCATAAAAGTGAGGTAACACAGACTCAAAAATTGAATCATGGTATACACTCACTAATAAGTGGATATTAACCTAGAAAACTGGAATACCCAAAACATAATGCACACATCAAATGAGGTACAAGAAGAAAGGAGGAGTGGCCCCTGGTTCTGGAAAGACTCAGTGAAAGAGTATTCAGCAAAACCAGAACGGGGAAGTGGGAAGGGGTGGGTGGGAGGACAGGGGAAGAGAAGGGGCCTTACGGGACTTTCGTGGAGTGGGGGGGCTAGAAAAGGGAAATCATTTGAAATGTAAATAAATTATATCGAATAAAAAAAAAAGAAGAAAAAGAAAAAAAAAGAAAAAGAAAAGAAAGAAAGTGGTTTTGTATTCCCATAACATTCATGTTACTCTTTTAGCAGAACTTTTCAGCGGGGCAGTTATTATAGTTCACGGGCTTTTGGCTCTGTAATGTTGTTGATTATTGTTCTCTCAAAAGAATATGCATAGTATTCCTTAGCACTATGAAAGCTGTCTAATAGAGAGGAAGAGGGCAGGTTAGTTTCAGCTTGATTTCTCCATATACTGTCACTCAAACACATTGAATCATGAGGACTAGAGTCTTGCCATCAAACTCTAAAATTCTTAAGGAATAATATGTCATTTTTATTTTAATTTCAGTTAGTTATAATTGCCTTAATAAAATGATTATTTGTGTTTTCTGTATATATAATTCATATAAATACCTGTATGTACTATAAATGGTTCTTCTACCCAAAATTCTAACATTTCAGCATTCTGTAGGATATGGAATTATCCTTTGCTACATACCATGTTTCATGATCAAACTATATTACATGAGATTATGTATCAAAACAACCAAGGATTATAAAAAGTTGATCCATATGAACTGATTATATACTCAAAATAATCTAAACTTTTTATTTTCTATTAGGCTTTTCTAGCTGTAGAGCTAATTTAAAATTTATATGTTATAACGGATTAATATAGTAACATATTTTGTATAATATCTTTATTTTGTTAGTTTAAATTCTCAGTATTGTTTACTTATTCCATTTCACCACTTGCATTTTATTCTGTGAAGAATCATTGGGTCTGTAGGTACAAATCCAAGAATTCTTATATTTAAAATACTAGACTTTAATGCAGTATTTTATTTGTGTGTTTGGCTTTCTTGCTTAGTATTGTTATCCACCTGTATTGTTATAAATTAAAAGGCAATATTTAAAATTATTTTTTGAAAAATGTTCTTCAGTATATTTGAACATATTGTTTCCCTTACTCTGCCTTTCCATTTCCTGCCCCTCCATAGCCACCAAACTTTATGTTCTTTTCTTTTACATAAAAGAAAAAACAAGTATATACAATAAAACCTAAGAAACTAAAAGTCCCCCAAACATAACACAAACATTTATAAAAACATCTGGAATCCATTTAGTGTTAGTTATATATTCCTAAGTATGAGATATGCCCTGGAGTATAGATGATTTACCCAGAATATTGCACTCTGTCCTGGGATTTTAACTGTTCTGATTTAATGCAGGACTAGTTCTTGTACAAATCTTTGTGAGTTTGTGTATGTTTCAATCATATGTCTGAAAGATATTTCCTTGGAACCATCCACAATATTTGGTGTTTAACATTTTTTTGTCCCCTCATCCACATAGATACTTGAGCCCTGAATTGAAATTAGATGCCATTAAGAATTCATTTTTTAAATAGTAAATAGTATTCAATTTTGTATATAAATGGTACTTCATGTTTTAATTAATAATTTGATGCAAACTTAGGTTGCTTCTATATCCTAGTAGGTAAGAATATTAAACATTATTGAATATGTATATCCAACTGACAAGTCTTACCCACTATCAGTTAGCTGTTCCTCAACATGCATGCCTAAACGCATACACCTTTGAGCATAAACAAATGGACTTAGTAGGTTGTATGTGCTTATGTGAGTATGAGTGTATGCACATGTAACAATAATAGTGAAATAAAAATTGGTATTTTATTTCACTATATTTATTTCACTATAAAAATAGGATGTTTAATACAAGAATTTTAGAGGGAGTTTGAATACGGTATCTGTTGGTGGAAGAGGTATAAACAATAAAATAAAATAAACATATAAAAATTTCTAAAAATCTAAAAATTATAAAATATTAAATTTAAAATCAAGATTAAGAAATTTTGATGTGACTTAAAATTACCACTATGAACATTTAAAAGTTATTAAAACTGTGTGCTCATGAATAATTACTTTCATCTTGAAAGTCCTCTCTATCCAGAAGGATTTGTGCTTTCTGGACCCCCACATAACTACAAGTTAATGACAAATATTTACCTTTGTCATTGAAAATAGATAGTGTATATTTAACTGAGTATACTTTGATTGGTTAACATTGACTTAGAGAGGCAAGCTCTATATAGACTGTATAGAGGATGTTTACAACATTGGAAAAAAAGAACAGAAATGGGAAAGGAAATTATAATTCAAACTGAAGTCAGCAGCAATGATTTACATTTTAGTTGTGCATACATACTGGCTATTTATTGTATATAGATGCTTAGAGAACCTTTCCTGGGGATGTGCATTCAATCAAGACAAGGACAATAAGCTGTGTTAAAATAGGAATGCCAGGACCAGGAGGCAAGAGTGGGTAGATTGGTGAGAACGGGGAGGGGTGATGCATTAGGAGGATTTTGGGGGGAAATCAGGAAAGAGACCAACATTTGAAATGTAAACAAAGAATATATCTAATTTTAAAAATTGCTATCAGAATCAGTAGATTTAGAGACAACATTTTTATTATTGTTTCCTCTCTATAAACAAACACAGAATTAATAGTGACTTAACCATTGAGTGAATGCTGACCTGCAGAATTGTATCAGCTACTGAGGAAAATACTGACACCTAATCCCAAAGAATTACATCATGTCCTTTAATAACAATAGCTAAGAACAACTCATAGGGGGCAATTAATGTTCACATTAGGATTCACCAGCCACATAGGCAGAGAAGAAAAGGATAGACAGCATAGGTCAAGGTTCTGCACTGTTGCCCATTCAAGGGACATCCTGAGAGGATGGAAACCAACTTTCTTATTCTAAACCCTTTCTATTTTTTTTGGTTATTTGTTTTCTATTGTTTTGTTTTATTTTTAAAGTAAGTGTATTATTATTTTTTCTTATTTTCTTCCTGTTTTATCAATTTTCTGTCCTTTGTTTCTTTTTCAATGAAGACTATTTAGATAATATTGAAAATTTTAAAGATATGCATATGATATTAACCTTTTATATTTAAAAATATATAATGATAAGGTGAAGTTTGGTTATTTATATTGCCTTTTTACTTTCATAAACATATTTCTTTTGTATTTATCTTTCTTTATATGACTATTCTATGAAACATCCACTTATGTTTGCTGGATTTTTCTTGTAATTTCCTCATTGATTCATGCACTGCAGCATGCAGGCAAATATGGTGTTGGCAAAGGACCTCAGAGTTCTACAACTGCATGCATGCAGAGCAGGATACTGTGTGCCATACAAGGCATAGCTTGAGCACAGGAAATCTTAAAGCCCACCCCTGCAGTGAGACACTTTTTCCAACACCACTATACCTACTTCAATAAGGCGATACCTCCTAATAATGCCACTCACTCCAGGCGAAGCATTCAAAGGCATGAGTCTATGAGGGCTATTCATATTCAAACCATCAAAACATGTAAGGGGATTTCAAGGCTGCACATAGATACTAAAGGCTTTCTACAACAGCATGTCCTTAAAAAATTAGGGAGCAGGGTCATGGAGAACAAGGACAGCATGAAGAAGAGTGATAGTTGTCCTCAGCTGGGGGTATGACATCTAGAGTCTTGGCTCCCTCATTTCCCTCATCTGGTTGACATGTAGTTAGCTCCCTGCATGCTTAATACTTCATCTGCTTTAATGTGTCCCCAGAAGCTGACATTTCAAGACCATCAAGCCTCAGAATAAATGACTATCAGTATTACTGCTATTATGTCTATATGGATTCATATTCTGAGTTCATAGAATGGTTCTAGACTCTGACCCATGTCTCAGAACTTACAATAACAGAGAGAGAGAGAGAGAGAGAGAGAGAGAGAGAGAGAGAGAGAGAGAGAGAGAGAGAGAGAGAGACAGGCAGACAGACAGGCAGGCAGGCAGACAGGCAGACAGACAGAATACTAGTGACAGGCTGCTACAGGCTGCTACAGGCTGCATGAGATAGAAAGAGTAAGATGCTGGATGATGCAAAATACTATGTTTGTGGAAAGAATTAGAGCTGGACGTAGAGTTTTGGTTTGTACCTGGGAAACCGTTTTGGCACCTACTTCATCATCTTGCTATAGCATGCCTACACAGCACCTTCAGTTAGAAAAATACACCCTCACTCTCTTAGATTTGTAGAGTAGAGACTAGCATCAAAGTCAGATTATATATCCAGGGTCTCTCCTTGGCTGAAATTAAGGAGCTGGTCAAGGCTGCTGGCTATGCAGAATTCATTATAAACTTTTATTAAATTATTGCTCTTAAGTATATAACATCTTGACTGCATTTACCCTCCTTCCCCTTCCTTTTGTCTTTTCCTCTACATCCATTCTCTCCCAAATCCACTCCACCTCTTTCTCTCCTCTGTAAAGTACAGTCCTCCAAGAGACATCATTATCACATTAAATGTGGATGAGGCACTATAATAGAAGTAGAAGGATCACATAAACATGCAAAAGAGTCAGAGACAACCCCTTCTCCCACTTTTAGGCATCTCACAGTAACACCAAGCTACTCAACCAAAACATATATGCAGAGAAACTAGGTCAGACACTTGTAGACTCCCTGATCCTGTTGAGTCCACATGAGTCTCAGTCAGTTGATTATATGTAGGCCAAAACTCTTTTAGTCAAAAGAAATATAATTATATTTGATGTGACAGAATCAGAATTGTAACTAAAGATAGTATAGCAATTTACTATAAGATTAGGATTATAAGTTAGTGGTAGAATACTTGTTTAGCAAAATATGGGCTCCAGATTTAATCTTGAAAATGAACAAAAACCTTTTTAATTAAAAATAGATACTTATATTTTTCCTATTGTTAGAGAGAATTTATAAAACAACATTGTCACAAATTAAGAGTGATATTTGATAATAGCATACCATAAAATTTTATTAGTTTATATAACCTTAAAAATAAAGGGTCTTTATTTACAATAATGTCATAATTCACATAGAAAAAAATGTGTACTTTTCATTTCCCATAATCTGCTCAATTGGCTTATCTGCATTTTCATTGGATCAATGCAATTTTATATCATTACCTGTAAATCATTCACTCAGATTTGACTTCCTTCATATTTCCATCTTCTTCATTTGTCTCTCATTTCCTATTGACTGAGACTCAATTTAAAGATGTATTGACTTGGAGTAAGACCATTACTTTCAAAATGAAGAAGTGAATTATTTTGGCAAGTAGCCAAACAAATGGGTTTCAGAATGTTTGATAACTTAGAATGTTAAGATAGATGTCATAGTAAGGCATTTTATTGCAGTGATATAGCATTATTGCCCAAAATCGACTTGGGGCAGTCAACGTTCATTTCACCTTATAGTTCAACATTACAGTCCATCTGTGAAAGAAGTTGGGGCACAAACCTAGAGAAAGAAGCAATAGAGGAATGCTATTTACTGGCTTGTTCTTTTTTTTTATATTTTTTATTTGATATATTTTTTATTTACATTTCAAATGATTTCCCCTTTTCTAGACCCCCACTCCCCGAAAGTTAATGGCTTAATCAGACTGATATTTTTTTCTAGCACCCATGTCTACACACTCATGATTAATACTGTCCAAAATTTCCTAAACATGGTTAGGTCAATTTCATGCAAATATTTTCCTAATTGAAGCTCTGTTCTTTAAACAACTCTAGCTTCACTCATGTTGACAAAAAGCTAACTAGCATGATGGATTTAAAAAATAAAAAACTGGCAAGAAGTTAGGATTTTGCCAATGAAAGAATAAGGAACATGTAAATATACTCTCTTATGATTCCAATATTATACAGGTTTATATTGTGATATAAAATTTGTATAGGTGCTATTAGTTTTTGACACTTACATACATGTATATAATACATTAGTATCATAGTCACCAAAACCTTTGTCTCTCTCATAATTTCACTTACTCAATTCTCCCCAACTAGTCAACTAGTTTACCTCATATCTCTTATAAATTCATTTGACTTCTCTCTCTTTGTGTGTGTCTTTGTCTGTGTATGTGTGGGTGCGTGTGTATGTATGTATAGTGAAAGTAGACATACCGATTGTGTGTTTGTACTAGTAATGGACATGATACACCAAGAAAATAGCATTTCATATCCTTCCTCTCTACCTTTTCTCGTTCTTACATTGTTTCCATTTATGGTCCACAAACATAATTTTCCACTTGACATGATCTACAATGAACTAGTAAGTATGTCAGTGAGAGATTAGGCACATCAGTTTTGCTCATGACTATGTATAGAGGGAAATGTCTTGATTTCCTCAATTTATGTGGGAAGACCCAATCTAAATGCTACCTTTACCTTCTGGTAAGAATGCACAGAAAAGGCCAAGAAAAAAGCAAAGTATTTTACCTGTGTGTGTGTGTGTTTGTGTGTGTATGTGTGTGTGTGTGTGTGTGTTTGTGTGTGTGTCTGTGTGTGTGTGTGTGTTTGTGTGTGTGTCTGTGTGTGTGTGTGTGTGCATGCCTATGTTTAATTGGCATGGAAGCTTCTTCTTCCATAAAGACTAGTTTTCATAGTATGCATAGGTATTATTCAAGTTGTCAGCAAAGGAAAGCAATTGAACTACCCAGCTGCAAATCACAAAAAATTACAATATTGACCATCAAAGTAAAATATCATATATGTTGTTTTAGTTACACTTAGATTTCGAATTTAATCTTCTAGTTGGTCTTATACCATTTTCAATATCCTAGTACTATATACTTAGCCAAATTTCCACAATTTGTAAGATCATAGAAAGTAGAACAAAGCCTATTATAGCACATTCCTAAACCAGTGTAATTTCTAACTATAGCCTAAATATTTAGCTATAAATACATAGGTAATGGGAGCACTAACTTCTCAGCCACAAAATATTTTTTGAATAGAGAACAATAGAGAGAACCACAGCTGATAAAAATGCAGAGAAAAACTGACTATTCCATGTCCAACTCCAAATGACACATCTACAATGCTATATACATATGTAGACAAGGACTATCATAGGAAATGGACTATAAAGAATGCAAGAGCTATTACTAAGCTAGGATACTTACATCAGATCATGCATTTTTGGCATGACATTAAAGCTACATGCATGAAACTCGGAAGCATTATCATACAAACAATGTTAGCACAAAGACAGTACCAGCTGATATGTCAATGTGGATTGGAAAAAAGTATCCCAAGGCCCTACTTAAAGAAAAAATATCTACAACATGCTTAAGAAGATTGGATAAGTCTTTTGAAGGAATAAACTCCCTGATAGGATATCCAACCCAAATTCTCTTCACTAAATACATGAATACAAACAACATAAAGTGTATCGAGAAAGTTGCATTAACACTAAATAAAAATTAGTAAATTTAAGAGAGGGTGAAAGGGATTAGGATTTGTTGGAGGGGAAGTGGGTTGAGGTAGGAATGATGCAAATACCATTCCTATAAAACTTAGCACATATATATATATATATATATATATATATATATATATATATATATATATATATATGGAAAATGAAAATATGAAATTGTGCAGGGAGGGAGATGTTGCTGGAGAGTGTAGGTCTTGGAGGTTCTAGGAAATGGAAAGTATATGGTAAAATACATTAAATAGAATTCTTACAGAATTAATTTTAAAGTGATTTAAAATATTATGCATTTGTTTAACTTCACTATACTTCCAGAGATTGATAACTAAAAGGGAGATTCATAAATGAAAGAAGCTATAACCCACTAAAACTGCTTTTAGCATATTAGTACATAAAAGCAATCTCAGGTGAGGATACAAAAGAAAAGAAATGCAAGTGCTGTGGTTTGAAAGTCATATGTACTCCACGGGTTCATGTTTGAATATGTGTTATCCAGGTGACCTTGCTATTTTGGAAAATGGTGGAATTTCTACAAGGTGTGTCCTTGCTGGACAAAGTGGGTCACTGGGGCAGATATTGACTAATAATTCTTTAATCCCACTGCATGTTTACTCTGCTTCATAATTAAATATGTAGTGTGTCTAAATATCCCCCTATTCTTGCCACTTATCTTTCCTTCTTTCCTGCTTATACCCTTTTCTTCCATTCTATGATTGACGGAATCTTTTCAAAATTGAACCCCCCCCCCCAAAAAAAGAAAAAAGAAAACATTTTCTAACTTAAGTTATTAAGTCAGGGAATTTGTCACAGCAATGGGAAAAGAAGTGTGTTGATGGGTATATAAATTAATTAGATAATTATGAAAAGTGTCATATAGTATTTTCAAACCAAGAAAATAATTATAATGTGCTCAAACATTCTCACTTTTAGATATTTGTTCAACTGTTTTGAAAATAACATTTCCAAGAAAAGAGATGTTTTTACTCTTATGCTTATAAAATTATTCACAAAAATAAGTCAATAATCAACATGATTATCCATGATTGAATTAACAAATAAAATTAATGAATCCATATATGGATTAATAATATATATAATTAATAAATCAGTTTATACAGATTATACACACATACACACATACACACACACACACACACACACACACATATACCCATACTGGGGCATTGGTGAGTCTTAAAAAGAAGTTTATTATTTGCTACAGCATGGTTGTAATTGGGAATGTTAATCAAAATAAATTAATTAAACTGACTTCAGTGTAAAATACTTCATATTCTTATATTTAAAATCTATATATATTAAGTTCCTAAAAAATCATGTTGACAGGAGAGCATACAATTCATATTTTTTGGGAATTTCTGAGAAAAAGTATTCTATAGGCTAGGATAGGAAAGGTATAGCAAATATTATAATGTTTCATACAGAGGTTTTATAAAAACAATTTTTATATTGTCTATTACTTTTACAAAACAGTGTTTCTTTTCAAATATGTGTATATTATTTGCTCATATTTAACTCTCTTTCTATTTCTGTCTCTCTGTCTCTCTCATCTGTCTCTCTGTATGTCTCTCTGTGTATGTCTGTCTCTGTCTCTCTGTCTCTGTCTCTGTCTCTCTCTCTCTCTCTCTCTCTCTCTCTCTCTCTCTCTCTCTCTTTCTCTCTCTTTTTCCTGTATATATACACAACCTACTGGTCTCATTTCAGTTCTAGTTCTCAAGAATTATCACTTTATTTTCCTGAGTAATATTTGTACACTGAGAGATTCTCAATTATATATCTCTGGAAACAAACAAACAAACAAACAAAAATGTCATTTGGCACAGACATCAATTAAATTTAAAATGGCTTAAGGTGAATTTTCAGAAAGCCATAAGAGTATATTGGCAAATATCATTCAATATTTTGTCATCTACTCATAAGTATAAATGCCTTAAATGATTACACTTTTCATATTTACTGTACAATACCTATGTAGGATAGGTTCCTTTTAACAAGAACCTCTAATTCAACACATTAAATATGAAATATGAAATTCAACATATTTTATATGAAATTATTTATATGAAAATAATATTGGTCTACAAGGAATATAAAATATTGACACCAGGGTAAACACAGAAGTAATTTATTCTATAATTCATTATTTCAAGTTAGGATGTTTTATATAAAAATTACAATTGATGTGACTGGCAGTGTTTAGGAAACTCTTGGACTTATGTAATGAATATAATATATTTTATTTCACTCACATAAAGGAAATAAGAATGTTTTATTTTTTGACTTGTCTCATTCAGACAATTATTTTTAAATGGTGAGTAGCTTTGACATTTTGAACTATGTTTCTGTCGAGGGTACTTAGACTATTTGTATGTTCATGTCATAATAATCTTTTTGTTAACTGTCAGTTTTGAGTATTTTCTATTTTATTACTTGACAAAATAAAGCTTTGAAACATTCATCTCTTTTCTCAAAAACTCTTTCATTATCCTCATATTTTTTCCAAATATAAGTCCTGCAATAATTAACTCATGGGAAAATGCCTTTAAAGTGAATGATAAATAGTCTTCAATCACATTTTTTACAAACTGTTATAATCTAACTTTACATGGAGGTAAACTGAAGATGTAATAATTTTTGCCTATTGCCTGTGGTAGTAAAGTCCGTGAGCCAATATATGATGATTCATAAAATGAAAGGAAGTCTAATAGCACACAAGGACAATAAGGTTTGTGCATTTGATTTTATATATCTTAAATAATGTTTTAGACCACTATTTGCACAGTAGTACAACATTACTATGATTTTCATAAAAATTAGGCTGGAATATGATTTAAATTATTTGGAGAAGGAATCAATTAACTGCTGCTTGAACAAAAATAGCAAAATCCAAGTCAGAATGAAAATTGAATTATTACTAGTACAATTTCAAGTTACTGTCTATTGCAGTAAAATTTTATTTCTGGACAACAATAAGTTTTAAATACCTGTCTATGCTACTAAAGTCCATATGTCCAAAGACAAGAAGAAGACATTAATAAACTCTTTTATGCCCAAAGAAATATTCACTAAGCTATCTACCTTATCTGTCTACTGCTTAAAATTACTAGCCCAGATTTAGTCAATGGTTTTGAAGCTTAGTAAATGTCCAGCAAAATAGCATAAGAAAAGGAAAGAGAAAACGTGAACTCAGTCTGAAATATGACATGAATGTTGCATGTATGTGAATTGAGAAAATTTTACCTGGAAATGATGAAAAACTTGAAGATAATAAAAAGGAAGGAACAATATGAAAACCAAATGGCATATTAAATAAAACTATTAATACTATTTTGAATTTGGAAATAGAAGGGAATCAGCCACTGTTTAAGAGAATTGAAAAGGAGCACTTTTTTTTAATGAAAATTAGACTTTAGCCCCATGAAACTAATATGAGACTTTGGATACTCCATTGTTGGTGATGAGCATGCTTGATTTTAAATCACTAAGCCATTAAAATTATTGTAATTTATTAAAGCAGTGACTGAAATCTAAAACAGATACATTTTATAACCCAAGAAAATAACAACCAGCAGAAAATGATAATTAAAATCTAATACAGATAGGATCTGGTATACATAAGATATTGCTGATATATTACCTCTATATTAAATTATTTTCTTGAACTAGATACAAAATCATATACACCATGAGATTGGAGAATTTTTACAACAGCAATACCAGAAATTTATTAAAAATAATGTACATGAACTTTAACATTTTCCAGTTTGCTTCAAAATATAATTACATATAAGGCCAGCAATATTTGGCATATATATATATATATATATATATATATATATATATATATATATATATATATATATATATATCATGAAAAAAAAGTAAATTATACCAGCCATAATCCCGTCCAATTACTAACAACACTGTTGTCAGTTTATAAATCATTTGAGAATATCCATATGGTATTAATGAACCATTATATACTATTTTTAAGATTGACATTCATTTAAAGTTACAATACAAGACAGTTATCTAAAAATCAAGAAAAACTGGTCCATTGTAACTCGAAAGATGGAATTATGTAGGAATTATACGAAAAAATAAAAATATAGGAAAAATAAACTACAGCAGGCAGAATACTATACACCTTTAATCCCAGAACATGACAGAGAGGAAGGAGGATCTCTTATATTAAAGGAGGAGCCATTATATACAATGAGTTTCAGACCAGTCATGGACACACAGTGTGAACCTGTCTCAAAAAAATATTAAAAAGAAAAGTTAAAAACAAAATATATTAAAAAAGTAGAACTGGAACAAACAATCAAATCCATAAAAGAACTGACAGAAGGAAAAAGGGTTCCAATTTTGCTAAAAGAAAAAAAAAAGCACCTGGAAACCAGCCAGGATTATCCCAAAAGAGGGATAAGATCACAGGAGTGTATTGGGAACAAATAGAAAAAAGGATGAAAGCATTGTATTGGACAAAAGAACATAGCCTAATGCATGGATAGAAAAGAGTGAAGTAATATGAAAGCAAGAAAAACCAATCACACGCACATGTCATCACCCAAATATTGTACCAAGATAAAGCAGTCATGAAATAAAAGCAAAACAAACAAACAAACAAAAAAACAACAACAAAGTAGTAGAGATAAAATGGTTGTCATATAAACAAATAGGATCAGTTGGTTTTCTAATATAATACTCTGAGATAAACACACTTTCTTTGATACACATATTTTTTTAATCTTTTATTTACTTTTTGCACTCCAGATTTTATACCCCCATTGGTCCACCCCCGGACTATTCCACAGTCCGTTCACCCCTGTCACCACAAGGATGTCCCCACCCCTACCCCCCAACCAATCAAACTTCTAAACTCTGTGGGGCCTACAGTCTCTTGAGGGTTAGGTGAATCATCTCTGAATGAACACAGTCCCCAGCAGTCCTCTGCTGTATATATGTTGTGGACCTCATATCAGCTGGTGTATGCTGCCTGTTTGGTGGTCCAATGTTTGGGAGATCTCCAAGGACCAGGTTAATGGTGATTGTTTATCCTCCTACAGGGTTGCCTGCCTCCTCATCTTCTTCTAGCTATTCCCTAATTCAACAACCAGGGTCAGCATTTTATCCATTAGTTGGGTGCAAATATCTTCATCTGACTCACTCAGCTGCTTGTTGGGTTTTCCAAAGGGCAATCATGATAAGTTCTTTTTGTGAGCACTCCATAGCCTCAGTAATATTGTCAGGCCTTGGGCCCTCCCCTTGCACTGGATCCCATTTTGAGCCTGTCGATGGGCCTTCTTTTTCTGAGGCTCTTCTCCATTTCCATCCTGCAGTTCTTTTATATCTATTTTTTCCTATATTTTTTGTTTACAATCCAAAAGCTTTCCCCTTCCCCAGTTCCCCCCTCCCCATATGTCCCATAAGTCCTCTCCTCTCCATCCATTCTCTTATCTTTCCCCCTCTCTTTTCTCTGTCCTGGTACTCCCCTACAATGCTGGATCAAGCCTTTCTAGGATTAGGGCCCTCACTTCCTTTTTCATGGGAATCATTTGATATGCTAATTGCATCTCCACTATTCAGAGCTTCAGGGCTAATTAATATCCACTTATCAATGATTGCATTCCATGTATATTCTTTTGTGATTGCATTACCTCACCTAGGATGATATTTTCCAGTTCCATCCATTTGCCTAAAGAATTGATGAATTCATTGTTTTTAATTGCTGAATAGTACTCCATTGTGTATATATACCACATTTTCTGTATCCATTCCTCCATTGAGGGATATCTGAGTTCTTTCCAGGTTATGGCTATTATAAATAAGGCTGCTATGAACATAATGGAGCATGTGTCCTTATTGCATGCTAGGGAATCCTCTGGGTATATGCCCAGCAGAGGTATAGCAGGGTCCTCCGAAGTGTCATGTCCAGTTTTCTTAGGAACCGCCAGACTGATTTCCATAGTGGTTGTACCATCTTACAATCCCAGTAGCAGTGAAGGAGTGTTCATGTTTCTCCACATCCTTGACAACACCTGCTGTCCCCTGAGTTTTTAACCTTAGCCATTCTGACTGGTGTGAGGTGAAATCTCAGGGTTGTTTTGATTTGCATTTCCCTAATGGCTAATGATGTTGAGCACTTCTTAAGGTGCTTCTCAGCCGTCTGAATTCCTTCAGGTGAAAATTCTTTGTTTAGGTCTGAACCCCATTTTTAATAGGGTTATTTGGTTTTCTGGGATTTAACTTCTTGAGTTCTTTATATATATTGGATATTAACCCTCTATCAGGTGTAGGTTTGGTGAAGATCTTTTCCCAATTTGTTGGTTGCCAATTTGTCCTTTTGACGGTGTCCTTTGCCTTACAGAAACTTTGTAATTTTATGAGATCCCATTTGTCAATTCTTGATCTTAGAGCATAAGCTTTTGGTGTTCTGTTCAGGAACATTCCCCCTGTGCCTATGTCCTCAAGGGTCTTCCCTAGTTTCTTTTCTATTAGTTTCAGTGTGACTGGTTTTATGTGGAGGTCCTTGATCCACTTGGAGTCGAGCTTAGTACAAGAAGGTAAGAATTGATCAATTCGCATTCTCCTGCTTGCTGACCTCCAGTTGAACCAGAACCATTTGTTGAAAAGGCTATCTTTTTACCACTGGATGTTTTCAGCTCCTTTGTCGAAGATCAAGTGACCATAGATGTGTGGATTCATTTCTGGGTCTTCAATTCTATTCCATTTGCCCACTTGCCTGTCCCTGTACCAATACCATGCAATTTTTAACACTATTGCTCTGTAGTATTGCCTAAGGTCTGGAATACTAATTCCCCTACCAGTTCTTTGACTGTGGAGAGTAGTTTTAGCTATCCTGGGATTTTGTTATTCCAGATGAATTTAAGAATTGCTTTTTCTAACTCTGGGAAAAACTGAGTTGGGATTTTGATGGGGATTGCCTTGACTCAGTAGATTGCTTTTGGCAAGATGGCCATTTTAACTATATTAATCCTGCCAATCCACGAGCATGGCAGATTTTTCCATTTTCTGAGGTCTTCTTCAATTTCCTTCTTCAGTGACTTGAAGTTCTTGTTGCATGTCCCTTAACCCACAGCATTGAGCTGGACTTCTCAGCCCATCCCATCAGCTGCAACATTCTTGGCTACCAGTCCCCAACCTTCAGCTTGTGTTATCTCTGGTTTTTGTTCCTCTGAGAACAATACAGCTGTTTTCACCTTGACAACCAAGGCCTCAAGGCAGTCTCACCTGGAAACATGCAGAGACCTCCCCCCCCTCGTGAGACATGAAGTCCTTTAATCCCAGCAGGTGTCTCTCTGAGAAGAGGAGCCAATGAGTTCTCCTGGGGGGGGGGGCAGGTCTTTTCTTTAAAGTCTATATATTGACTAAATATTAGTAAAAATCAGTCTTGATCAGCAAATGTCGTCCTGACTCATTTCTCTTTCATCACCTCCCCATTTATCCCTAGAATTCTCTTCCAGGTCTCCAGTTCACATGTGGCCATGGGTGGCCACAGTCATATAGTTCTTTAACATGTGTGGTTAGAGTCACACCAAGATACTTTATATTGTTTGTGGCTATTTTGAAGGGTGTCATTTCCTTAACTTCTTTCTCAGCCTGCTTATCCTTTGAGTATAGGAAGGCAACTGATTTGCTTGAGTTGATTTTATAACCAGCCACTTTGTTGAAGTTGTTTATCAGCTGTAGGAGTTCTCTGGTGGAGTTTTTTGGATCACTTAAGTATACGATCATATCATCTGCAAATAGTGATAATTTGACTTCTTCCTTTCCAATTTGTATCCCCTTGACCTCCTTATCTTATCTAATTGCTCTAGCTAGAACTTCAAGTACTATATTGAAAAGATATGGAGAGAACGGACAGCCTTGTCTAGTCTCTGATTTTAATGGGATTGCTTCAAGTTTCTCTCCATTTAGTTTGATGTTGGCTACTGGTTTGCTGTATATTGCTTTAATGATGTTTAGGTATGGGCCTTGAATTCCTGTTCTTTCCAAGACTTTAAGCATGAAACAATGCTGAATTTTGTCAAGGGAGTGACATTGAATCCTATATTTAACTTTAAAAGGTATTGAAAGTCAGTAATTAAAATTCTCATAAGCAGCCACAGAAATATTAAGCAGAGGGATAGCGAGGGGCCTGGAGGTGCCTAGAGCTAAGCACAGCCAACAATTTTGTGCCAAAAGGGAATTGATATAATTAAGGGCCACATGGGTAGCAATCAAAATATTATTGGTTTGAGGGTCAAGATCCAAGGTCTTTGGTCCAGGCTGAAGAAGGGGGATGATAATTAATTTTTGGAAGCATTACATCTATCATGGCTTGAATATTTCCTTGCACTATTGTATCTCTTACCTGATCTGTTTGCTCCCATCAGATAGATGGACAGGAACTATCTTAGGCCAACATGCTTGTTTACCAGGTGTAACAAGACAGGAAGCATGGGAATATTTAAGATTGCCTCCCAACACTTGTGGGATATTTGCCCAATCACTTCCTCCCATGACCACCAACTGAATATTAAGTGGTAAAATAATCTATCCTGTCCTTAAGGCACTCCTGAAATTGATTATAGTATCTAGAATTCATTTTATCTACAAATTGGCAATCCAAGGACCACTGGCCATCTTTAAGTGGTGGCAAAGGATTTGATTTCTTCCTACAGACCCAACTTTGGGAAGTTCCCTCACTGTGATTTTTACTAACAGCCAAATAGGTTGTTTGGTCTCTGTAATCTGCAGTAGAGTGATATGTAGAGGGTATCTGACTTTGTCCTCTTCTACATTCACAAGGTTGGACTTACAGGGTCACCAGTATTTTATGTGTATCCACTGACTTATCTAGTCCTCCTACTGATATCTTCAGCAGGAGATGTGTGATCCAGATCATAAGCAAGTTCTTCATTTTCTGTGGAAGGCAAAGGTAAAGTAATCTCAGGGGGAGATACTTCCTCTGGAAGGTAATCAGAATGGTCAACGTGCTTAACCAATCTTTCTGGAAACCATCTGGCAGATTTTGATTGTTTTGAGTAAATGCATACTGAGCCTCGCCAATATATAATATACAGATCTGACCCATGCCAGGCATTATCCAAAGGATCTTTCCACATGACTTGTGTAAAAGATGTCTTTCTTTCTGTTTGCCAGAATCTAATAGCTACTGATCATTCTTAGTGGTCCAGATTTAAAAAATTGATAATAAAAAGAGCGTGAGCCAAAATATTCCTTGGCATGTCCTTAGTGGGATACCATGTCCCCTTTTTTTATTTTTGAAATGGTAAGTTTAAGAATCTGGTTGGCACACTCAACTGTGCCTTGTCCCTGTGGATTATACAGGATTCCACTAAAATGGACTATGCAGAATTGTTTGCTAAATGATTGAAAGGCATTACTAGCATAGCAGGGTCCATTATCAGTTTTACTCAGCTGTGAGCTACCCATGATGGAAAAGGCTGTCAATAAGTAAGTGACTTATAACATGTTTGGTGCCTTCACCCACTTGAAGGGAGCTGAACAAAACCACTAAAAGAATCAATATTAACATGGATATATTTAGGCTTACCCAAATCAAATATTGCAAATTCATTTGCCATATGGCATTGGGAACCAATCCTTGTGGATTAACTCCCAAATGAGATACAGGAAGATGAGGAAGATAATTAGGGCAATTTTTAACCATATACCTGGCCTGTTCTTAGCTAATTTTTTAAAAACAGATGTAGGGCATGTGCATTGAGAATGACCCAGGCAAGCCACCTCAATCCCTGTATTGGGAATGCAATGAATGGGAAAGACAGAAGAAGGATCACGAGTGGCCTGATCTATCAAGTTATTACCCTCTGTTAAAGGTCCAGAAAGACCAGTGTAGGCATGAAGATGACAGGTAGCACAATAAGACTTCCTCTTCAGTCTTGCCTGAAAGCGATATATCATCCACAAAATGTACAATATGAATCGGTGGCTAGGTATGTCTGATTCATTGACTAGAAGAAGCAACATAAGTCTGACAAAATGTAGGTCTATTGACTATGCCTTGTGGGAGGATGTGCCATTGAAATCTTTTCATGGGTGCCTGAAAATTATGTGCGAGGAGGCTAAATGCAAAACATCTTTTATCTTCAGGATGTAAAGGAATTGCAAAAAAAGTAATTGTTTAAATCAATCACAATCTTATAATACTACAAAGGGATGGCCATGAGGGAAGGGAGTCCAGGCTGTAAAGCCTTCATAGCAACCATTGTTTTATTTATAGCCCTAAGATCTTGTAGGAGACACCATTTCCCAGATTTTTTCTTAATGATAAAAATAGGTGTATTCCAAGGTGACATTCTAGGAATTATATGTCCTGTCTCGAGCTGTTCCTTTACCAGCTGTTGGGAAGCCAAAACCTTTTCTGAGGCAAGGGGCCATTGACTGACCCAGATGGCATCATTTGGTGGACATGTGATCTTTTCTGCATGGGCCACAGGACAATCATGCCCCCTAGGAAAAATAGCACAAGTTGCTATAAGGCCAGAGAAGCTTTTTCCATCTAACTTTAAAACACAATAGGTTTATTATTTGTTATAGCCTGTTTCCAGAAGGTATCAGAGGACTTGGGGAAAGTATGCCCCCGAGACTGAGAGAAACTTGCATTATTAGTAGGAAGAAGTGGGTAGAGTTGGGCATAGTGCTGCCCTAAGAAGAGCATACTGATAGTTGTATGGGAAGAGACTATGATCTTAATTTCCCCAGTATAATCACCACCGACAATCCCTGGGAAAACCTGAAGGTCACATAGCATTTTACTGCTTTGTCCTATGATGAGCCCAAAAGTATTTGGGGGGAGCAGCCCAAATATGCCAGTAGAAATGGCTTGAACGCTCATTTCTGTTGTTAGAATTGTGTTGGTTGCAAAATTGCTCCCTCGTGTGGCTCTGTAGAGGTTTGAAACAGATTGGTTTTGTTTTGTTTGTTTGTTTGTTTGTTTGTTTGTTTGTTTGCTGGAACAAATTTGATCACCCTATATGCCTGTGTGTGTTTGGGGACCTGGGCATGGCCCCTGTACCAGTTTCTCTGGTTATTGGATACGATGGGTTGGCCTTGTACATCAGTTTTAGAACTGCATTCATTAGCCCAGAGTTACCCCCTCTTACACTTAGAGCATAAACCAGGATAGGCATTTTTTTTGAGAGCCCTTTTGCTGTTTTTGTGAGCAGGATCTTGAAAAATGGCCAGGTTCTCTACAATGAAAGTAGTTATTTCTATCTGTATGCACTTTATTTTGATTAATTAAAAATTGCTTAAGTGTGTTTCCCTGCATAGCTGCGGCTATAGCAAGCCCTTGTTGGTAGGGTGACCTGATCTCTCTGCACAAGCAAACATAATCAGAGAGTGTCCTCTGCTTCCTATGGGTGCAAATGACAGCTTGGCAGGTGGGATTTGCATTTTCAAAAGTCAATTGTAAAGCCAATTGATAAAGAAGGAACTGCCCTCAGTTGATCCATGCAGTTCTTTTCACTGTTGATCTGTAGTAAAGCTTGAGGTAAGGGATGGTGATTCACCCAGCAATTCTTTGATAAGAATTGTTTTCTGCTGCAGGGCGTTGGTGGCACATGCCTTTAATACCAACACGTGGGAGGCACATGGATTTCTGAGTTCAAGGTCAGCCTGGTCTATAGAGTAAGTTCCAGGACAGCCAGGGCGACACAGAGAAACCCTGTCTTGAAAAACCAAAACAAAAACAAAAACAAAAAAAGGATTGTTTTCATTCTCATGTGTTTTTTACCTATCCAGATGAATATGAGAATTGTTCTTTCCATTCCTTTGAAGAATTGTGTGTGTGTGTGTGTGTGTGTGTGTGTGTGTGTGTGTGTTTTATGGGGATTGCATTGAATCTGTGGATTGTCTTTGGTACAATATCCATTTTTGCAATATTAATTCTGCCAATCCATGAGCATGGGAGATCTCTCCATTTCTGAGATTATCTTTGATTTCTTTCTTATGAGACTTAAGTTATTGTCATACAGATCTTTCACTTGTTTGGTTAGAGTAACGCCGATATATTTTGTATATTTGTGGCTACTGTGAATGGAATTATTTTCCTTATTTCTTTCTCAGCCTGTTTATCATTAGTATAAAGGAAAGTTACTGATTTATTTCAATTAATATTATGTGCAGCCTATTTGCTGAAGTTATTATCAGCTGGAGAAGTTCTCTGATAGAAAGTTTGGAGTCACTAATGTATACTATCATATCACTTGGAATTTGTGATACATTTCTTTCTTCTTAGCCTAGTTGTATACCCTTGATCTCTATTTTTGTTTTTGTCTTATTATTCTAGCTAGCACCTAGAGTACTATATTGAAAAGATATGGAGAGAGTGTTCATCCTTGTCTTTTTCCCGATTTTATTAGGATTGCTTCAAATATGTCTCCATTTATTTTCACATTGCATGTTAGTTTGCTGTAAATTGCTTTTATTATGTTTCCATAAGTACATGGAATTCCTGACCTGTCTAATACTTTTACACATGAATGGGTGTTGTTTTTTTGTAAAATCCTTTACTGCAACTAAGGGGATGATCATGTAATTTTTTCTTTGAGTCTTTTATACAGTGAATAAATTTAATGGATTTTTGTATATTGAACCAACCTTGAATTCCTGGGATGAAGCCTACTTGATTGTGGTGAATGAAGGTTTAGATGAGGTCTTGGATTCTGTTTGCAACAATTTTATTAAGTATTTTTGAATCAATATTCATTCAGACCAATATTGGTCTGAAGTTCTCTTTTATGGTTGGTTCTTCATGTGGTTTTTGTGTGAGAGTAATTGTGGCTTCATAGAATGATTTAAGTAGTGTTCCTTCTGTTCCTATTTTATGGAATAGTTTGAGGAATATTGCTATCTGGACTTCTTGGACCTTGGTTACATGCTTAATTCAGGAATTTGTAGACTTGGAAGAACAAAGAGCTTAACCTTCATTCAGAGCTTCTCCACCCTAGGTGGAGCAGGATCCTGACTAGCAAAGGAATCAATGCTCAACAAAGGCTGGGAGAAGTTCACCTTGACCAATGTCAAGTACACTCTTTGTGCTACACCCTAGGATAAAAATTCCTACTGTAACCTACTTCCCTCTTATCCCCTAACATCAGATTCCTGCCCAAAGCCAGGGATTGTCCTTGGCCAATGTCAAGTTCCTTCAATGTGGCATGACTCCCCCAATATGGCTTAAGAATATGGTAATACAACTTAGAATTAACATTGTTAAGAATAGATTCATGTCCTGGCTTTAAATTTTATGTCAACTGAAAATCAGGTATTTAAATCTATATCAGCTTTCTCAGGATTAAAGCAGCTTGTGCTGTCTATGCGACTAACAGTCTTCAATACCATCAGAAATCTAAGAGTGACCAATATTAACTGAAAATATATAGAAAGCTTTATATAGCTTTTAAGACATAAGCATTATATACCATGGATTTTTGACATTTTTGAAAACCAACTATCTATGTAAAGTAATGTGGACTGTTGTCTGTTAAACTATCTTCAGCTATTTCTGATTAAAACCTAGAAAACACTCTAACAATAAACTCAGAGCTTTATATTTCTATTTAGCCCTATACTCATAGGTTTAAACATCTCAGATCTGTAATAATAACAAAGAATTGGGTGTAAATCCTGTACTTTTAAATTTAGAATTTATACCAATGAAAACCTTGATTTTCTATCAAAATAAACCCTGTATCAAATAAGAACTTATGCCTTGAACTTAATACCAATTATAAAGATTTTAGTATCACAAAGACAGATTTTTTTCACTTAATATTTTAGAATCTAGTCTTCTGGAGGTCTCCCTTATTTTGACCTCTCTCCCAGAGGAACAATATAACCACAAAGTTTAACATCACATTGATCATAACAATTTAAACAACTTAAAACAAAAAAAAATAATGCATTTGTACCAACTTAAACCCAAAATTCTAGCACCTGCCTCATTGAGCGTCTTGTTAAGACATTTTTCCTTTTCAGGGGGCGTCAGAGCCCAAGTATTTTGTCTCTCCTTTTGTTCTAAGTTCGTGCTCTTGAGTCATGTGACCTGACTTTGGTGAGCTTGAGTCACATGACCCAATTTTGGCACCACAGAGTTACTTTTCAGTGAAAGTAAGAATAATATCATCCGTCTAAATCCAAAAACACAAAACACGATACAAAACAACACCACATAGACAACCTGACCCTGCCACTATCAGGCTTCTAGATTCAAAAACACAGGAAAATCACACAATTTGCCCCTAGAGGAGCCCAGTTTCAGACACTAGGCATACCTGCACACTCTACAGGAACCAGACAAACCAGATTTACAGATGGAAGAGAGCCTTATTTAGCTCTCCCAGGGTCCAGCTTCCTCCAGACCCCCGAGGTCTGGACTGTAGCAGTTGCCAGTTGAGCCCTGCATCAAACAGGCTCTCTAAACCCCAGAAGCTTGCAAGCAAAACCGAACAGAATAAGATCAGAAAACTAGACAGCCGGGAGGGTGTTTAAGTTCTCCAATTCAGTAGAACTACCTTGTCTTCTCCAACATTCAGACAGGAATACTCCAGGGTCTCTGGAGTTCCCCCAAAATACCCAGGAATGTGTACCCGGGCCGCAGCCTGTGGTACAGAGCACATCTGCTCACCATGGTTCTCATGAACCTGAGAAGACAGCTGTCCACTGAAATTGTGCCTCTCCTCAGATACAGAAATTTCTTATATGCAGCAAAATGCTGGATCTTGTTTCTGTATTCAGTCTATTGGCTTATGTCTTTTTATAGGTGATTTGAGTCTATTAATATTCAGAGATATTATAGGCAGATGACACTTGTTTCCTGATACTTTTCTTTGTATATGATGCTGCCCACATATATTGGCTTCTTTTGCTTATGGTCTTGTACTTGCCTCTCACCATCTGCATATACCTGGTGTTTGCTAGTATGGGTGACTTGAATCTCCCTCTTCTGTCCAGACAGAAACTGGAAGGCACTCAGCCTTCCAGTTTCTGTCTGGCCCAGAGGTGATCCTGTGCCACCAGGAGCAATATTCCTGGGAGTGCAGACAAGTCTGTGAGCATAGGTAAAACTACCACTGCTGATCAGCAGGACCTATCTAGAACCCTTAAGGCAGAGGAACAAAGGATCAGCCTAGGACAGGAGCCTCCTGGTTTCCAATTGCACCTAGAGCTGATCCTGTCCCACAGGATTACATACACAAATACCACTAGGAAAGAGCTGGTCTCCCAGGAGAGTTGACATACCTGTGAGCACACATAAGACCAGCACTTCTGTTCAAATTCCTGGCCCAAGAGGGATCTTCCAGGAGAAATCAGGACACATGAGCCAAGGAACATCTGGGAGGAGGATCCATACGGTTTCTGTCTGCATCCCAGAGCTGACCCTGTACCATAGCTACTCATGCCTAAACTCCTCATGGAGATAACTGGTCTCCCAGAGGTACTGAAACAGAACCTTGCAGGAGGGACAGGCCACAGTCAGAGACAGCAAGATCAGCTAACACCAGAGATAGCAAGAGGGTGAAAGGCAAGGGCAAGAACATAAGCAGAAGAAAACTTGGCATCAACAAAGCCCAGGTCTCCCACCACAGCTATTCCTGGATACACCAACACATAAAAGCAAGACTCTGATTTAAAATCACATCTCATGATGTTGATAGACAACTTTAAGAAGGATATAAATAACTCCCATAAAGAAATACAAGAGAACACAGGTAAACAGGTAGAAATCCTTAAAAAGAAAACAAAAATCCCTAAAAAAACAAACAAACAAAAGGAAAACACCACAAAACAGGTGAAGGAATTGAACAAAACCATCCAGAATCTAAAAATAGAAATAGACATAAAAAAGAAATAAAAAAGGGAGACATCCCTGGAGGTAGAAAACCTAGGAAGTAGATCAGGAGTCATTTATATAAGCATCAAGCATCTTAAAAAATGCTCAACTTCATTAATCATTAGGGAAATGCAAATCAAAACAACCCTGAGATTTCATCTTACATCAGTCAGAATGGCTAAGATTAAAAATTCAGGAGACAGCAGGTGTTGGAGAGGGTGTGGAGAAAGAGGAACACTCCTCCACTGCTGGTGGGGTTGCAAATTGGTACAACCACTCTGGAAATCAGTCTGGCGGTTCCTCCAAAAACTGGGCACCTCACTTCCAGAAGATCCTGCTATACCACTCCTGGGCATATACCCAGAGCATTCCCCACCATGTAATAAGGATACATGCTCTACTATGTTCATAGCAGCCCTATTTATAATTGCCAGATGCTGGAAAGAACCCAGGTATCCCTCAACAGAAGAGTGGATGCAAAAAATGTGGTATATCTACACAATGGAGTACTATTCAGCCATTAGAAACAATGAATTCATGAAATTCTTAGGCAAATGGATGGAGCTAGAGAACATCATACTAAGTGAGGTAACCCAGACTCAAAAGGTGAATCATGGTATGCACTCACTAATAAGTGGATATTAACCTAGAAAGCTGGAATACCAAAAACATAATCCACACATCAAATGAGGTACAAGAAGAAAGGAGGAGTGGCCCCTTGTTCTGGAAAGACTCAGTGAAGCAGTATTCGGCAAAACCAGAACGGGGAAGTGGGAAGGGGTGGGTGGGAGGACAGGGGAAGAGAAGGGGACTTATGGGACTTTCGGGGAGTGGGGGGCTAGAAAAGGGGAAATCATTTGAAATGTAAATAAATTATATCGAATAAAAAAAAAAGAATTTCAGGGACAGAAGATAACATAGGATACATTGAAGCAACAGTCATAAAATGCTAATTATAAAAAACTCTTAACCAAAAGCATTCAGGAATTCCAGGACTCTTTGAGAAGACTAAACCTAAAGATAATAGGTATAGAAAAGAATGAAGATTCCCAACTTAAAAGGCCAGTAAATATCTTCAAGAAAATTATAGAAGAAAACTCCCCTAACCTAAAGAAAGAGATGCCCATGAACATACAAGAAGCCTACAGAAATTCAAACAGACTGGACTTTGGTCAATGGACAGATCATGGAAACACAAGCTAAATAGAGACATAATGAAACTAACAGAAGTTATGGAACAAATGGATTTAACAGATATTTATAAAACATTTCATCCTAAATAAAAGGGATATACTTTCTTCTCAGCACTTCCTGGTACATTCATCAAATGTAACTGAGGCTTCACCTTCACAATTGGCCTTCCCTAGCTTCTCACAGGGCTAAGCTTCAGCTGCTTGCCATGATTCCTTCACACTTTCAAATCCAGTACTACATGGGTGACTTTTGCCCATTACCAAATACAGGTCCAGCATGAGGTACAGTTTCTTTATGCTCTTAGAAAACATTTCCCAGAAGATTTTACCTCAGTGATGCTGTTCTCATCTTAATCACCTTTAATTTCTTAGCTCTAATTCACCAGCATCAATTGTCACAGTAGTCCCTTCTATCTTTCACTCTAAATCCAGCACCACATGGCCAAAGCTACTAATTTCTACTGCTTGCAGGAACTGGAACATGTGCCCCCAACAAAAGAACAAAAATAATTGAGTAAGAGGATGAAATATACCAACAATTTTTAAAATTATATCATGAATTTGAGATGCATTTGTGGAGGACACAAGTTGAGTTTGGGAAGATTGGAGGGAATGGGAATAATGTAAATAGAGTGCTTAGGTATGAAGTTTTAAAACTAATAGTATAATGTAAAAAGCATTAGGAGTAGGTTCTTAACACACACACACAGACACATACATCCACACACATATATACACACACATAAGTAAGAAAAGATAAATGAAGAGATTTTGAGATTTGAAACAAAAAGAAAGCCTAAAATTTAACTTTCAAATTAATTTCTGGGTCACCATGGTTGAGGTGTAGCAGCTCCTAGTGCAGGAGGCTGTGGACACCATGGGGGAAAAAGTACCATGAGGACAACCAGGTGCACCAATGCAAGTGTATCCTTGTGCCTCTGGCAAGTCAAACCATGGTGATCAATGAGTTTGAAAGGATACAGGACTGCCTGGCCTGGTACATCATGCTTTACAATGACAAAGCCAACGACTTGATAGATGCAAGGAATAATGAGCTGCAGGTGATATCTAGACAGCTGTGTGGAAGTGTGTAATGATCATGTGTACCACATCACAATAACCAAAAAGATGAACAAGTCTTTGTCATCTATTGGGAAATAAAATTGTTTTCTACTGACTATTGGGGCTAAGGTAAGCTACTTAAAAGGGTGAATGGAAATTAAATATGTTAAGCAATGTTATGAATGAGCAAATTTTGGGACATAGCAAGTTCCAGGCTAATTCTGCTCATTATTGATCACTGGTTCCTTTAAAGCTGAATATTAGAAGGAAAAGTGGAAAGAGACTAATGCTAAAATTTGGATGGCAGATAGATTTCTAGATCCTGAATTTTCATGTGCAAGTGCTTGTTCTGACAGTAGAGATTGCTCTTGCGCAAAGGGCCCAGATTCTAATTACATGGGCATTCAACCTGGCAGCTCTCTTCAACCTGTTTGTTTGAAAAGAGGTGTTTCTCCTGAAAGGAGACTGACAAATCCTGTTTACCACAAGTATTACCATACCACCTTACATATGCTGTGAAATAAAACCCAATTAGTAATTTAGATGGAGGAAAGGTTTTCCTTCTCAGATCTTTATTTTGCTTGGATTTGTCTTATAATCAATGGCACAAAGTGGATTTAAGATACAGGAGGAAGAATAGTTTCAATAACTTCTAAAGGTTACTTTTTTTCTGGCTATCAAGATGGGAAGGACTATTTCTTCAAATTCAGTTATTCTGGAAGCTCCTGAAGAAGCCAGTCAGTGTTACAGTATATATGGGAAACAACTTTCTTAGTGGACTTGTGAAGCAATGTGATATATCCCCATGAAGAGCAATGGGGTTTGGCTGTCACTCACATACCAGTTGCTGAGAATAAACAGTAAAATAGGAATTGTTGAGAAATATTGGATCTGGAAAAAGAGAGTTCACATAGTAAAACTGCAAACCAAGTATTACTCAACATTCAGTTTACAGAGCCTTATAGAGATAATCCCCTAGCAACAAGGAGGTCTAAAAGTAAGCAAATTGGGCCAAGGGAAAGCTAGGGCCAATGTAGAGAAAGATAGGCACAAACTTTCTTGCCAAATGCCATTTTCATTGGGGCTGTGGAAGTGCAAACATGGCACCTTATCTTCTGGATGAATATTATGTTGTTTTTATATCAATTAATTTCTTGAAACAGTGATATAACACTGTTTGCTGTGTCATTACTGAAATATATTTTACAACTCTCTCTCTCTCTCTCTCTCCATATATATATATATATATATATATATATATATATATATATATATATATATACCTAAGAAAGAGAATACTAGAGAACAAATCATGAGGTACAAGACATACTAGACTATGGAAATTATATATAATTTGTAAAAGATGAATCCTAGAAAGGACAACACAAGAGTGATACAATTGTTCTCAGATTTATTTTATCATTTTAAATTATGTGTATGTATATGTCCATCTTAGGGTACATTTACCTGAGATTTGGTCATTCCCAAGCCTAGAGCTATATGTGCCTGCATAGAGCTATATTTACAGACATATGTAGGATGATTAATATAGGTCACTGGAACCAAGTGTCGGTGCTCCAGAATAGCAATGATTGTTCTTTGCCACTTAACTGCCTGTCTCTCTAGTCTTGAAGCAGTGAGTTCTAATTAAGTAGTTTAAATTTGAATTGTATTTAAAAGCAGTAATAATTGAAGATATCATCATATCCAAAAGATTCCCAGAATTTTAATGAGATAAATATAAAGTAAAATGTTTCTAAGCAAATTATAAGATTTTCATAAGTAATACAAAGCAGTATCCCTAGGGAAATTAAAAGAAACAAAACATTTTCCAAGGAGAAAAATATAAGGAAGTTTTAATGTTAACATAAAAGCACATAAAATAGGTCTGGGCATGGATCTTCGTTACTGCTGTGCTAGTTTAGCATAAAAAAATGTTTGGAATCAGTAGACAAAACAGCATTATAGAGCACTGTGGTGTTTGTAATTCTTTTCCTCAGGAGACAGTCTAAGTATTAAAGAGATAAGGCAGAAGGAGAAGAAACCTCAAGTTCTTCTATCTTTACATAGGACTTTCAGGCCAAACTTGGCTACAGGACACTATGTCATGACTGTTTTATTTCATAAACAGACGTGTTTGTAAAATCTTCCAAACTGTTCTAATGTATTTAAAATGATCATAATTTCTTTTTTTAATATTTTTATTTTCTATATTCTTTGTTTACATTCCAAATGATTTCCCCTTTCCCAGATCCCCCCTCCTCATATGTCCCATAAACCTTCTTCTCTCCATCCATTCTCCAATCACCTCCCTCATTTTTCTCTGTCCTTAAAGATTGTAATTTCATAGTGCAAGTTTGGCAGTGATGGTGTTATTCTTGGTCACTTGACATAAGTGAGTATAGGTTATTGGCTACATCTTTCTTAGTAATAATAGTAAAAAAATGTGTTGATCACACATTTGACAATAAATCTATCTAGTTATCTGTCTTTATACATATGTGTGAGAGTCAAAATGGATAAAAAAGATTAAAGAGACTGCAGCAGTTTCAAGTAGTTTCAATAAGTAAATAAACATGTTGAGTATGCTGTCTCAACTGCGATATAAAGCCAATCTGAAATCTTTTTTTTTTTTTAATGTGGCTTCAGCATCTTCATTTAAATGATTTTTTCCTTATTTAATTTTACTAGATACTTGCTTTAGTTACATTTCAAATGGTATCCCCTTTCCTCATTACCCCTCTGAAAACCCCCTATGCCCTCCTCCTACTCCCGCTTACTAAACTCCCATACACACACTTTCCTGACCTGGCATTTCCGTACACTGGGGCATCGAGCCTTCACAGAACCAATGGCCTCTCTTCTCATTGATGTGTGCAAAGGCCATTCTCTGCTAAATATGAAGCTGGAGTCATGGGTCCCTCCATTTGGCCCCTTTGGTTGGTGATTTAGTCCCTAGAAGCTCTGGGACATATAGGTTGGAACATATTATTCTTTCTCCTATGGAGCTGCAAACCTCTTCAGATCCTTGAGTCCTTTCTTTAGCTTCTCCATTTGTGACCCTATGCTCAGTCTATTGGTTAGTTGTGAGCTATGGGAAGTTTCATCCAGTTCTAAGAAGGATCAAAGTATCCACAAATTAATTTTGGAACCCTCATTCTCTTCTATACCTATAATCCTTAGGTTTGGTCTTCTCATTATGGCCTTGTTTTCCTGTATATTTGGGGTTAGGAGCTTTTTGCGTTTTGCATTTTCTTGGAGTGTTGCATCAATGTTTTCTATGGTATCTTCTGCATCTAAGATTCTCTCTTCCATCTCTTGTATTCTGTTAGTGATGCTTGCATCTATGACTCCTGACTTGTTTCCTAGGTTTTCTATCTCCAGAGGTGTTTCCCTATGTGATTTCTTTAGTGTTTCTACTTCCATATTTAGACCCTGGGTGGTTTTGTTCCATTCCTTCACATGTTTGGTGGTGTTTTACTGTATTTCGTTAAGGGAGTTATTTGTGTCCTTCTTGAAGTCCTCTATCAGAATCATGAGCTGTGATTTTAAATTCAAATCTCACTCTTCCAGTGTGTTCAGGTATCCAGAACTTGCTGTTGAGGGAGAACTTGGTTTGCATGGTGCTATGTCACCTTGGTTTCTGTTGGTAATGATCTTGTGTTTGCCATTCATGTGCTAGTTGGTGGTAGTTGGTTTTGCTTTCTCTGGATGGAGATTATCCCTCCTGTGGGCCTGAAAGCCTGCCTCATCTCCCTTGAGAGACCAGCATTCCCCTGTCACTGAGGGATGTAACTCAGCCCAAGTTCTGGGTGCAGATGGAGCCTTGAAGGACCCTGTCCCAGCTGCTCTGCCACTCCTGTGTTTCCTGTGCTCCTGGCCTTACCTGCCTTGCACAGTCACTAAAGAGAAAATGGCTGTCTTGCCTCCAAACCAGGGAATCAAAGCACTCCTTAGAGACCAGTTCTTCCCTGGCAGGACCAGTAAACAGATGGTTGTGGAACAGCCCAGTTCCTAGGTGGAGATGGACCCCTGGAAGGACCCTGTCCCAGCTGCTCTGCCACTCCAGTGCTCCCTGTGCTCCTGGCCGTACCCACCTTGCAAAGTTACTGGAGAGAAAATGCCAATCTGAAGTCTTAAGGACATTCCCAATTTCATTTCCTATTGATTCTTGGTACATAGAGATGAAGTTCATAAAATGATTTAGTGAAGTCTGACCAAGTACAGTGTGCCTACTTTTTACATGGTACAAGTGAAGGAGTGGAATGCCTTTCTTAGTGTGTTAGTTTTTACTCTCAATATGACACAACCTATTGTCACCTGGGAGTAGAGTATTCACCTGAAGAAGTGTACCAATCATATTGTGAGGGCACAGAAAACAGTGGGCTGCAGCATCCCTAGACCAATATGCTTAGAGTGCACAAGGAAGGTACCTTGAACATGCGTCTAAGAATAAACCAATAAGAATCCTTCTTTTGAGGTCTCTGTTTCATATATCTAACTTGAGTACTGGCCATGACTTTTCTCAATGACAGACTATAAGCTGAAATTGTTAAATGAGATAAATCATTTTATCTTCATATTGTTTTTAGTTATGGTTCATCCTAAGAAAGTTTACCTAAAATAGACAGTATATTGGGAACAATGCAAATTCTACTATATTCATGGCAAGTGAAAGAACTCCATCTATTCTATCTGACCATGACATAATAAAGCTTAAAATTTAATAGCAAAAGTAACTCCAGTCAATGAATATATTTATGGAGATGGACTTATGAGTGGGTCATTGACTACACAAAAAAAATTTTAAATGGTCTAGAATAAAGAAGATGGGAAAAAAGCAAAACCAATTCTATGAAACATAATCAATATTAATGCTCAGAGGGAAATGTATAGCTCTATGTGCTCACACAAAATTCTTTTTGATATAAAAATATCTTGAAAATTAATTTTATCCATTTAGAGAATCAATGATCCTAGAAAGATTCTCAAATTAAGAATTTTTGGTGTTTTTGTAGAGTTTAATTTTCAATATCTATTTTGGGCAGTTACAGCTAACTCTAAATCCAGTTCCAGAGGATGGGACTACCTCTTCTATCCTCCAGTGATATCCATGCTCACATGCAGGTATACACAGACATACACACATATAAATAAAAATTTAAATACACACACATATACATATTCATATACATATACATATACATATACATATACATATACATATACATATACATATACATATACATATACATATACATATATACATATAATAAATTTCACACAATTTTCCAAAATCAAGATCAAAACACATCTAAAAGCAATAACTGGAGAGAAATAAGAAGAAAAACTAAGACATAAATTGATAAAATATAAACAAATAACAACAAGAATAAAATACAACAAATGGAGGAAAATATTTCCTTCTTACTCATCTGACAGCACATTAATAGCTAGATTATATTGCTTAGAAAACCACAACATGATGAAAACAAACCTAAATAACTATTCTACTATATAATCTGAACAAATACGTCTCAAAATAAAATGGAAAGAAATGACAAAATTCCCAGGGGTTAACAGTTTGTTAGCTACTAACAACAAGCAATCTAAAACTGTATTTGAATTCCGTATCATCCAAATATAGTTATATTATCCAAAAAAATGAAATGACAATAGATGTTGGCATTGATGCAGAGAAAAATGAACCTTTATTTACTATTTGTAGGAATGCAAACTGGTGTAACGTCTATGGAAATCAGCTATTCTGATGCTGGGCACACATTCATTGGAGCCTGTCTTTTGATTACACAGGTATTTTCTCACTCATCCTTAATTTACAATGGCACAAAAATAGAACTAGGCTAGATGCCCATCAACTGATGAAGAGATACTAAAAATGTGATACTTATGGAAAACGTAACTTTATTCAGCTCTAAAGTAAAGTGAAATTATGAGATTTGGTATGAAATGGTCAGAACTACAAAGTCTATAATGAGCTGTAACTCTCATTGTTTTTAAGAGAAAAATATTCTCACAATATTGGAGTAGATATTTGCCAAAGAGAACATTTTGCATATGACACTCTCAAGGGGTTCAAGTGGAAAAGTATCAGAGAGGCCATTTTATAGGGCACATTCTTATGGAATGGATGTGCACAACACCCAAAGTGAACATTTTTCTACCCCGTGCTTTTAGAAAGGCTCATAATTCATGTGGATGGAAAAATATCCCTCTATACTATTCTGCTTTTTTGAGGGATATTTTCACATCTGCTTAAATGCCATATTCATTGGTATTATGTTCTTTTTTTTTTTTTATAAGGGAGCGAATAATACTATGTTTGTTTGTTTTATTGGTTGTGTTTTGTGTGTTTTTGTTTGTTTTGCTTGTTTTCCCACAACTATTTTCACAATATCTTGTCTTTAAACCATAGTGAGTCCTTGAGACATCTCAATGAGGGAATGGGCAGGCTAACAACCTTGCTTATCTTACTGTGATACTTCGATTTCTACTATGGTAGATAGCATGGTTCTACAGTTTGTCCTCTGACTTCCAATGTATGCCATGGCAGATGAATAAATTCATATATACAGACACATGCATACACATAAAATAATTAAGATGAATTTTTACTTGCATAGTTTTGAGTGCCATTCTCCATACAAACCCACAGAAATTAACTCATAACCTATTTTTGTCAGGAATCAGTCTAATCATTAATTTCATGGTTTTCTGAGATGGAATTTATGAGTGAAGGATTGATGCTTAATTACCTGTGAGCCAACAACTAGATGACTAGATTTCCAACAGGGGAAAGAATAAAAATGCATAGAAAATTATATTCAGTATCACTATACTAAAATGTAAATATTTAATATCATATATAAAGTGGAAGAGAGAATAGGATTTGTGATCATGTTTCCACTCCCTGACATTCTAGAAGATCAAGACAGTAAAAACCTCAGCAAATGCCCTTTCAGTGTACACATAAAGATTCAAATGAAAGAATAATAATTCACCTAAAATGAAGTTATCCTTCAGGCATGTATTCAATAGTTTCAAAAATAAAAGAAGACAAAAAGTAATTAGTAATATGTTTTAACATTTTCACCAGGAAAGTATTTATACTTATATTATTTCCTCTGTAATATATTATTAAGTTTATTATATGAATGATAAAGCTCAACTGCCATTTATATAAGCACTAAAATTATTTAAAGAATCTATGGTGATAACATAAAATAAAAATTTTCAGACATGTAAATATAACAGAAAATGATTGCATAATTAGAATAATAATTACAATGTGCTTATATTTGAAAATACCACTTAAAGTCACATTAGCTCAGGTGTAGAGTGTTTCACATTGGGTGTCAAATGAAATATCAAAATATGTGATATGCCAACCACACCTAAAATAAATATACTATCTAAAAGAATGGTAAAAGATAACTCACACTTTGTATACAAAATTTTAGGCTATACTTATGTTATTTTTTTCAGTTTTTTGAGACAAGTTTCCTCTGTATAGCTTTGGATATCTTGGAACTCACTCTGTAGACTAGGCTAGCTTTGAACACAGAAATCCACCTGCCTCTGCCTCCCATGTAAGCTCTACAATTTGACCAAATCTCAAATGAGGTCAAGCTCAGAAGAAAATAAACACATTATAAAACACATTCTAGAAGTTACCTTAAAGCAATAAAATTTAGATACAATAATAGATAATAATAATGATAGTCACTGATAGTTATAAATAGCATTGGAGAAGGCAATAAAGTCCTACAGTAGAACTGTAATTTAGCACCTACCTTGTTGCCAACTTGTAAATCAGTTACTATGCATATATCCCCTTGAAAAAAATTTTATGGAGTATTTAATAATGACAGTTTGTAAATGGAAAAAAATCTTTCAATTAAAACATCCAAGAAGTAATTTAGTTAAGCTTGATGACATAAATATGAAAAGTATAAAATAAAACTTTGAGGTGAAAATATAATAAATTTAAATGACATTGTTGCAGCAGACAGCCATGCTGACTAAGCTAATTAAGTGTATATGAATCTGTGAGTTTTGGCAGGCTACCAAGAACTCATGGATACAGTGTTTTTAAAGGCAAACCCCACAAAAGCCACAATTACGTCAATGTTAGATGAGGTTCATAGTAACTTTGCAGCATTTGTTTAGGGAGTACAAAGTAATTATTTTAGGCACAACATGGTAATTAATTTTAACTTTTGCATCCTTCATTTATTTTAGTTTACGTTTATGTAAACATTATTTATTTGAGTTAATACATCTGCACCATAGTCAGGGTCATGAAAATCTCAAATATGTTGCATAGGCACATGTGATTGTTAAGGATAGGAACATTGATGAATTATTTAAGCAACAAAAATGGATTCAGGAGAAGATTCCATTACCTTAGCCATATCAAACATAAAAAATAATTTTTGTTTATGTTGGCACACATATGTTTTTGTTCTTTTGGTACTAAAAAATATTGTTACATATAGTATATTCTTATGAATTAACCTCCCTATTCTCTTCCCATTCCTTCTTTACCTCCACATACATTCAACTCTTATTTTTCTCTATAATTAACAAAAACAAATAGGCAAATTAACAATGAATGAGACAGAACAAAACAAAATACTGCACAAGTTTCTAATACCAAAATTTGCAATATAAAGACATGATAATCATTAACCAGAGACCATGATCCGAGGGATGCTGAAATTCAAGTATTTAGAAATAAATCATGTATAATGTATAGAATATTAACCAAATGGCATGCAATATGTTCTCCAAATGAGTGAGAATTAGCCATTAAAAAATAGAAAGCCTAAAGAAAAATTATAATTATAATGATATATTTCAGTACACTTATAAAATGCATATCAGACAAAGGTTTAGAAATTTACACTAGTGCTCACTAAGCAGAAAATGAATATGCTGCTATTGGGAATGTGACCTGAACATATTTTGTTTTCAATATATATTAGTAATATTAAAAGTAAATAAACCCTTATATTAGATCTCACATTCTAATATATCTAATATCTCATATGTCATATAAATATGTGTGTATTTATATGACAAAGATAGCAACAATATTATTAGAAATCATATAAAGAACACTAAAACATTCAAATATCCTACATTATAAAAGGGGCATATTTCCCATGTGAAATAAATAGTGTGCAATTCATTGCTAACTTATGCTATACAAATAAAGTGATTTGCACAGATTAAATATGAACAAATTATGAGATATATGAAGGGACAAGCATTTAATAGAATTATTTAGATATAGTATGAAATCTGTAAAAATTAGCTCATGAACACATATGCAATAAAAATATTAACTGCTGGAATATTTGGATTTGAAAAATTATGAAGGTTTCTTATTATGTGTAGGATACAGATTCATTAGGTCACAACATTAACTAAACTGGTATTTCAGTAAGTAAGGCCATTTTGTCATTGACTTTACAGTATACATATAGATATTAACTGATATTTGTATCTATATATCCATATTCAATATATATATGCATATATTGAATCAAGAAAAATTGGATGCAGGGGAACATTTAGAATGTTAAGAATGGAATGGAATGGAAAGGAAAGGAAAGGAAAGGAAAGGAAAGGAAAGGAAAGGAAAGGAAAGGAAAGGAAAGGAAAGGAAAGGAAACAATGAGGACACATGTCGAATATTTAAGGTAGTTAAATTATAACGTTGTCTTATAGATGAAAATGTCATAACAATTTTCCATTTCAGAAATTTAAATGAAATATGAATAGCTTCTAATGAATAACAAATTTGTGTCCAATTTTCAGATCCTTCACTGTTTCCAAACTTTGTACTGTCACTGATCTCCCATCAATTGCTAGATATATACCAGATCATGTTGATTCTACTAACTCTTCCAAAGTGATATAATAACAACTAGAAATGCAAATTTATCATAAAATTTTATATGATTACTTTTAAAATTATTAGTGAGAAAACCATAGGAAGCACAAGAAACAATATAAAATATTTGTCAGTACAAACTAAAATTACTAAAATATAGCCATCTCAAGAAAGTTGTTCATAAGCCTCTGCCTCTAGGAGCCTGTAATACATTCTGAATAATAACTTTAGTAGCAAAAACAATAGTGTATAAAACTTCTTAATTAAGGCAAATTCAAACATGGGTTATTGAATATTTAAGTAAGTTTTGATTTCTGTACCAAAGATGCACAGGATTCTTTCTTGAATTAATAAAGGAATCTCCATAGTATTAATATAACAAAGAAGTGTCTTTCACCATAAAGCAGAGATGCATATAATATTGTCTCCAGTCGCACATATGCACACACACACTCACACAGAAATGTTTGAAAATCAATACATCAACAACTTTCACAGATTTTTTCAATTCTTTGCTCTGTTCATTTTCTATGTAGCTTCCTATAACAGTTATATCATTTTTGTGTCTTTAACAATTATATATGACAAAAAGTGGAAAATTGATTAACTTATTTATAAACTACTCCAGAATAAATAAAGGGATGATGTCAGTTGAAGATTAAGCCATTAGACTTTTAATCAAAACTTGCAGAAATACTATTTTTATTTGTTTTAAATGAAGCATCAAGAATCTATTATTAAATATAAAATACTGATAATTTCTATTTATTAGAGTATATACCACAGAGTATATACCACAGAGTGACACCACACAAAGTTGTCAAAACACTGTATATATTTATGTATATGTATGTATGTATATGTGTATGTATATGTGTATATATGTATATGTATGTATACATGCATATATATCATTATGTCAAGTTTTGCCACATAATATTCTGGTTTACACTTCTGTAATGTTGTTTACAGGAAATGGGAAGTAAAGGAAGATTATTATTTTCACATATGGGATATTTCCTCATGAAAAAAAGTGAAAAACTTCATGTTATAGACACAAATTTTAAACAGAAATAGAATAAAAGAAATAGAATTAGTTTACATTACTGTTCATTCCACAGTTGATTGATATTTAATGCATATCTTGAAAATCAATAGTCTGATTAATGCATTGTGCTTATCATTAATGAGTTTTTATAAGTATTAATGAGTATTTATAGCTATTCCTTTCTGAGAAACTTTTGTTTTCATTTTCATAGCTTTGAAATTGCTTAATAGAAGACAGAGGATGAACTTCAAATTTTGACTATCATTTCTACATATCTATCATACTGATATTACAGACTCCTGTGCCCATGCTTGGTTTATTCAGTGAAAGAGACTGAAAAAAAGCCCACATACATGTTTGGCAAGAATTCTAATTGTTGAGCTACATTCTTACACCTTAAACCATTAAAAAACAACTCTTTAGATCTCATGATACTCATTCTCCTTCAGTGAAAAAAGATACAAATTGAATTGTTTAAGTACAGTTCTTTAACATGATGGTTTTAAATTAAAATTAAGCATATAGAATTATAAAAAATATACTGTGTTGTACTTAAGATTCAGAAAAATCAGTTCTTATAAAAACACAGAAGTATTTTTTCTTCCAAAGGTAAAACTATTGCATCACAATAAAACATTTTTTTTCTGATAATCGTATGTATGGTTTATTTTATAATCTTTGTCTGAATAATAACGGTGACATAGTAATTTATACAATAATATTGGGACTTGAGTATGTATTGGTTCAAGTTCGAAGGTTTTTAATTGGATGTTTTCTTTATTTACATTTCAAATAATATTCCATTTCCTGGTTTCCCCTGGACACTCCCTATCTCATCACCCCCTCAACATTCTTCTATGAGGGTCATTCCTTCAGAAGCTCTTTAATTGTTAAAAATAGTTTTTCCTATCCTGGGATTTTGTTATTCCAAATGAATTTTCAAATTGCTCTTTCTAGCTCTATGAAGAATTGAGTTGGAATTTTGATGGGGATTGCATTGAATTTGTGGATTGCTTTTGGCAACATGGCCATTTTTACTATATTAACCTTGCCACACCATGAGCATGGGAGATTTTTACATCTTCTGAGTTCTTCTTCTATTTCTTTCTTCAGAGACTTGAAGCTGTTGTCTTACAGAACTTTTCCTTGTACAGTTGAAGTCACACCAAAGTATTTTATATTATTTATGACTATTGAGAAGGGTGTTGTTTTCCAAATTTCTTTCTCAGCCTCTCTATCTTTGAATAGAAGAAAGCTACTGATTTCTTTGAGATAATTTTATATCCAGCTACTTTGCTGAAGTTGTTTGTCAACTTTAGGATTTCTCTGGAGAAATTTTTATTGACACTTATATGTATTATCATATCATCTGCAAATAGGGGTATTTTGACTTCTTCCTTTCTAATTTATATCACTTTGACCTTTGGTTGTCTAATTTTCCTATCTAGAACTTCAAGTACTATATTGAATAGAAAGAGAGGAGGAAAGCTTTGTCTAGTGCCTGATTGTAGTGGGATTGCTTCAAGATTTTCTCAATTTAGTTTGATGATGTCTAGTGGTTTGCTATATATTTATTTTACTATCTTTAGGTATGGGCTATCTTTTGATATCCTGATTTTTCCAAGACTTTTAACATAATGGGATGTTGAATTTTGTCAAATGTTTCTTCAGCATCTAATGAAATGACCATGTGAATTTTCTATTTTGAGTTTATTCATGTACTGGATGAAGTTGATGGATTTCTGTATATTGAACCATCCCTGTATCCCTGGGATAAAACCTACTAGTTCATGGTGAACAATCATTTTGATGTGTTCTTGGATTAGGTTTGTGAGAATTTTATTGAGTATTTGTTCATCAATGTTCTTAAGGGAAATTAGTCTGAAGTTCTCTTTGTTTGTTGGGTCTTTGTGAGGCTTAGGTGTAAGCATAATTGTGGCCTTCATAGAATGAATTGGGAAGTGTTCAGGTATGTGAGAATTTTATTGAATATTTTTTCATCAATGGTCATAAGGAAAATTGGTCTGAAATTCTCTTAGTTGGGTCTTTGTAAGGTTTAGGTGTAAGCATAATTGTGGCTTCAAAGAAGGAATTTGGCAGTGTTCCTTCTGTTTTTATCCTGTGGAATAGTTTGAAGAGTATTGGTACTAGGTCTTCTTTGATGGTCTGATAGAATGCTATACTAAATCAATCTGGTACTTTCTTTTTTATGGTTGGGAGATTTTAATAAATACTTCTAATTCTTTTTTGACAGGTAAATATTTTATTTTTTAAATTGAATATCATCTTCATTTACATTGCCATGGTAAAACCTTTCCAAATTTCCCCCCTCCCCAAAGATGCCCAACACCTCCTCCCTTCCCCTGCCTCCAAGTATATGCCCAACACCCAACACACTCCTACCTCCCCTCCTCCATTTCCCTTTTTTTGGGACCTCTGTTGAGCCTTTACCTTACCAAGGACCATTCCTCCCACTGATGCCCAACAACGCCTTCCTCTGCCACATTTTTGGCTGGAACCATGTATGCCCCTTGGTTGATGGTTCAGTTTCTGGGAGTCTTGAGGCATCTGGGTGGCCAAAATCATTGTTCTTCCCATGGGCTGTTAGCCCCTTCAGCTCTTCTGGACTACCCTCCAGCTCCTCCATTGGGAACCCCATGCCCAGTCCAATAGTTGTTTGCTAGCATCGGCCTCTGTATTTGTAAGTCTCTGGCAGGGCCCCTCTGGAGACAACCTTTGCATGCTCCTTTTAGTACACACTTCTTTTCATCTTTAGTAGTGCCGGGGGTTTGTTGACTATTAATAGGATGAATCCCCAGGTAGGGCAGTCTCTGAGTGGCCTTTACTTCAGCCCCTGCTCCACACATTATCTCCCTTATTGCTCCTGTGAGTATTTTGTTCCCTTTCTTAGAGGAACCAAAGCACCATTACGTAAGTTCTCCTTCTTCTTGAGCTTCCTATGCTGGGTGAATTGTAACTTGTTTATTTTGAGTTTTTGTGCTAACTTCTGCTTATTAGTGAGTGTATACCATGTGAGATCTTTTGTGATTGGGTTGCCTCACTCAGTTTGACACTTTCTAGTTCCATCCATCTACTTAAGAATTTCATAAATTCATTGTTTTTAATACTTGAATAATACTCCAATATGTATATATATAAAACAGTATCTCTATCCATTCCTCTGTTGTGGGACATCTGGGTTCTTTCCAGGATCTGGCTATTATAAATAAGGCAGCAATGAACATAGAAGAGCATGTGTCCTTATTATATGTAGAAGCATCTTCTGGGTATATGCCCACGAGTGGTATAGCTGGGTCAGCAGGTAATACTATGTCTAAATTTCTGAAGAATCGCCAAACTGATTTCCAGAGTCGTTTTACCAGCCTGCAATCCCACCAACAATGCAGAAGTGTTCCTTTTCCCCACATCCTCTCTATCATCTGCTGTCCCCTGAGTTTTTCATCTTAGCCATTCTGACTGGAGTTAGGGGGAATCTCAATGTTGCTTTGATTTGCATTTCCCTAATCACCAAGGATGCTGAACATTTATTTAGGTGCTTTAGGGCCATTCCAGTTTCCTCAGTTGAGAATTCCCTGTTTTTCTCTGTACCCCATTTTTTAAAAGGGTTATTTGACTCTCTGGAGACTAACTTCTTGAGTTTATTTTACACGTAGGATATTAGCCCTCTATCAGATGTATGGTTAGTAAAGATCATTTCCCAATTTGGTGGCTGCTATTGTCCTATTAACCAAGTTCTTTGCCTTACAGAATCTTTGTAGTTTAATGAGGTACCATTTGTAGATTCTTGTTCTTAGAGATTAAGTCATTGGTGTGAACTTTTCCCCTGTGCCTATATGTTCAAGATCTGTCCCCATTTCTCTTCTGTAAGCTTCAGTGTGTCTGGTTTTATGTGTAGAAACTTGATCTACATGGACTTGAGCTTTGTACAAGGAGATAAGAATGGGTCGATTTGCATTTTTTTGCATGCTGATCTCCATTTGATCCAACACCATTTGTTAAAAATGCTGTCTTTTATGAGGTCCCATTTGTCAATTCTTGCTCTTAGAGCATATGCTATTGGTGTTCTGTTCAGAAACTTTCTCCCTGTACCGATGTCCTCAAGGGTCTTCCCCAGTTTCTTTTCTATTAGCTTCAGAGTGTCTGGCTTTATGTGGAGGTCCTTGATCCATTTGGATTTGAGCTTAGTACAAGGAGACAAGGATGAATCAATTCGCATTCTTCTGCATGCTGACCTCCAGTTGAACCAGAACCATTTGTTGAAAAGGCTATCTTTTTTCCATTGGATGTTTTCAGCCTCTTTGTCGAGGATCAAGTGGCCATAGGTGTGTGGGTTCATTTCTGGATCTTCAATCCTGTTCCATTGATCCTCCTGCCTGTCACTGTACGAATACCATGCAGTTTTTAACACTATTGCTCTGTAGTATTGCTTGAGGTCAGGGATACTGATTCCCCCAGGTTTTCTTTTGTTGCTGAGAATAGTTTTAGCTATCCTGGGTTTTTTGTTATTCCAGATGAATTTGATAATTGCTCTTTCTAACTCTGTGAAGAATTGAGTTGGGATTTTGATGGGTATTGCATTGAATCTGTATATTGCTTTTGGCAAAATGGCCATTTTAACTATATTGATTCTACTGATCCATGAGCATGGGAGGTTTTCCCATTTTTTGAGGTCTTCTTCCATTTCCTTCTTCAGAGTCTTGAAGTTCTTGTCATACAGATCTTTCACATGTTTGGTAAGAGTCACCCCGGACACCATCAAGAGGACAGATCGGCAACCAACAAATTGGGAAAAGATCTTCACCAATCCTACATCAGATAGAGGGCTAATATCCAATATATATAAAGAACTCAAGAAGTTAGGCTCCAGAAAACCGAACAACCCTATTAAAAAATGGGGTACAGAGTTAAACAAAGAATTCTCACCTGAAGAACTTTGGATGGCGGAGAAGCATCTTAAAAAATGCTCAACTTCATTAGTCATTAGGGAAATGCAAATCAAAACAACCCTGAGATTTCATCTTTTTTTTCCTTTTTTTTCTTCTTCTTTTTTTTTATTCGATATAATTTATTTACATTTCAAATGATTTCCCTTTTCTAGCCCCCCCACTCCCCGAAAGTCCTGTAAGCCCCCTTCTCTTCCCCTGTCCTCCCACCCACCCCTTCCCACTTCCCTGTTCTGGTTTTGCCGAATACTGTTTCACTGAGTCTTTCCAGAACCAGGGGCCACTGAGATTTCATCTTACACCAGTCAGAATGGCTAAGATTAAAAATTCAGGAGACAGCAGGTGTTGGAGAGGGTGTGGAGAAAGAGGAACACTCCTCCACTGCTGGTGGGGTTGCAAATTGGTACAACCACTCTGGAAATCAGTCTGGTGGTTCCTCCGAAAACTGGGCACCTCACTTCCAGAAGATCCTGCTATACCACTCCTGGGCATATATCCAGAGGATTCCCCACCATGTAATAAGGATACATGCTCTACTATGTTCATAGCAGCTCTATTTATAATTGCCAGATGCTGGAAAGAACCCAGGTATCCCTCAACAGAAGAGTGGATGCAAAAAATGTGGTATATCTACACAATGGAGTACTATTCAGCCATTAGAAACAATGAATTCATGAAATTCTTAGACAAATGGATGGAGCTAGAGAACATCATACTAAGTGAGGTAACCCAGACTCAAAAGGTGAATCATGGTATGCACTCACTAATAAGTGGTTATAAACCTAGAAACCTGGAATACCCAAAACATAATCCACACATCAAATGAGATACAAGAAGAAAGGAGCAGTGGCCCCTGGTTCTGGAAAGACTCAGTGAAACAGTATTCAGCAAAACCAGAATGGGGAAGTGGGAAGGGGTGGGAGGGAGGACAGGGGAAGAGAAGGGGGCTTACGGGACTTTCGGGGAGTGGGGGGGCTAGAAAAGGGGAAATCATTTGAAATGTAAATAAATTATATCGAATAAAAAAAAATGCTGTCTTTTTTTCCTCTGGATCTTTTTAGCTCCTTTGTCAAATATCAAGTGACTTTTTGTGTGTGGGTTCTTTTCTGGGTCTACAATTCTATTCCATTGATCTTCCTGCCTGTCTGCATACCAATACCAAACAATTTTTTATCATGATTGCTGTGTATTAGAGCTTGAGGGCAAGGATGGTGATTCCCAGAGAAGATCTTTTGTTGTGGAGAATAGTTTTGCTATCCTGGGTTTTTTGTTATTCCAGATAAATTTGAGAATTGCTCTTTCTAGATCTATGAAGAATTGACTTGGGATTTTGCTTGGGATTGCATTGAATCTGGAGATTGCTTTCGGCAAGATGGCCATTTTTACAATATTGATCCTGCCTATCCAGGAACATGGGAATTCTTTCTACCTTCTGAGACTTTCTTCGATTTCTTTCTTCAGAGGCTTAAAGTTCTTATCATATAGATCTTTCACTTGCTTTGTCAGGGTCACACCTAGATATGACATATTATTTGGGACTATTGTCAAGGGTGTCATTTCCCTAATTACTTTCTCCTCTTATTTATCCTTTGAGAACATGGAAGGCTACTGATTTGCTTGAGTAAATTTTATATCCAGCCACTTTGCTGAAGTTGTTTATCAACTTTAGAAGTTGGTGGAAGTCTTGGGGTCGCTTAAATACACTTTTTTATTAGCTGTAAATAATGATATTTTGACTTCTTCCTTTCCAATTTGTATACCTTTGGCCTCCTTTTGCTGCCTGATTGCTCTGGCTAGGATTTCAAGTAATAAATTGAATAGATAGGGAGAGAGTGGGCAGACTTGTTTGGTCCCCAATTATAGTGGGGTTGTTTCAAGTTTCTTTCCATTTAGTTTGATGTTGGCTACCAGTTTGCAGTATATTGCTTTCACTATATTTAGGTATGGGCCTTGGATTCCTGATCTCTCCAAGACTTTTATAAAGAAGGGATACTGGATTTTGTCAAAAGCGTTTTCAGCATCTAATGAAATGACCATGTGGGTCTTTTTCATTTAGTTTGTTTATGTAGTGGATTATATTGACAGATTTCCATATATTGAACCATCCCTGCATCTCTGGGATGAAGCCTACCTGATCATGGTGATTATAGATTTGATGCATTCTTGGACTCGGTTGGCCAGGATTTTGTTCAATATTTTTGCATCAATGTTCATGAGGGAGATTGGTCTGAAGTTCTCTTTCCTTGTTTGGTCTTTGTTTGGTTTAGGTATAAGAGTTATTGTGGCTTCATAGAATGAGTTGGGTAGTGTTCGTAGAGTTTTTATTTTGTGGATAAGTTTGAAGAGTATTGGTATTAACTCTTCTTTGAAGATCTGATAATAGAATTCCCCGCTAAACCCATCTGGTCCTGAGCTTTGTGTGTGTGTGTGTGTGTGTGTGTGTGACTATTAATGGCTGCTTCTATGTCCTCAGAACTTCAGAACTTATGGGACTATTTAAATGGTTTATCTGATCCTGTTTTAGTGTTGGCACCTGGTATGTATCTAGAAAATTGTCCATTTCATCCAGGTTTACAAACCTTGTTGAGTATAAACTCTTGTAGTAGGATCTGATGATTTTTTAAATTTCCAGTTTCTGTTGTTATGTCTCCCTTTTTATTTCGGATTTTATTAATTTGGGTACTGTCTCTGTGCTAAGGCTGGCTAAGGGTTTATCTATCTTGTTGATTTTTTCAAAGAACCAGCTCCTTGTTTTGTTGATTCTTTGTATAGTTCTTTTTGTTTGTGTTTGGTTGATTTCTGCCCTAAGTTTGATTTTTTCCTGCTGTATACTCCTCTTGGTGGTATTTGCTTCCATTTTTCTAGAGCTTTCATGTGAACTGTGGAACTGTAAGCTCTCTCCATTCTCTTTTTGGAGGCACTCAGAGCTTTGAGTTTTCCTCCTAGCACTGCTTTCATTGTGTCCCATAAATTTTCGTATGATGTGTCTTCATTTTCATTAAATTCAAAAAAGTCTTTAATTTCTTTATTTCTTCCTTGGCCAAGCTGTCATTGAGAAGAGCATTGTTCAAGGTCTATGTGTATGTGTGTTTTCCATTACTTTTGTTTGAGCATAAGACCAGCCTTAGGCCGTGGTGATCTGATGAGATTCGTGGAATAATTTCAATATTTCTATTTCTGTTAAGGCTTGTTTTGTGACCAATTATATGGTCAATTTTGGAGAAGGTACCATGAGGTGCTGAGAAGAAGGTATATTCTTTTGTTTTAGGGTAGAATGTTCTATAAATAGCTGTTAGATTCATTTGGTTCATAACTTCAATTAGTTTCACTGTATCTATGTTTAGCTTCTTATTCCATGATTTGTCCACTTTTGAGAGTGGAATATTGAAGTCTCCCACTATTATTGTGTGGGGTGCAATGTGTGCTTTGAGCTTTATTAAAGTTTCTTTTATGAATGTGGGTGCCCTTGTGTTCGAAGCATAGATGTTCAGAATTGAGAGTTCATCTTGGTAGATTTTTTTCTTTGATGAGTATGAAGTTTCTTTCCTTATCTTTTTTGAAAACTTTTGGTTGAAAGTTGATTTTATTCGATATTAGAATAACTACTCTAGCTGGTTTCTTGGAACCATTTGCATGGAAATAATTTTCTATTCCTTTATTTTTAGGTATTGTCTTTCTATTATTCTTCATAGGACTGGATGTGTGGAAAGATATTGGGTAAATAATGTTTTGTCATGGAATATCTTGGTTTCTCCATCTATGTTAATTAAGAGATTTGCTGAGTATAGTATCCTGGGCTGACATTTGTGTTCTCTTAGGGTCTGTATGAGATCTGTCCAGGATCTTCTGGCTTTTATTGTCTCTGGTGAGAAGTCTGGTGTAATTCTAATAGGTCTGCCATTATATGTTACTTGACATTTTTTCCCTTGCTGCCTTACAAATTCTTTCTTTCTTTTATGCTTTTGGTCTTTTTATTATTATATGACAAGAGGAATTTCTTTTCTGGTCCAGTTTATTTGGAGTTCTTATATAGGCTGTTTTTATGTTCATGGATATTTCTTTCTTTAGGTTAGGGAATTTTTTTCTTCTACAACTTTGTTGAAGATATTTACTGGCCCTTTAAGTTTGGAATCATCATTCATGTCTATTCATATTATCCTTAGCATTGGTCTTCTCACTGTGTCCTGTATTTTCTAGCTGTTTTGGGTTAGAAGCTTTTTGCATTTTGTAATTTCTTTGACTGCTGTGTCAATGTTTTCTATGGTATCTTATGCACCTGAGATTCTCTCTTCTGTCTCTTGTATTCTGGTGGTGATACTTTCATCTATGATTCCTGATTTCTTTCCCAGATTTTCTTTCTCCAGAGTTGTCTCCAATTGTGATTTCTTTATTGTTTCTATTTCAGTTTTTAGATCATGGATGCTTTAGCTTAATTCTTTGCCCTGTTTTATTGTGTTTTCCTTTAATTCTTTAAGGGATTTCTGTGTTTCCTCTTTAAGTGCTCCTACTTGCTTACCCGTGTTCTCCTGTATTTTTTTTAAAGGGAGTTATTTATGTCATTCTTAAAGTCCCGCTTCAGAAAAATTTCCTTTATGAACATCGATGCAAAACTACTCAATAAAATTCTTGCCAACCGAATCCAAGAACACATCAAAACGATCATCCACCATGATCAAGTAGGCTTTATCCCGGGAATGCAGGGTTGGTTCAATATACGGAAATCTAGCAATGCAATCCACTATATAAACAAACTCAAAGAAAAAAACCACATGGTCATTTCATTGGATGCTGAAAAAGCATTTGACACAATTCAGCATCCTTTCATGCTTAAAGTCTTGGAAAGAACAGTAATTCAAGGCCCATACCTAAACATAGTAAAATCAATATACAGCAAACCAGTAGCCAGCATCAAAATAAATGGAGAGAAACTTGAAGCAATCCCACTGAAATCAGGGACTAGACAAGGCTGTATAAAGTATCTTGGGGTGACTCTTACCAAACATGTGAAAGATCTGTATGACAAGAACTTCAAGACTCTGAAAAAGGAAATGGAAGAAGACCTCAAAAAATGGGAAAACCTCCCATGCTCATGGATCGGTAGAATCAATATAGTTAAAATGGCCATTTTGCCAAAAGTAATCTACAGATTCAATGCAATACCCATCAAAATCCCAACTCAATTCTTCACAGAGTTAGAAAGAGCAATTATCAAATTCATCTGGAATAACAAAAAACCCAGGATAGCTAAAACTATTCTCAACAACAAAAGAAAATCTGGGGGAATCAGTATCCCTGACCTCAAGCAATACTACAGAGCAATAGTGTTAAAAACTGCATTGTATTGGTACAGTGACAGGCAGGAGGATCAATGGAACAGGATTGAAGATCCAGAAATGAACCCACACACCTATGGCCACTTGATCCTCGACAAAGAGGCTGAAAACATCCAATGGAAAAAAGATAGCCTTTTCAACAAATGGTGCTGGTTCAACTGGAGGTCAGCATGTAGAAGAATGCGAATTGATCCATCCTTGTCTCCTTGTACTAAGCTCAAATCCAAATGGATCAAGGACTTCCACATACAGCCAGACACTCTGAAGTTAATAGAAAAGAAACTGGGGAAGACCCTTGAGGACATCGGTACAGGGAGAAAGTTTCTGAACAGAACACCAATAGCGTATGCTCTAAGAGCAAGAATTGACAAATGGGACCTCATAAAATTGCAAAGTTTCTGTAAGGCAAAGGACACCATCAAGAGGACAAATCGGCAACCAACAAATTGGGAAAAGATCTTCACCAATCCTACATCAGATAGAGGGCTAATATCCAATATATATAAAGAACTCAAGCAGTTAGACTCCAGAAAACCAAACAACCCTATTAAAAAATGGGGTACAGAGTTAAACAAAGAATTCTCACCTGAAGAACATCGGATGGCAGAGAAGCATCTTAAAAAATGCTCAACTTCATTGGTCATTACGGAAACGCAAGTCAAAACAACCCTGAGATTTCACCTTACACCAGTCAGAATGGCTAAGATTAAAAATTCTGGAGATAGCAGGTGTTGGAGAGGGTGCAGAGAAAGAGGAACATTCCTCCACTGCTGGTGGGGTTGCAAATTGGTACAACCACTCTGGAAATCAGTCTGGCGGTTCCTCCAAAAACTGGGCACCTCACTTCCAGAAGATCCTGCTATAACACTCCTGGGCATATACCCAGAGGATTCCCCACCATGTAATAAGGATACATGCTCTACTATGTTCATAGCAGCCCTATTTATAATTGCCAGATTTTGGAAAGAACCCAGGTATCCCTCAACAGAAGAATGGTTGCAAAAAATGTGGTATATCTACACAATGGAGTACTATTCAGCAATTAGAAACAATGAATTCATGAAATTCTTAGGCAAATGGATGGACCTAGAGAACATCATACTAAGTGAGGTAACCCAGACTCAAAAGATGAATCATGGTATGCACTCACTAATAAGTGGATATTAACCTAGAAACATGGATTACCCAAAACATAATCTACACATCAAATGAGGTACAAGAAGAAAGGAAGAGTGACCCCTTGTTCTGGAAAGACTCAGTGAAACAGTATTCAGCAAAACCAGAACGGGGAAGTGGGAAGGGGTGGGTGGGAGGACAGGGGGAGAGAAGGGGGCTTACGGGACTTTTTGGGAGTGGGGTGGCTAGGAAAGGGGAAATCATTTGAAATGTAAATAAAAAATATACAGAATAAAAAAAAATTAAAAAAAAAAAAGTCCCGCTATCATTACCATAAGAAGGGATTTTATATTCAAATCTTGCTTTTCTGGTGTGATGATCTATCGAGGACTTGCTATGGTAGGAGACCTGGTTTCTGGAATGATAAGTAACCTGGGTTTCTATTGCTTATGTTCTTATATTTGCCTCTTGCCACCTTGTTATCTCTAGTGCTACTTGCCCTTGCTGTCTCTCCCTCTGGTGATCCTGGTTGTGTAGAACTCCTCCGAGTCCATCTCTCTTTGTGATCATATGATTCTGTGATCCTGTGATCCTGAGATCCTGGGTTTGCCAGAACTCCTGGGAGTCAAGCTGCCTCTGGGATCCTCAAATCCTAGTGTGACCAAGTTCTTGAGCTCTTGTGATCCTATGATCCTGGACAGGTTAGGCCACCTGAGCAGGTGGATCCATTTATTCCAGTTGTTGTGGCAGATGTTGTGGCCTCCTCACCTATAATCCTGGGCATGATAGAGCACCTGGGAGTTGAGTTTACTCTCTGTGTTGTAGAATTGTATACAGAGCTAGCACCCAAAGTCTGCTCAGGGTACTGTCTCAGACAGCAAGGAAGTTTGAAGTTTTAAGAAGGAATTTCAGCATTGTGCAAGGAGATAAGAAAGTATTGATGTGTATTCATCTACAAGCTGACCTACACTTGAACCAGCACCATTTTTTTAAATGCTCTCTTTTTTCAACTGAATGGTTTTAGAACCTTAGTCAAAGATCAAGTGACCATAGATATGATGGTTCATTTCTGGGCGTTCAATTTTATTTGAATGATCTACCTGCCTCACTTTGTATGAATACCATATAGCTTTTTATTTTTAATCACTTTTACTCTGTAATACAGCTTGAAGTCAGGGATGGTGATTCTCCCAGGTCTTTTATTGTTGATAATATTTTTCACTATCCTGGGTTTTTGTTATACCAGATAAATTTGCAATTTTTTTCTTTTAACTCTATTAAGAAGTGAGTGGAAATTTTGATTGGTATTGCATTGAAACTTTAGATTGCATTCAGCAAGATGGCCATTTTTATTATTTTAATTCTGCTAATCCATGAAAATGGGAGATCATTCCATCTTCTGGGATCTTCAATTTCCTTCTTCAGTGACTTGAAATTCTTGTCAAACAGATCTTTCTCTTGCTTCGTTAGAGTCACTCCAAGGTATTTTATATTATTTGTAACTATCATGAAGGGTGTCATTCCCTAATTTCTTTCTCAGCCTGTTTATCCTTTGAATAGAGGTAGGCTACTGAATGGTTTGGGTTAATTTTATATCCAGCGACTTTGCTAAAGTTGCTTATCAGATTTAGGATTTGTCTTGTGGAATTTTCGGGATCATTTAATTATATAATTATATCATCTGCAAAAAGTGATGCTTTGAATTCTCCCTTATCAATTTATATCCTTATGACTTCCTTTTGCTATCTGTTTGGGCTAGGCCTTTGAGTACTATATTTAGTATGTAGGGAGAGATTGGGCAGCCTAAAGTCCAAGTGATTCAAGGAACTCCATATAAAATGAGGTACACTAAAATTAATATTAGAGAAAGTGGCAAAGAACCTTGAACTCATTGGCACAGTGGAACATTTCTAGAACAGAACACCAAGGGGTTATGCTCTAAGATAAACACTAGACAAATGGGCCCTCATAAAATTGCGTTGTCAATAGGAAAAAAACAGATTGGGAAAAGATCTTTACCAATCCTACATCAGATAGAGGGCTAATATCCAGTATATACAAAGAATTCAAAAACTTAGACCCCAGAGAATGAAATAACCCAATTAAAATGGGGTACAAAGAAAAACAAAGAATTCTCAACTGAGGAGTGTTGAGTAGCTGAGAAGCACTTAAAGAAATGTTCAACATCTTTAGCCATCAGAAAAATGCAAATCAAAATAACCCTGAGATTCGATCTGACACCAAACAGATTTGCTAAGATCAAAAACTCTGGTGTCAGCAGATGCTGGTCAGGATGTGAAGAAAGGGGTATTCTTCTCCATTGCTTGTGGGATTGCAAGTTGGTACAACCATTGTGGAATTCAGTTTGGAGTGTCCTTAGAAAATTGAACATAGGGTCTGTAGAGGTGGCTCAGCAGTGAAGAACAGTAACTGCTCTTCCAGGGGTCCTGAGTTCAATTCCCAGCACCAACATGGTGGATAATAACCATCAGAAATGGAATTGAATGCTGTCCTCTGGTATGGCTGAAGACACTGTTCTCATATAAAAAATAAAGAAATAATTTAAAAAAAAAAGAAAAATGGACATATTATAACCTGAGGACCCAGCTATACCACTCCTGGGAATATACCTAAAAGATGCTCCAACATTTAAGAAGAATTCATACTCCACTATGTTCATAGCAGCATTATTTATAATAGCCAGAAGCTGGAAAGAAGCCAGATGTGATTCAACAGAGGAATGGATACAGACAATTTGGTACATTTACACAATGGAATGCTATTCAGCTATTAAAAACAAAAACTTCATGAAATTTTCAGGCAAATGGATACAACCATATAATATCATCCTTCTGAGGTAACTCAACCAGAAAAGTACACACATGGTATGCACTCACTGATAAGTGGATGTTAACTCAAAAGATTGAGATACCCAAGATACAATTCACAGACCACATGAAGCCCAAGAAGAACAAAGTCCAAAGTCTGAATACTTGGTCCTTCTGAAAAGGGGGGACAAAATGCTCATGGGTGCAAATACAGAGACAAAATGTGAAATAGAGACTGAAGGAAAGGCCATCCAGAGACTGCCCTCCTGGTGATCCATCACCTAGACTGTCACCAAATTCAGTCACTATTGTGGATGCCAAGAAGTGCTTCCTAACAAGACACTTATGGATGTCTCCGGAGAGCCTCTTCCAAAGCCTGACAAATTCAAAGGTCCCTGCTCATAGTCAAATATTGGAATGAGCACAGGTTCCCCAATGGAGGAGCTAGAGAAAAGGCTGAAAGAGATGAAGGGATTTGTAACCCCATAGGAAGAAGAACAGTATCAACTATCCAGATCCCCAGAGCTCTCAGGTACTTAACCACAAACAGAAGAGTGCACATGGAGGGACCCATTGCTCCAGCAGCATATGTATCACAGGATAGCCTAGTTGGTCATCAATAGGAGAATAAACCCTTGGTCCTTGGAAGGCTTGATGTCCCAGTGTAAAGGAATGCCAGGGCAAGGAGGCAGGAGTGGGTTAGTGGGGGAACACTCTCATAGAATTAGGGGTAGAGGGGATTGGATATGAGAATTCTGAGGGAAGGGACTGTAAAAAGGGATGCCATTTGAAATGTAAATAAATAAATTATACAATAATAGGACTTTTAAAACTTTTATATTTACAGCTATGAAAAGGACTTTTGAGGAGGCATTCCTTTGCCTATAGTTTGTAGGAAATCTATATAAAAGAGACTTTGTATAAAGAAGAGGAAGAAATTTAGCATAGCAGAATTTGAGAAAATCAAATCATATTGCACTTTTACATTACAGAAAGACTCATGGGTTGAATGTTGTGGCTACTTAAAACATAATTATAGCATACACTAATTAGTTTAAGTACTTGGAAATTAGGGGAAATATGTAGGAGGCCACTAATGTCCTAATTTTTTATAGTTCTATCCATCTATTTTGTTCTGATCTTTTATCTTCAAATTTATTTCTAATTACATATTTTCCTTTTATAATCATTATTTTTGCAACATTCTCTTTCAAGAAAATATACTCCTAACATTGTTTACTTTAGAGATTTTCAATAAAACAATTTTTTGTAAATATTTGGGAGGCTTGTTTCAAATAATAATATTAGAATCCTAAAGTTGTTCATTTTTTTACATATAAAAAACAGTAAAAGAACACTTTAACAAAGATAGTAGTATTAAGGCATAAAATAAAAATTCATAAATCAATTAGTTAAGTTAATAAAAGTCTATGGGCAGTTAATGATGGCAAATGAAAAGTGAAGTTTCCATAAAATCTCAAGATTCTTTTTTCTAATGGATTATTTATTTTTCATATTCTACGGTGTCAGAGTAGCTTACAGTGCTGTAGGCATGTATTTATTGTTTCTGAAATGTGATAGAGAAATAGATTATAGCACATGGGAAAAAATGAAAAATTTTGATTATGGTGAAAATAGGGTATGGTGATATGAGACAAGATGCTTAGAAAAACTTGTGATATGGCAGAGGATAATTATAATAGACTTTTATGAAGGCATTAAAGTACATTAGGGTATTCAACCCAAAAGACATTGTACAAAGCTGGAATAATTTCAGTTACAGTTTCTCAGACTTTTCTTTTTTTAAAGAATGATCCTTGTCTTGTGTTTAGTCTGTGAGTTATGCAGTTCTGTCCAACCTGCCACTGCAAGACACACTTCTTCTTCAAAATTCATGTTTGATATTCATGCAACAGAATTACAAAAAGTTATTGCAACAAAATCTAACAGTAGTTAAAGAAGTTGATATTTGGGGAAGAGCTGCATTCATTAATATCGAGCACTAGCTGTCACTTTTGAGTTGCAGGCCAAACTTGCTTACCAATAAATAAATACCAGAAATATTTTTGATACAATAAATTCCAAATTATAGATAACTAAGAAGCCTTGAATCCCATGCTCATATTGTGATGTTTTTACAGAATAGACTTAAGGCAAACTGTGTATATATATATAATTAGATATTTACTACTATATATTTTAAAGAAGAAAAATAGAAAGTAGTTCATATGCTTCCATGGTAATTTTCAAGTTTATTTTGTTAATCATTGATTAATACCTTTATATTAGCTAATACTTAGCATACATGATGCTCACCACAGTTTAACCTAGATCAACTATGAGTTTATCATGTTATTATACAGTGTTCCACAGTGAAGAAAATTACTACTAACTTGCAAAAATTGGTAGATGATATAAATATAATGGCCAATGTTGATTATCCATAGGAATAGATCAGTAATAAGTTAGGAGACATACATATGGCAGTTTATGAAGACATTTCCAAAATGCATTAACTAAAAGAGTTACATATAGAAACATTTTGATGCAGCAATATGGCTTCTCTGATAAAGGATCACATCCAACAATCTACTAAGTCTATATGTTTAGAATAAAATGTATACATTCTGAATAACAGTGTGGTTGGCTGGAATATAAGCATGCCCTTATATACGCCTTTAATTCCTAGCAATAAAGGTAATGCTGGTTTGTAAAAGTAAGCAGACACATTTAAAAATAAATTTAACTGGGTAGCTGAAAGCACAGAATTCTCATAATGTTATGTATTTATTTGGCAGTAGTAAGCACTTACACACTTTGAATAGAATGCATGTCTCTGTACCCTATTCTTTATATTATTGCTATTCCTACACTTACCTGTGGAGATGAAGCCTATATTTTCTATGGAATAATCAGGGTCTTGTCTCCTCTATCACCACGTCTTCTTTCAAACTCCCATGCTTCCCACTAAGAATTAAACTTCCAAAACTATAAGCCAACTCTACAATGTTTGCCTTTTAAGACTTGTCCTGGTGATGATGATTCTTTACAGCAATAAAACATTAACTAAAATTTAATTATGTATTATATTTTATAATTATATATAAATATTCACACACATATGGTATTTATTAGAATGGATTACAGACTAGTCCAATAATGACTTTCTATCAATGGAAGGTCCCAAAATCAAGTAGATGTTCAGTCCATGAGTCTATATGTTGCAACTGTTCATCAGTATACACCAGAATCCCAAAGAAGTAGACTACAATTAAGAAATTGAATTGCCAATGAAAGAAAGCAGGTCAAAAGCAAAAACTTTCATGTTGATGTCCTTTATATAAGCAGAGAATTTGATCTTGCCCACTGAAGATATCCATATTAAAATTGTGTCTTTCTACTTCCTATGAGTTAATTAAGAAAACATACCTCATGGTTAATTTCAGATGTAGTCAAGTTGAAAACCAAGAATTTATTATATTGATACATACATGATCTCTTAATAAATTTGCAGATTTGAGCCAGTTTATTGACCCCGAATCCTTTGAATTTAGGGAGACTATGTTCTGTTGTAGAGGAACCCAGTTATATATTTAAAAAAATGTTAATCATTTTCCCCGTTTTTTTCTCATACATATCCATTGCTTTTTTGAGAGTCACTAAACATTAGAACAAATTAAATAACTATATCTTTCAGGGTTGCAACATTGAGTCAATATGGAGTTCAAAAGATCCTAAAGAGTATTATATCCTCCCAGCAAAGATACAGCAGGTCAAAGGATCAATGAAATCTTAGCAAAAATCTAGTTCAGTGGTCTTATAACTCACCCTATATTAATTCCTTTATTTCTAGAATGTGTAATTACGTGAAATATACATTGCTCTTCTACCATAAGGGTATTTTAATCCTCTAGGCCTTTCCTATAATTTAATATATAGAGATCTTGATTGTCTGTTTCTTCTATAACTTAATCACAATAGTCAATTACATTCATGGCATTATACTAATTAGATCAACTAAGAAAGAAGACAGAAACCACTATGGATGTTTGAATATTAGAGTGTGAGAAATAAATTAAACCTAAATTATAGGATCACTTATGGCAGAAAACTTCTAGATATCTAATGGTGTGGTGCATGCAGAGAAATTGGAATATATATAACTATACCATACAATTAGGAAATGTAATTGTAGGACATCTTTGACTTTAGAGAACCCCTTAATACTTTAATATACCATGTATAAGGCCAATAGAAAATCATTAAAAGCTAATCAAAACAAAATAAATGAATTAAATCTAATCCTGGGTCATTCCTTTAGATAAAGTTTCAAGATTTATGAGATTATTTTTTTGAGGGTAATGGGAATTTGTAAGGGATGGTAAAAGGAAGATTTAAAAATAAATAAATTATGATCATTGACCAGTAAGAGAAACCAGGGTTATAATTGTCATGAATGTTTCTTTTTTATTTTGTTAAGAATATGGTTGTGGTTGTACCATCTTACAATCCCAACAGCAGTGAAGGAGTGTTCCTCTTTCTCCACCCATGACACTTCTGGAGGACCCTGCTATACCTCTCCTGGGCATATACCCAGAGGATTCCCCAGCATGTAATAAGGACATATGCTCCACTATATACGTAGCAACCTTATTTATAATAGTCAGAAGCTGGAAAGAATCCAGATGTCCCTCAATGGAGGAATGGATACAGAAAATGTGGTATATATACACAATGGAGTACTATTCAGCAATTGAAAACAATGAATTCATGAATTTTTTAGGCAAATGGATGGAACTGGAAAATATCATCCTAAGCGAGGTAATGCAATCACAAAAGAATACACATGGAATGCAATCATTGATAAGTGGATATTAATTAGCCCTGAAGCTCTGAATACTAAAGATACAATTAGCATATCAAATGATTCCCATGAAGAAGGAAGAAGGTCCTAATCCTGGAAAGGCTTGATCCAGCATTGTAGGGGAGTACCAGAAGAGAGAAAAAGGAGGGGGAAAGATAGGATAATGGAAGGAGAGAAGAGGACTTATGGGACATATGGGGAGGGGGACTGGGAAAGGGGAAAGCTTTTAGAATGTAAACAAAGAATATAGAAAATAAATAAAAAATTATAATATTAAAAAAACAGGATGGTTTATGTGATAGTCAAGTGATCAATAAAGTTATAAAGAGTAAGTGAAAAAAAGAATATGGTTGTGCATGTTCACATATATTAAGACAATCTACACTTTTCTGTTTTAACTTCTTACTAATGAAATATAATCTAGATAATTACAATTTTAACCATTGCTAAATCAATATTCTCATATGAATATTATAGACTATTTTAAGAAACAGAATTCCTGTAGGAACATTATCTGCTATCTTGAGCAATATGTTAATGTATACTTGGTATGATGTGGCAAAACTTTATTATATAAGAATAAGATTTTTAATGTCATTATTTGGAGAGTAAACAAGACATAAGAATATATTGTTTGGAGTTTGTTGATTATTGGTATTGTCAACATGATATAATTTAGAATCATGAAAGAGGCATACCTCTGGATAGATCTATGATGGAAGTTCCAGAGAACAGTGAAGGAGGCAAATCAACATTCAAACTGCAATATTTTGCAAAATTTTGGCACAGATAAGAAGATGTCAAAGGAAAAATATTGTTTGTCTATCTGCCTTTGAATTTTCTTGCTGAGCAAATGAAATCTTTGCTGCTAGCAAAGTCTGCTGATTTGTTCCAGAGTCATCAGGCTTCAAATATAGGTTTCAATACCTTTAACTCTTAGGGAAACTTTTAGGTGTTCAATGCCAGACCAAGGGTTCTGAGACATCTGCTTCTTGTATTGAGTAGCTACCAGATTCTCTGCCTCCCCAGTGTATAGATAACCTTGTTGGGCTACACAGATCATGTATTGTGATCTAATCTATTAAATATCATTTCCTATTATCATATAATCGATTGGTTCCGCTCTGTCCAGCAGAATAAAATGAATATATAGATATATTATAACTTAATGCTATGCTTTATTATGTCTATGAATCAAGAAAGTGTTTTAAGAATTTTATTATTTGTCTCTGGCTAGTATCATTATTTTACTTATTTACAAAAATCATTCTTAGAGGCCAGAGAATATTTACTATAATAAAAGTTCAGTCTTAATAAAAATCTATAAGAAAATTTTAAGGGAGCAGTAAAGCATATTTCAAAGGGAGCAAATAATTCATTTCACATACTTTCATTAGTGGTTCTTAAATAAAAGTATTGGATATTTATTTTTAATTTCCTATATTTATAAGTATTAACAACAACATAAGTTTTATGTGTTAAAAATAATAAATGTATTTCATATTATACATAATCAGATAATCAGATGGCAAAAGGCAAACATAAGAATGATATTAACAGAAATCTAGGCAAAATGGCACCATGCCAACCCAGTTCTCCCACAAAAGCAAGTCCGGGATACCCCAGCATACCAGAAAAGCAAGATTTGTTATTTAAAACCACAGCTCATGATGCTGATGGATGACTTCAAGTAGGAAATAACTCCCTTAACGAAATACAGGAGAACACAAGTAAACATGAAGAAACCATTAAGGAACTAAAGGAAAACACACACATACACACAGGGGTGTACGCGCACGTGTGCACACACACACACATGCATACACACACACACACACACACACACACACACACACACAAAACCAAAACCAACAACAACAACAACAACAAAAAAAACAAGTGAAGGAATTGAACAAACCATCCAGGATATAAAAATGGAAGTAGAAACAATAACCAAATCACAAAGAGAAAAAGCTCTGGACATAGAAAACCTGATAAAGAAATCAGGAGCTGTGGATCCAAGCATCAACAACAGAATACAAGAGATAGAAGAGAGAATCTCAGATGCAGAAGATACCATGAAATGCATTGATTAAACAGTAACAGAAATGCAAAATGCAAAAAGCTCATGACCCAAAACATCTAGAAATTCTGGACAAAATGAGAAGATCAAACCTAAGGATTACAGGTATAGAAGAGAGTGAAGATTTCCAAATTAAAAGGCCAGTAAATATCTTCAATAAAACTATAGAAGAAAACTTCTCTAACCAGAAGAAAGAGATGCCCATGAGCATACAAGAAGCCTACTGAACTACAAATAGATTTGACCAGAAGAGAAATTCCCCCATCACATAATAACTAAAACACCAAATGTACAAAACAAAGAAAGAACATTAAACACAGTAAGGGAAAATGGTCAAGTAACTATAAAGGAAGACCTATCAGAATTGCATCAGACTTCTCACCAAAGACTATGAAAGACAGAAGCGCGTGGGCAGATGTCATACAGAACCTAAGGAAACACAAATGCCAACCCAGACTGCTATATCCAGCAAATCTCTTAGTTACCATAGATGAGAAACCAAGGCATTCATTGACAAAAAGAAAGATACATAGTATCTTTCCTCAAATACAGCACTCCAAAGGAAAATGATTGGAAAACACCAACAAAGCAAAGGAAACTGCACACTAGAGAAAAACAAGCAATTAATCTTCTTTCCACAAACCCAAAAGAAGGTAACCACACAAACATAAGAATTACGTTAAAAATAGCAGGAAGCAGCAATAACTTTTCCTTAATATCTCTTAACATCAATGTACTCAATTCCCCAATAAAAAGATACTGAGTAAGAGACTGTATACATAAACAGAACTCAACATTTTGCTGCATACAGGAAACACATCCCAGTGTCAAAAACAAATACTAACTCAGAGTAAAAGGCTGGGAAACAGTTTTCCAAGCAAAGAGTCCCAGGAAACAAGCTTAAGTAGCTATTCTAATATCCAATAAAATAGACTTTCAAATAAAAGTCATCAAAAAAGACACAAAAGGAAACTTTGTATTCATCACAGGAAAAATCTACCAAGCACTCTCAATTCTGAACATCTGTGCTCCAAATACAAGGGCAGCCTCATTGGTAAAAGAAACTTTACTAAAACTTAAAGCACACATCGTACCTAACACAGTAATTGTGGATGACTTCAACACCCCACTCTCCTCAACATACAGATCAGGGAAATATACACTAAACAGAGACAAAGTGAAAATAACAGAAGTTTTGGACCAAATGGATTTAATAGATATCTATAGAACATTTCATCCTAATCAAAAGAATATGCCACCTTCTCAGCACCTCATGGTACCTTCTCCAAAACTGACCATATAATTGGTTACAAAACAGACCTCAACAGATATAAGAAGATCAAACTAATTACATGCCTCCAATCAGATCACTATGGAGTAAGGGTGGTCTTCAATAGAAACAAAAACAACAGAAAGCCCACATACACATGGAAGCTGAACAATGCTCTACTCAATGATACCTTGGTTAAGGAAAAAATAAAGGAAAATAATCAGAACCTTTTTAGAATTTAATGAAAATGAAGGCACAATATGCCCAAATTTAAGAATAAATGAGTAAATGAAAGCAGTGCTAAGAGGAAAACTCATAGATCTGAGTGTCTCCAAAAGGAAACTGGAAGTGAGGTGACTAGTTTTCTGAGGAACCGCCAGACTGATTTCCAGAGTGGTTGTACCAATTTGCAACCCCACCAACAGTGGAGGAGTGTTCCTCTTTCTCCACATCCTCGCCAACACCTGTTGTCTCCTGAGATTTTAACCTTAGCCATTCTGACTGGTGTAAGGTGAAATCTCAGGGTTGTTTGATTTGCATTTCCCTAATGTCTAATGAAGTTGAGCATTTTTTAAGATGTTTCTCTGCCTTCCAAAGTTCTTCAGGTGAGAATTCTTTGTTTAACTCTGTACCCCATTTTTAAATAGGGATATTTGGTTTTCTGGGGTCTGGCTTCTTGAGTTCTTTGTATATATTGGATATTAGCCCTTTATCTGATGTAGGGTTGGTGAAGATCTTTTCCCAATTTGTTGTTTGCCAATTTGTCCTTTTGATGGTGTCCTTTGCTTTACAGAAACTTTGTAATTTTATGAGGTCCCATTTGTCAATACTTGATCTTAAAGCATATGCTATTGGTGTTCTGTTCCAAAAGATCGTGCTATACCACTCCTGGGCATATACTCAGAGGATTCCCCAGCATGTAATAAGGATATATGCTCCACTATGTTCATAGCAGCCCTATTTATAATAGCCAGAAGCTGGAAAGAACCCAGGTATCCCTCAACAGAAGAATGGATGCAAAAAATGTGGTATATATAAACAATGGATTACTATTCAGCCATCATAAACAATGAATTCATGAAATTCTTAGGCAAATGGATGGAGCTGGAGAACAACATAATAAGTGAGGTAACCCAGTCTCAAAAGATCAATCATGGTATGCACTCACTAATAAGTGGATATTAGCCTGGAAAATTGGAATACCCAAAACATAATCCACACATCAAATGAGGTACAAGAAGAATGGAGGAGTGGCCCCTGGTACTGGAAAGACTCAGTGTAGCAATATAAGGCAAAACCAGAACAGGGAAGTAGGAAGGGGTGGGTGGGAGAACAGGGGTAGGGAAGGGGGCTTATGTGACTTTCGGGGAGTGGGGGGCCAGAAGGGGGAAATCATTTGAAATGTAAATAAAAAATATATTGAGTAAAAAAAAAGAAAAAAAATCTCTCCCAGTTAAAGAAGTCACCGAGGCATAGAGAGGGTAAATTGATAACTAATGTATAGTGAGGCTGATCTGGAAAAAAAAAAAAAAAAAGAAACTAGAAAGAGCATACATTAGCCACTTGGCAGCATACCTGATAGCTTTAGAACAGAAAGAATCTAATACACCCAAGAGAAGGCAGAAAATCATCAAACTCAGGGCTGAATTCAACCAAGTAGAAACAAACAGAACTATACAAAGAATCAACAAAATCAGGTGCTAGTTCTTTGAGAAAATCAACAAGATAAATAAACATTTAGCCAGACGAACCAGAGGGCACAGAGACCATAACCAAATTAACAAAATCAGAAATGAAAAGGGAAAATAATAACAGAAACAGGAAATTCAAAAGAATCATTATATCCTACTACAAAAGCCTATACTCAACACAACTGGAAAATCTGGGTGAAATGGACAATATCCTAGACAGATACCAAATACCAAAGTTAAATCAGGATTACACAGATCATCCAAATGGTCCCATAACCCCTAAGGAAATGAAAGTGATCATTGACAGTCTCACAACCAACAAAAGCACAGGACCAGATGGTTTCTGTGCAGAATTCTATCAGACCTTCAAAGAAGACCTAACACCAATACTCTTCAAACTATTCCACAAAATAGAAACAGAAGGAACAGTACCCAACTCGTCTATGAAGCCACAATTTATTTCACTGATACAAAAACCACACAAAGATCCAACAAAACAAGAGAACTTAAGACCAATTTCCCTGATGAATATTTATGCAAAAATACTCAATAAAATTCTTGCCAACTGAATCCGAGACCACATCAAAACAACATTCACCATGATCAAGTAGGCTTCATCCCGGGGATGAAGGGAAGTTTCAATATACAGAAATCCATCAATGTGATCTACTACATAAACAAACTAAAAAAAAAAAAAAGATGATCATTTCATTAGAAGCTGAAAAAGCATTTGACAAATTCTGCATCCTTTCATGTTAAAGGTCTTGAAAAGAACAGAAATTCAAGGCCCATACCTAAATATAGTAAAAGCAATATACAGCAAACCAGTAGCCAATACCAAACTAAATGGAGAGAAACTTGAAGCAATCCCACTAAAATCAGGCAGTAGAAAAGGCTGCACTCTCTCTCCGTATTTATTCAATATAATTCTTGAAGTTCTAGGTAGAGCAATTAGACAAAAATTTAGGTCAAAGTGATACAAATTACAAGGAAAGAATTCAGATTATCACTATATGCAGATGATATGAAAGTATACTTAAGTAACCCAAAAAAACTCCACCAGAGAACTCCTACAGCTGATAAAAAAAACTTCAGCAAAGTAACTGGATATAAAATTAACTCAAGCAAATCAGTATCCTTCCTATGCTCAAAGGATAAACAGGCTGTGATAAAAATTAGGGAAATTACACCCTTCACAACAGCCACAAACAATATAAAGTATCTTTGTGTGATTCAAACCAAACAAATGTAAGGTCTGTATGACAAGAACTTCAAGTCTCTGAAGAAAGAAATTGAAGAAGACCTCAGAAGATGCAAAAATCTTTCAATCTCGTGGATTTACAGGATTAATATAGTAAAAATGGCCACCTTGACAAAAGCAATCTACAGATTCAATGCAATCCCCATCAAAATCCCAACTCAGTTCTTCATTGATAGCTAAACTATTCTCAACAGTATAAAAACTTCTGGGGCAATCATTATCCCGGACCTCAAGCAGTACTACAGAGCAATAGTGTTAAAAACTGCATAGTATTCATACAGTGACAGGCAGGTAGATCAGTGGAATACAATTGAAGAACCAGAAATAAATGCACACATCTATGTTTACTTGATCTTTGACAAAGGTACTACAACCATCCAGTGGATAAAAGATAACCTTTTCAACAAATGGTGCAGGCTTAACTGGATGTCAGCATGCAGAAGAATGCAAATCAATCCATTCTTATCTCCTTGCAGTTAGCTGAAGTCCAAGTGGATCAAGGATCTCTACATAAAACCAGACACACTGGGGAAGAGCCTTGAGCACATTGCCACAGGGCAAAATTTCCTCAACAGATCACCAATAGCTTATGCTCTAAGTTTCAGTATGGACGAATGGGACCTCATAAAATTACAAAGTTTCTATAAGGCAAAGTACACAGTTAATAGGACAAAACAATAACCAACAATTGGGAAAAAATTTTTACCAACCCTACATCCGAAAGAGAGTAATATCCAAGATATACAAAAAACTCCAGAAGTTCAACTCCAGAGAGCCAAATGACTCTATTAAAAATGGGGTACAGAGCTAAATAAAGAATTTTCACCTAAGGAATATTGAATGGCTGAGAAGCACCTAAAGAAATGTTCGACATCTTTAGTCATCAGGGAAATGCAAATCAAAACCACCCTGAGATTTTACCTCACACCAGTCAGAATGGCTAAGATAAAAAACTCAGGAGACAGCAGGTACTGGAGAGGATATGGAGAAAGATGAATACTCTGCCACTTCTGATGGGATTGCAAGCTGGTACAACTCTGAACATCAGTTTGGAGGTTCCTCAGAGAATTGGGCATGTTACTACCTGATAACCCCATTATACCACTCCTGGGAATATACCCAGAAGATCCCCCCAGCATTTAATAAGGATACATGTTCCACTATGTTTATAGCAGCCCTATTTATAATAGCCAGAAACTGGAAAGAACCCAGATGCCGCTCAACGGAGGAATGGATACAGAAAATGTGGTGTATTTACACAATGGAATACTACTCAGCAATTAAAAACAATGAATTCATGAAATTTTTAGTCAAATGGTTGGAACTGGAAAATATCATCCTAAGTGAGGTAACCCAATCACAAAGAATACACATGGTATGCATTCACTGATAACTGGATATTAGCCCAGAAGCTTGGAATACCCAAGATACAATTCACATATCAAATGATGTCCAAGTAGAAGGAAGGAGAGGCCCCTGGTCCTGGAAAGGCTCAATGCAGCAGTGTAGGGGAATACCAGGACAGGGAATCAGGAAGGAGTTGATTGGGCAACAGGGGGAAGAAAGTGGGCTTATGGGATGTTCCGAGAGGAGGGAACCAGGAAAGGGATAATCATTTGAAACATAAATAAACAATAATCTAATTAGAAAAAGAAAGAAAATAGATTCTGTAACTTATCTGGGTCTATGGAATATATCATGGGTATGTTGTGCATTTTGATTAATATTGACTTATCAGTGAGTACATATCATGTATGTCCTTTTGGGTCTTGGTTACCTCACTCAGGATATTTTCTAGTTCTATCCATTTGCCTTCAACCTTCATTATGTCCTTGTTTTTAATAGCTGAATAGTATTCCACTGATTAAACAATCCAGATATTCTGTATGCATTCTTTATTTGCGGGACATCTGGCTTGTTTCCAGTTTCTAGCTATTTCGAATAATGCTGCTATGACATAGTGGAGCATGTGTTCTCGTGGTATGTTCAACCCTCTTTTGGGTATATGCTTCGGAGCAGTAAAACTGGTTCTTCATGTAAACTTGAGTGTGATTCGGCATGAGAGAAATCTAGAAGATCAGCAACATGAATGGAAATTTGCAGCTGTTGAGGGTGGAGGGGCTGGGGGTTTTTGCAGGTTATTTCCTGTCCAATCACATTAAGACAGTGAAAGACCTGTAATTGGACAGGTAAGATGATGCAGAGCCAGGAGTTGTAGAGGAGGATGCATGAGTAATGGGTATGTAAGAGAGGTGCTCAGGAGGTCCGAGTATCAAGATGGAATCAGACATTAGTTTATCTAAAGGTTAGAAATTGGGATAAGACTTTTATTATTGTAAATTGGCATCTTGCCATTGTTAGTTTAATATACATAAATCTAATTGGCAAACTAAATAAACTTTAAGAGTTTTGATTTACTTGGTTACTATAATTTGGGTCTACCAATGGAGGACAACTGGCAGCACATGTTTACTGGAATGTGGGTTCAATGATTATAGGTTCTATGGCAGAGAGGAAACACAGCTGTGCTGCTGTAGGAACTAGCTGGGAGAGATTCGCTCAGAGATAGCAGTAAGAACTACTACTCTGAGTGAGACCCTGCCAGGATATGGTGTTGAGGCCTGGCAGAGCAAGAGAGTTGGCAGGGCTGTCATTTTTAATATTTCCCATAACAGAGGGTATCTTTTGGAAGTCCCAGGGACCTCACATGTGGGGGGTCCAAGGAGCCAGTGTGTATGACCTTAGCCAAGATGCCTAACAATGAGAGCATGGAATCTGAAACGACTACCTCTTCGGGCCAGGTAGGATCACCAGTGGAGTGATTAGGACTTCAACCCAGCCACAAATATTTCCACCCAAATTTCATCCTGTCTAAAAGAAATGTATGGACAAAGATAGAGCAGAGATTGAAGGAATGACTAACTAGCACAACTTGAGACCCTTCCCATTGGCAAACACCAATCCCTCAAATTAGGAATCATACTCTATTACACTTACAGACAGGAGACTAGCACATCCCTCCTCTGAGAAGCTCTGCTAAACAGCTGACTAAAACAGTTGTAGATACCTACAGCCCAACATTGTACAGATGTCAGGGACTCTTATGGAAGACTAGGGGGAAAGATTAAAGGCCCTGAAGGGGATGGGAACCCCATAGCAAGACCAACACAGTCTACCTACCTGAACTTCTGGGAGTTCTCAGCCACCAACCAAAAAGCACATGGTCTTAAACAAGACCCCTGACTCATATGTGGCAGATACACAGCTGAGTCACTCTCTATGTGGGCCCTCCAACAACTGAAACAGAGTCTGACTGTGGTATCCATTCTCCAACAAGCTTCAATTAGAGAGGAAGCATACACTGGCAGAGACTTGATGCACCAGGGAAGGGGGATACCAGGAACAGGTGGGCACCCTTTCAGAGGAAAAGAAAATGAGGATGGTGGAGGCTCTCTGGGAGAAGGGACAATTATTATTAAATATGTTATTAAATAAGTTAAATGAAAATATCCATAAGTCAGAGAGGGAGCTAACTCCCGTATGTTCTCCTCTAACATCCACATGCTTGCAGTGGCAAAGACATATTTTACATATCATACCAAAATTATTGAATAAAATGAAAATTTTAACTAAATATAATTAATGTTAAAATCATTTGTTCCAATTTTCTGCTGCTTATTAGCAATTCATCAATCTTTTCAGGATTTCATGGTATAGTTTATGAATGTCTCTAGTTGATGTTCAGCAACAATGACATGCAGGAGACAGAGTGACAGCAAAATTATTTCAAACAGTTACCAAATTCCTGCAGAACACATTGATCTCTCTACCTAACTGAGTATGATTTTGTAGTTTATCAGTGGGGAAATCTTGGTAATTGTGAGCACAAAGGAAGAGCTCTTTCAATTCAGTTTTTTTTAAATGCATATTAATGGTTGGTTTTCCAACCTGGAATAAACCAATGAAGGATCATTGCTCTTTCTTTCATTTTATGTTTTATTGTCTCTAAACATCCATACACATTTGTTTATCTTATATTTTGAGTGCTTATTTCAGTCATGACTACTATGTTACTATGAACAGAGGTTATGCATAGATATGCTGCTGAGGAGGCCAAAGTTTTGTTCACTCTTTTATCATAAACATGAAACACACCATGATGTATATAATTCTTAATTGCCAACTTGACATAGTAAAAAGGAACCTTAACAGAGTAAATGACTCAACTAGATTGACTTGAAGGCATGTTTATGGGGCACTTTTTTTCTTGTACAATCCCTAGTCTGATTGTTTTCAGCAGCTGAATGTTAGCCTTGCACCAGGCCAGTAATCAGTATTCCTTCAGCTCCTGCCTCCACATTTCCATGAATTTATGCCAGAGATTCCTTTTATGATGGATTGTTATCTGGATGGGCTGCTGTCTGAAAGCAAAGTAAACTCTTTTTCCACAAGTTGGTTTCAGTCAGAATTCTTCATCAAAGCAACAGAGAATGCAAACTAGGACACATGCATATGCATATTATATAGAACAAAACTGATCTTGATACTATAAAATTCTATCTGCACAGTGAATAGTTATTTTGTGTGAAAAAGACTAAAAAAAGATTACCCAGATGTTTCATAGTATAATTTAAACTCAAAACTCAGAGAACTAGATTCAGGAGAATTGTAATCAATTTGTAATTCTACTACTAAAGACTTTTCAGATATTTGATGATCTTGAATGTATTAAGAGTATAATTAATTTATCTTCTAATCCAGGCCATTGAATTATATAATCTACAGTACTGATTTTCATTCTATATACTTATTATTTTTCCATTTTATTACATCGTCACATAATCAAAAATATTATTAGTAACAAAAATAGTTGGGCTGTGATGCCCATAATTTTTATTGAACATCACTAAGTACTTTCCTTTCACTTACTTTTGATATCATTAGTATTTTATTAGTCAGTCTAGAATCATAAAGATATTTAATGAAGCGTGAAAGAAATCTAATTTTGCCTAAATCTTTTAGTTATCTTTGTTTGTACTTGTGTACATTCTAAGTTCAATAAGATGATGAAAACTGCAAATTAATAAAACCTGCACATTTGTTTAGAATTTAGCTCATCTACAATCAAGTACAATTTTTACTGCTTTGCAATTTTCAGCATTTGTTATTAGTATAGTTCTACAACATTTAATTTTTAATAAAATACAAAATCACAATGTATTGCAACTATTAAGCTTCAATACAGATTTAGAAGTTGTAGAATGATCATCTTAGACTTTTCTTATATAAGGTCTTGACATTCTAACTATAGATCTGAGTTTCTTTTCTAGAAAAGATAAAAATTCATCTGGTAAAGAAATATTTATTCTGAGACTTATTCTTAGAATCGTTAAGTGCCTAGAAGAAAGTATTCTCATAATTATATTAAGGTTATGATAGCTCAGGCACAATCTCACAAAGATGTTTTAATAATTGGATTATATCTGTGAAAAAATATTCTATTAATACATGCCATTACTTAACCAAGTCTCATTTGAAAAAAGTGGGATTATATACTTTTGCTTCACAGGGTAGAAGTTTTAAAGAATAAATGTTGTACAATAAATTTTGTGATTAGTATGAACTTGTTATTCAAAGTTGCTAAAATGAATTAATGTATAACATTAATGCATTTCAGATGAGATAATTTATTTAACTTTATAAAGATAAGAACTGCTAAAATTACAAAAGTAAGACAAAACAAGCATGTGAAACATTAAAGCAAATTTTACGAATTTCATTTAAGTTAGATTACACTATGTTGCAAGGAAAAACTCATAATAAATAATGGTTTAATATTATTATACTAAAATACACAGAAAATAAAAATAAAAATTATTTTTTAAAACTATTCATTTAGGTATTTAATTATGGCTACATAACTATTTCTACAGATTATAAATTCATTCTATAATGTAAAGACAAATAGATTTTTTTACTTTGTTTATTATTATATTTTTATTTATTGATATATTTTTTAATTTACATTTCAAATGATTTCCCCTTTTCTGGGTCCCCACTCCCCGCAAGTCCCACAAGCCCTCTACCCTCCCCCTGTTCCTCCATCTATCCCTTCCCGCTTCCCTGTCCTGGAATTCCCCTATACTCTTGCACTGAGTTTTCCAGAACCAGGGGCCACTCCTCCATTCTTTTTGGACATCATTTAATATGTGGATTATGTCTTGGGTATTCAAAGTTTCTAGGCTAATATCCACTTATAAGTGAGTGCATACCATGATTGATCTTTTGAGACTGGGTTACCTCACTTTGTATGATGTTCTCCAGCTCCATCCATTTGTCTAAGAATTTCATGAATTTATTATTTCTAATGGCTGAATAGAAATCCATTGTGTAAATATACCACATTTTTTTGTATTCATTCCTCCGTTGAGGGATACCTGGGTTGTTTCCAGCTTCTGGCTACTACAAATAGGACTGCTATGAACATAGTGGAGCATGTGTCCTTATTGCATGCTGGGGAATCCTATGGGTATATGCCCAGGAGTGGTATAACAGGGTCCTTAGGAAGTGTCATGCCCAGTTTTCTGAGGAATCGCCAGACTGATTTCCAAAGTGGTTGCACCATCTTGCAATCCCACCAGCAGTTGAGGAGTGTTCCTCTTTTTCCACATCCTCACCAACACCTGATGTCACCTGAGTTTTTGACTGTAGCCATTCTGACTGGTGTGAGGTGAAATATCAGGGTTGTTTTGATTTGCATTTCCTTAATGATTAATGATGTTGAACATTTCTTAAGGTGTTTCTCAGGCCTCTGAAGTTCTTCATGTGAAAATTCTTTGTTTAGCTCTGTACCTCACTTTTTAATGGCGTTATTTGGTTCTCTGGGTTCTACCTTTTTGAGTTCTTTGTGTATATTAGATATTAGCCCTCTGTCGGATTTAGGGTTGGTGAACATGCCTTCCCAATCTGTTTGTTGAAATTTTGTCCTTTTGACCGTGTCCTTTGACTTATAGAAACTTTGTAGTTTTATGAGGTCCCATTTGTCAATTCTTGATCTTAGAGCATAAGCTATTGGTGTTCTATTAAGGAACTTTTCCCCTGTACCCATGTGCTCAAGGGTCTTCCCCAGTTTCTTTTCTATTCGTTTCAGTGTGTCAGGTTTTATGTGGAGGTCCTTGATCCATTTGGAGCTGAGCTTAGTACAAGGAGATAAGAATGGATTGATTCGCATTTTTCTGCATGCTGACCTCCAATTGAACCAGTACCATTTGTTGAAAAGACTATCTTTTTTCCACTGGATGCTTTCAGCTCCTTTGTCGAAGATCAAGTGACCATTCTTGTGTTGGTTCATTTCTGGGTCTTCAATCCTATTCCATTGATCTGCTTGCCTGACATTGTACCAGTACCATGTACTTTTTATCACTATTGCTCTGTAGTAAAGTATAAAGTCTGGGATACTGAATCTCACTGAAGTTCTTTGACTGTTTAGATATCCTGGGTTTTTTGTTATTCCAAATGAATTTGAGAATTGCTCTTTCTAGCTCTATGAAGAACTTGGTTGGGATTTTGATGGGTATTGCTTTGAATCTGTAGATTGCCTTTGGCAAGATGGCCATTTTAACTATATTTATCCTGCCAATCCACAAGCATGGAAGATTTTTCCATTTTCTGAGATCTTCTTCGATTTCCTTCTTCAGAGATCTGAAGTTCTTGTCATACAGGTCTTTCACTTGTTTGGTTAGAGTCACCCCAAGATACTTTATGTTGTTTGTAGTTATTGTGATGGGAGTCATTCCCCTAATTTCTTTCTCAGTTTGCTTGTCCTTTGAATATATAAAGGATACTGATTTGCTTGCATTGATTTTGTAGCCAACCACTTTGCTGAAGTTGTTTATCAGTTGTAGGAGTTCTCTAGTAGAGTTTTTTGGGTCACTTAAGTATACTATCATATCATCTGCAAATAGTGATAGTTTGATTTCTTCCTCTCCGATTTCTATCCCTTTGTCCTCCTTATGTTGTCTAATTGCTCTAGCTAGGACTTCAAGAACTATATTGAAAAGATATGCAGAGATGGGGAAGCCTTGTCTAGTCCCTGAGTTTAGTGGCATTGCTTCAAGTTTCTCTCCATTTAGTTTGATGTTGGCTACCGGTTTGCTGTATATTGCTTTTACTATGTTTAGATATGGGCCTTGAATTCCTGTCCTTTCCAAGACTTTATGCATGAAAGGATGCTGAATTTTGTCAAATGCTTTTTCAGCATGTAATGAAATGATCATGTGGTTTTTTTCTTTGAGTTTGTTTATGTAGTGGATAGCATTGATGGATTTCCTTATATTGAACCATCCCTGCATCCCTGGGATGAAGCCTACTTGATCATGGTGGATGATCGTTGTGAAGTGTTCTTGTATTTGGTGGGCAAGAATATTATTTAGTATTTTGCACTGATATTCTTAAGGGAAAATTGGCCTGAAATTCTCTTTCTTAGTTGGACATTTGTGTGGTTTTGGTATCAGTGTAATAGTGGCTTCGAAGAAGGAGTTGGGTAGAGCTTCTGTTTCTATTTGGTGGAAAAGTTTGAAGAGTATTGGTGTTAAGTCTTCTTTGAAGGTCTGATAGAATTCTGCACTGCAACCATCTGGTCCTGTGCTTTTTTTGGTCAGAAACCAATCTATGACCCCTTCTATTTTTTAGGGGTTAGGGGTCTTTTTAGATTGTCTATTTGCTCCTGGTTTAATTTTGGTAATTGGTATCTGTCTAAGAAAATATCCATTTCCTGCAGATTCTCCAAATGTTTTGAGTACAGGTTTTTGTAGTAGGATCTGATGATTTTTTTGAATTTCCTCGGTTTCTGTTGTAAATCTCCATTTTCATTTCTAATTTTGTTAATTTGAATACTTTCTCAGTGCCCTTTGGTTAGTCTGGCTAAGGGTTTATCTATCTGGTTGATTTTTTCAAAGAACCAGATTTTGGTTTTGTTGATTCTTTGTATGGTTCTCTTGGTTTATACTTGATTGATTTCAGCCATGAGTTTGATGATTTCCTGTCTTCTTCTCCTCCTGGGTGAATTAGCTTCTTTTTGTTCCAGGGCTTTCAGTTGTTCCGTTAATCTTCTAGTGTATGCTCTCTCGAATTTCTTTTTGGAGGCACTCAAAGCTATGAGTTTTCCTCTTAGCACTGCTTTCATTGTGTCCTGTAGATTTGTATATGTTGTGCCTTCATTTTCATTAAATTCTAAGAAATCTTTGATTTCTTTCTTTATTTCATCCTTGACTAAGGTATCATTGAGTATTGTTCAGTTTCCATGTGTATGTGGACTTTTTGTTGTTTTATTGTTATGTTATTGTTTTTATCTTTAATAACAATATCAATTTTATCTGATATTAGAATGGCAACTCTGATTTGTTTCCTGTGACCATTTGCTTGTAGAATTGTCTTCCAGCCTTTTACTCTAAGGTAGTTTTTGTCTTTGACACTGCGTTGTGTTTCCTATACGCAGCAAAATATAGGGTCCTGTTTATATGGTCCACTTTTACTCCATAGTGATCTGATAGGAGGCATGGGATTATGTCAGTCTTCTTCTATTTCTTGAGGTCTGTCTTGTGACCAACTATATGATCGATTTTGGAGAAGGTACTATGAGGTGCTGAGAAAAAGGTATATTCTTTTGATTTGGGATGAAAAGGTCTATATATATCTGTTAACTCCAATTGGTCCAAAGCTTCAATTAGTTTCACTGTTGCCCTGTTTAGTTCCTGTTTTCCTGATCGGTCCATTGGTGAGAGTGGAGTGTTGAAGTCACCCACAATTATTGTGTTAGGTGCAATGTGTGCTTTGAGCTTTAGTAAAGTTTCTTTTATCAATGAGGGCGCCCTTGTATTTGGAGCATATTTGTTCAGCATTGAGAGTTCTTCTTGTTGGATTTTTCCTTTGACCAGCAAGAAATGACATTCCATGTCTCTTTTGATGACATTAGCTTGAAAGTCAATTTTATCTGATATTAGAATGGCAACTCTGATTTATTTCCTGTGACCATTTGCTTGTAGAATTGTCTTCCAGCCTTTTACTCTAAGGTAGTTTTTGTCTTTGACACTGCGTTGTGTTTCCTATATGCAGCAAAATATAGGGTCCTGTTTATGTAACCAGTGTGTGAGTCTATGTCATCTTATTGGGGAATTGATTCCATTGATGTTAAGATATATTAAGGAGTAGTGGTTATTGCTTCCTATCGTTTTTGATTTTAATTTTATACGTGTGTGGTTATCTTCTTTGGGTTTGATGAAAGAAGCTTAATATCCTGCTTTTTCCAGGGTATAGTTTCCCTTGTTGTAATGGTGTTTCCCCCCTATTATTCTTTGTAGGGCTGGGTTTGTAGAAAGATATTGTGCAAATTTGCTTTTGTCATGGAATATCTTGGTTTCTCCATCTATAGTAATTGAGAGTTTCGCTGGGTATAGTAGCTTCGGCTGGCATTTGTATTCTCTTAGAGTCTGCGTGAGATCTACCCAGGATCTTCTAGTTTTCATGGTCTTTCGTGAGAAGTCTTGTGTAATTCTGATAGGTCTTCCTTTATATGTTACTTGCCATTTTTCTCTTACTGCTCTAAGTATTCTTTCTTTGTTTAGTACATTTGGGGTTTTGATTATTATGTGACAGGAGGTAGTTCTGTTCTGATCCAGTCTGTTTGGAGTTCTGTAGGCTTCTTGTATATTCATGGGCATCTCTCTCTTTAGGTTAGGGAAGTTTTCTTCCATAATTTTGTTGAAGATATTTGCTGGCCCTTTAAGTTGTACATATCTTCACTCTCATCTATGCCTATAATCCTTAGGTTTGGTCTTCTCATTGTGTCCTGGATTTCCTGGATGTTTTGGGTTACAAACTTTTTGCATTTTGCATTTTTTAACTGTTGAGTCCATGGTTTCTATGGTATCTTCAGCATCTGAGATTCTTTCTTCTATCACTTGTATTCTGTTGTTGATATTTGCGTCTATGGTCCCTGATTTCTTCCCAAGGTTTTCTATCTCCAAAGTTGTCTCCCTTTGTGCTTTCTTAGTTGTTTCTACTTCTCTTTTTAGATCCTGGAAGTTTTTTCTCAGTTCTGTCATTTGCTTGTTTGTGTTTTCCTCTAATTCTTTAAGAGATTTTTGTGTTTCCTCTTTCATGACTTCTGCCTGTTGATCAAAATTCTCCTGTATTTCTTTAAGTGACTTTTGTGTTTCTTCTTTATTGGCTTTTGTATTCTCCTGAATTTCTTTCAATGATTTTTGTGTTTCCCTTGTAAGGGCTTCTAATTTTTGATCCATTTTCTTCTGAATTTCTTTAAGTATGTCCTTCATGTGTTCCTGTACCATCATCATGTCCAATGATTTTAAATCCAAATCTTGTTTTTGTGGTGTGTTAGGGTATCCAGGTCTTGCTATTGTTAGAGTATTGGGTTCAGATGCTGCCATAATGCCTTGATTTCTGTTAGTAATGTTCCTACATTTGCCTTTAGCAATCTAGTTCTCCCAGGTGTTAGATGGTCATATTGTCACTGGCTGGTGCTTCAAACGACTGTGGATCTTTAAGGTTATTTATGCAACACTGGCTGACTGGGTTTCCTCTGGCAAGGATTACTGATATGTTGCCTTCCTCTTTTGTGCCTTTGGAGCCTTGCTCAGTCTTGCCTCAAGCAATGTTATACTTAGGTTGTCAAGGTTAACCAGGTGTTCTCTGTCTGCTCTATTATGGAGCGAAGATGGTGTGGTAGGGTTCACTCCCTCTATAGATTCTCACCTAGGACACAAGTCCTGCGATGGACTGGTTTGCAGATGAACTGCCTATGTGCTCTTTTTTATTATTTAATTTAATTTTCATACATTTTCAGTATGTTTTTCCTATCCCATACTCTCCTATCTACCCAACTTCATGTTGTCTCTTATGCACAGTGAATGAGCATGCATACACACACACACACACACACACACAAAGAAATACACAAACACACATATACACGCAAAACCCACATGTACACACACAAACATAACACAGAAACATAATTAACATAAAGAACACACAAAATAATAACACACAAATACCAAAAACAAAAGTGAAACATTCATTGAATGATTTTGTAGCACACTACCCTAAACAGGCTGTCATCTTTGAATTCTTTCTCTCTAGGCTCAGGGGTTTATGTAAACAGGAGGCAAAAATAGTGTAAAAGTCAAACATGGTAGGTGACTGGAAGGAAGCCATATTTTCTAGATACAACAGAATTTGCCTTTCTTGATATTGATATGTAAACTTTTAGAGGGATATGAAGCCAACTATCTCCCAGATTTATTTTTCCTGCAAGAGGTGTGTAGCATGATTTCTTCTTTATCTATATGGGTGTCTGATACTGTATAGCATAAGGAGTTTATATATAAATTTGTATATATAAACATATATATAAATATACATTTGTATACAAACTTATTCAAAATATACATAAATGAATCTCAAAATTATTTAGTTCATTCTTGAACATAGGAGTGTTTTCATGTTATAATACAAAATTAATATGATATATATATGTAATATGATATAAATATGTAATATACCTTAAAATTTGAAGACATAACTATATTTACAAATGAACTTCTTTGGACTTGTCATCTATCTTCTTCTGTATCATTTTATCCACAGAACAACATATTTGAGGAGAAAATGCCAGCATATTTATGTAACCATGTGCTAAATACAAAATATTATGTCTCCAGTAGCATATATTACCATGATTAATTATCCAAGCCACTGTGTGTGATAAATGTTGAAATTTTGTCTATTTGAATGCAGAGGTCATTGAGATTTAAGATGTCATATTTTCAGTGTCATATACCATGGTACATGACAGAACTTTTACATGAAGTGAAATTTTGGAATGTTGCAAGCTAATTATTTTTTTTAATTTTTAATTTTTTTACTTTCTATATTCTTTGCTTACATTCCGAATGCTTTGGCATTTCCAGGTTCACCCCTCCCCACTGGTCTCATAATCCCTCTTCCCTCCACTCATTTCCCAATCACCACCTTCCCATTTCTCTGTCCTGGTACTCCCCAACAATGCTGGATCAAGTCTTTTCAGAACCAGGGTCCTCTCCTTACTTCTTCATAGGAATCATTTGTTATCCTACTTGTGTATTGAGAATTCAGAGCTTCTGGGCTAATTAATATCCACTTATCAGTGATCATGTGTATTCTTTTGTGATTGGGTTACCTCACTTAGGATGATATTTTCCAGTTCCAACCATTTGCCTAAGAATTTCATGAATTCATTGATTTTAATTGCTGAGTAGTATTCCATTGTGTAAATATACCACATTTTCTTTCTTTTTTTTTTTAATTTTTTTTTATTCGATATAATTTATTTACATTTCAAATGATTTCCCCTTTTCTAGCCCCCCCACTCCCCGAAAGTCCCGCAAACCCCCTTCTCTTCCCCTGTCCTCCCACCCACCCCTTCCCACTTCCCCGTTCTGGTTTTGCTGAATACTGTTTCACTGAGTCTTTCCAGAACCAGGTGCCACTCCTCCTTTCTTCTTGTACCTCATTTGATGTGTGGATTATGATTTGGGTATTCCAGTTTTCTAGGTTAATATCCACTTATTAGTGAGTGCATCCCATGATTCACCTTTTGAGTCTGGGTTATCTCACTTAGTATGATATTCTCTAGCTCCATCCATTTGCCTAAGAATTTCATAAATTCATTGTTTCTAATGGCTGAATAGTACTCCATTGTGTAGATATACCACATTTTTTGCATCCACTCTTCTGTTGAGGGATACCTGGGTTCTTTCCAGCATCTGGCAATTACAAATAGGGCTGCTATGAACATAGTAGAACATGTATCCTTATTACATGGTGGGGAGTCTTCTGGGTATATGCCCAGGAGTGGTATAGCAGGATCTTCTGGAAGTAAGGTACCCAGTTTTCGGAGGAACCGCCAGACTGATTTCCAGAGTGGTTGTACCAATTTGCAACCCCACCAGCAGTGGAGGAGTGTTCCTCTTTCTCCACACCCTCTCCAACACCTGCTGTCTCCTGAATTTTTAATCTTAGCCATTCTGACTGGTGTAAGATGAAATCTTAGGGTTGGTTTGATTTGCATTTCCCTAATGACTAATGAAGTTGAGCATTTTTTAAGATGTTTCTCCGCCATCCGAAGTTCTTCAGGTGAGAATTCTTTGTTTAACTCTGTACCCCATTTTTTAATAGGGCTGTTTGGTTTTCTGGAGTCTAACTTCTTGAGTTCTTTATATATATTGGATATTAGCCCTCTATCTGATGTAGGATTGGTGAAGATCTTTTCCCAATTTGTTGGTTGCCGATTTGTCCTCTTGATGGTGTCCTTTGCCTTACAGAAACTTTGTAATTTTATGAGGTCCCATTTGTCAATTCTTGCTCTTAGAGCATACGCTATTGGTGTTCTGTTCAGAAACTTCTCCCTGGACCGATGTCCTCAAGGGTCTTCCCCAATTTCTTTTCTATTAGCTTCAGAGTGTCTGGCTTTATGTGGAGGTCCTTGATCCATTTGGATTTGAGCTTAGTACAAGGAGACAAGGATGGATCAATTCGCATTCTTCTGCATGCTGACCTCCAGTTGAACCAGCACCATTTGTTGAAAAGGCTATCTTTTTTCCATTGGATGTTTTCAGCCTCTTTGTCGAGGATCAAGTGGCCATAGGTGTGTGGGTTCATTTCTGGATCTTCAATCCTGTTCCATTGATCCTCCTGCCTGTCACTGTACCAATACCATGCAGTTTTTAACACTATTGCTCTGTAGTATTGCTTGAGGTCAGGGATACTGATTCCCCCAGATTTTCTTTTGTTGCTGAGAATAGTTTTAGCTATCCTGGGTTTTTTGTTGTTCCAGATGAGTTTGATAATTGCTCTTTCTAACTCTGTGAAGAATTGAGTTGGGATTTTGATGGGTATTGCATTGAATCTGTATAGTGCTTTAGGCAAAATGGCCATTTTAACTATATTGATTCTACTGATCCAGGAGCATGGGAGGTTTTCCCATTTTTTGAGGTCTTCTTCCATTTCCTTCTTCAGAGTCTTGAAGTTCTTGTCATACAGATCTTTCACATGTTTGGTAAGAGTCACCCCAAGATACTTTATACTGTTTGTGGCTATTGTGAAGGGGGTCATTTCCCTAATTTCTTTCTCAGCTTGCTTATCCTTTGAGTATAGGAAGGCCACTGATTTGCTTGAGTTGATTTTATAACCTGCCACTTTGCTGAAGTTGTTTATCAGCTGTAGGAGCTCTCTAGTGGAGTTCTTTCGGTCACTTAGGTAGACGATCATGTCGTCTGCAAATAATGATAGTTTGACTTCTTCCTTTCCAATTTGTATCCCTTTGACCTCCTTATGTTGTCGAATTGCCCGAGCTAGTACTTCAAGTACAATATTGAAAAGATAAGGAGAAAGGGGGCAGCCTTGTCTGGTCCCTGATTTCAGTGGGATTGCTTCAAGTTTCTCTCCATAGTTTGATGCTGGCTACCGGTTTGCTGTATATTGCTTTTACTATGTTTAGGTATGGGCCTTGAATTCCTGTTCTCTCCAAGACTTTAAGCATGAAGGGATGCTGAATTTTGTCAAATGCTTTTTCAGCATCCAATGAAATGACCATGTGGTTTTGTTCTTTGAGTTTGTTTATGTAGTGGATTGTATTGATGGATTTCCGTATATTGAACCAACCCTGCATTCCCGGGATAAAGCCTACTTGATCATGGTGGATGATCGTTTTGATGCGTTCTTGGATTCGGTTGGCAAGAATTTTATTGAGTATTTTTGCATCGATGTTCATAAGGGAAATTGGTCTGAAGTTCTCTTTCTTTGTTGGGTCTTTGTGTGGCTTTGGTATCAGCGTAATTGTGGCTTCATAGAAGGAATTGGGTAGTGTTCCTTCTGTTTCTATTTTGTGGAATAGTTTGAAGAGTATTGGTGTTAACTCTTCTTTGAAGGTCTGGTAGAATTCTGCACTGAAGCCATCTGGTCCTGTGCTTTTTTGGGTTGGAAGACTTTCTATGACTCCTTCTATTTCTTTAGGCATTATGGGACTGTTTAGATGGTTTAGTTGGTCCTGATTTAATTTTGGTATTTGGTATCTGTCAAGGAAATTGTCCATTTCCTCCAGATTCTCCAGTTGTGTTGAGTATAGGCTCTTGTAGTAGGATCTGATGATTTTTTGGATTTCCTCAGTTTCCGTTGTTATATCTCCCTTTTCATTTCTAAGTTTGTTAATTTGGATACTTTCTCTGTGCCCTTTGGTCATTCTGGCTAAGGGTTTATCTATCTTGTTGATTTTCTCAAAGAACCAGCTCCTGGTATTGTTGATTTTTTGTATGGTTCTCTTTGTTTCTACTTGATTGATTTCGGCCCTGAGTTTGATGATTTCCTGCCTTCTACTCCTCCTGGGCAAAATAGCTTCTTTTTGTTCCAGGGCTTTCAGGTGTGTCATTAAGCTGGTAATGTATGCTCTCTCCATTTTCTTTTTGGAGGCACTCAGGGCTATGAGTTTTCCTCTTAGCACTGCTTTCATTGTGTCCCATAGGTTTGGGTATGTTGTGTTTTCATTTTCATTGTGTTCTAAAAAGTCTTTAATTTCTTTCTTTATTTCTTCCTTGACCAAGGTATCATTGAGTAGAGTATTGTTCAGTTTCCACGTGTATGTGGGCTTTCTGTTGTTTCTGTTGCTATTGAAGACCACTTTTACTCCATAGTGATCAGATAGGAGGCATGGGATTAGTTCTATCTTCTTATATTTGTTGAGGTCTGTCTTGTGACCAATTATATGGTCGATTTTGGAGAAGGTACCATGAGGTGCTGAGAAAAAGGTATATTCTTTTGTTTTAGGATAGAATGTTCTATATATATCTGTTAAATCTAATTGGTCCAAAGCTTCAATTAGTTTCATTGTGTCCCTGTTTAGTTTCTCTTTTCCTGATCGGTCCATTGAGGAAAGTGCAGTGTTGAAATCACCCACAATTATTGTGTTAGGTACAATGTGTGCTTTTAGTTTTAATAAAGTTTCTTTTACGAAAGAGGGTGCCCTTGCATTTGGTGCATAGATGTTCTGGATTGACAGTTCTTCTTTTTGTATTTTTCCTTTGACCAGCAAGAAGTGTCCCTCAGGGTCTCTTTTGATGACTTTGGGTTGAAAGTCAATTTTATCTGATATTAAAATGGCTACTCCAGCTTGTTTCCTGAGACCATTTGCTTGTAAAATTGTCTTCCAGCCTTTTACTCTAAGGTAGTGTTTGTCTTTGACCCTGAGGTGTGTTTCCTGTAAGCAGCAAAATGTAGGGTCCTGTTTACGTATCCATTCAGTTAGTCTGTGTCTTTTTATTGGGGCATTAAGTCCATTGATGTTAAGAGATATTAAGGAATAGTGATTGTTACTTCCTATCATTTTTGACGTTATTTTTTAAATTTTAATGCTTAACTTCTTTTGGGTTTGATGAAAGGTTACTATCTTGCTTTTTCCAGGGTGAAGTTTCCCTCCTTGTATTGGTGTTGTCCTCCTATTATCCTTTTTAGGGCCGGGTTTGTGGATAGATATTGGGTAAACTTGGTTTTGTCATGAAATATCTTAGTTTCTCCATCTATGGCGATTGAGAGTTTTGCTGGATATAGTAGTTTTGGTTGGCATTTGTGTTCTCTTAGAGTCTGCATGAGATCTGCCCAGGACCTTCTAGCCTTCATAGTCTCAGGTGAAAAGTCTGCTGTTATTCTGATAGGTCTTCCTTTATATGTTACTTGGCCTTTTTCTCTTACTGCCTTTAGTATTCTTTCTTTGTTTAGAACATTTGGTGTTTTGATTATTATGTGACGGGAAGTATTTCTGTTCTGGTCCAGTCTGTTTGGAGTTCTGTAGGCTTCTTGTATATTCATGGGCATCTCTCTCTTTAGGTTAGGGAAGTTTTCTTCCATAATTTTATTGAAGATGTTTGCTGGCCCTTTAAGTTGTAAATCTTCACTCTCATCTATGCCTATAATCCTTAGGTTTGGTCTTCTCATTGTGTCCTGGATTTCCTGGATATTTTGGGTTACAAGCTTTTTGCATTTTGCATTTTCTTTAACTGTTGAGTCCATGGTTTCTATGGAATCTTCAGCATCTGAGATTCTTTCTTCTATCTCTTGTATTCTGTTGTTGATATTTGCATCTCTGTCCCCTGATTTCTTCCCAAGGCTTTCTATCTCCAAAGTTGTCTCCCTTTGAGTTTTCTTAGTTGTTTCTACTTTTGATTTTAGATCCTGGATGGTTTTGCTTAGCTCCTTCACTTGCATGTTTGTGTTTTCCTGTAATTCTTTAAGAGATTTTTGTGTTTCCTCTTTCATGAGCTCAGCCTGTTGACCAAAGTTCTCCTGTATTTCTTTAAGAGATTTTTGTGTTTCGTCTTTCATGACCTCAGCCTGTTGAGCAAAGTTCTCCTGTATTTCTTTAAGTGTTTTTTGCATTTCCTCCTTGTTGGCTTTTGTATTCTCCTGGATTTCTTTCAATGATTTTTGTGTTTCCCTTGCAAGGGCTTCTAACTTTTGATCCATTTTCTCCTGAATTTCTTTATGTATGACCTTCATGTGTTCCTGTACCAGCATCATGACCAGTGATTTTAAATCCAAATCTTGTTTTACTGGTGTGCTGGGGTATCCAGGACATGTTGGTAGAGGAGAATTGGGTTCAGATGTTGCCATATTGCCTTGATTTCTGTTAGTGACGTTCCTGCGTTTGCCTTTTGCCATCTAGTTCTCACTGGTGTTAGTTTATCTTCTCAGTGCTGGACTCACCAGTGCAAGCTGCCCCTTCCCAGTTGGCCTCTGGTGCACAGCTTACCTCCTGCACTGCTTGTAGACAGTGTGCTGCTGCCCAGGCTGTTCAGATCCCAAAGCAGGCACCTGAAGGCTCCCGCTGGGGCCCGCTGGATTCACTGGAGCACACTGACTTCTCCCAGCTGGCCGCCCGGAAGCCCAGCTAGCCACTTGCAGGACTTGGAGATGTAATGCTGCAGCCCAGACTGATCTGGATCCGGAAGCAGAGAGAGTAGAGCTAAGGGCTTCTGCCTGAGGCCTTGCCCCAGATTGTGTCTGTGGAGCAGATGGAGCCCGTGTGCACTCCCAGGGAGTGCCGACGGTGTATGCTACTGTGACCCCCCCTGTGTTCCGCTCACTCCGCTGGGCAGCCGATCCGCCAACCGGGCTGTCGCACACAAGGTTAGCCTGGCCGCCCAGTCCCTGAGTCCAGGCAAAAGCCTGGGAGGCCAAGGTCCGAGCAAAGTTCCCCTAGGGCTATGACTGTTAATTGGGTCTGCCAGGTGACTAGGATGGCGGGCGTGCACGCCAGTGCTCCCTGAAAGCGCCGGGAGAGTCTGCTTTGCTAACAATCACCTGGGCGGGTTGACTCACAGATGGCCCACCAAGCCGCCCAGTTCTTGGGGTCAGTCCTGTGCCTTTTGGGGCCTGGACCCCCGCTTTGTTAGCCTTAGGCTATGCCTGTTACAGGTCTGTCCGCCTGAGCTCTCTGTCGTCCTGCAGGCAAAATGGCGGCGGCCTCCTCGCAGGCCTGTGCAAAAAAACCTCCTGCCTGGGTTGGCACCCCGATGGCCCCCCGACCCGCCCAGGGCCTGGGTGCAGGCCAACGCCCGTCGGGCTCAGACCACCGCGGTGTTGGCCTCGGATTATGTTTGTGTACCTCAGTCAGATCCGTGGAGTACGGAACCAAGATGGATGCGCCTCTCCTGACTGGTGGGAGGCCGAGTTCTGAAGTGGCCTCCGTGCAGGAAAGGCACCGCACAACTGCAGCTGCTTGCTGCCCAGCTGGTCAGCGAAGGTCAGTGGTCGTGGGCGCAGGGCCTAACTGGTCCCTGTGATGCCTTGGTTCCACTGCTGATGGCCCTTCAGCTGGAGCAGCCACTGCTGCCGCTGCCGCTGCCGCCATACCACATTTTCTGTGTCCATTCCTCCATTGAGGGACATCTGGGTTCTTTCCAGCTTCTGGCTATTATAAATAAAGCTGCTATGAACATAGTAGATCATGTGTCCTTATTGCATGCTGGGGAATCCTCTGGGTATATGCCCAGGAGTGGTATAGCAGGGTAGTCCAGAAGTGTCATGTCCAGTTTTCTGAGGAACCACCAGACTGATTTCCAAAGTGGTTGTACCATCTTGCAATCCCACCAGCAGTGGAGGAGTGTTCCTCTTTCTGCACATCCTCACCAACACCTGCTGTCTCCTGAGTTTTTGAACTTAGCCATTCTGACTGGTGTAAGGTGAAATCTCAGGGTTACTTTGATTTGCATTTCCCTAATGGCTAATGACTTTGAGCATTTCTTAAGGTGCTTCTCAGCCATCCGAATTTTTTCAGGTGAAAATTCTTTGTTTAGCTCTGTATCCCATTTTTAATATGGTTATTTGGTTCTCTGGGGTCTAACTTCTTGAATTTTTGGTTATATATTGGATATTAGCCCTCTGTCAGATTTAGTGTTGGTGAAGATCCTTTCCCAATTTATTGGTTGCCTTTTTGTCCTTTTGACAGTGTCCTTTGCCTTACAGAAACTTTGTAATTTTATGAGATCCCTTTTGTCAATTCTTGATCTTAGAGCATAAGCTATTGGTGTTCTGTTCAGGAACTTTTGCCCTGTGCCCATGTCCTCCAGGGTCTTCCCCAGTTTTTTTCCTATTAGTTTCAGTGTGTCAGGTTTTATGTGGAGGTCCTTGATCCACTAGGAGTTTAGCTTAGTACAAGGAGATAAGAATGGATCAGTTTGCATTCTTCTGCATGCTGACCTCCAATTGAACCAGCACCATTTGTTGTAAAAGCTATCTTTTTTTCCACTGGATGTTTTCAGTTCCTTTGTCGAAGATCAAGTGACCATAGGTGTGTTGGTTCATTTCTGGGTCTTCAATCCTATTCCATTGATCCACTTGCCTGTCCTTGTACCAATACCATACAGTTTTTTAAAACATTATTGCTCTGTAGTAATGTTTGAGGTCTGGGATACTGATTCCCTCAGAGATTCTTTTACTCTTGAGAATAGTTTTAGCTATCCTGGGTTTTTTGTCATTTTGTATGTGATTTTAACATGTAGTTTCAAAGGTGAGTAATATTAGATTAGATTAGGAAATACACTTATTATTGTTCTCATATATCTTTAATGTGATGAATATGGGAGACTGAGGTAGAGTATAACAAAGAGTCTAAAGAAAATTCAGCCTAGGCTATATTGCAAGAATTTTAGGATAGTACTTTTTTAATGTTCTAATTTCACTTTTTTTATTTAGATTTCTGTATTATTTGTTTACATTCCAAAAGCTTTCCCCTTTGCCAACCTCCACCCATATGTCCCATAAGTCCTCTTCTCTCCATCCATTCTCCTGTTTTTCTCCCTCCCTTTTCTCTGTCCTGGTACTCCCCTACAATGCTGGATCAAGCCTTTCCATGATTAGGGCCCTCTTCTTCCTTCTTCATGGGAATCATTTGATATGCTAATTGTATCTTCAGTATTCAGAGCTTCAGGGCTAATTAATATCCACTTATCAATGATTGCATTCCATGTGTATTCTTTAGTGATTGCGTTACCTCGCTTAGGATATTTTCCAGTTCCATCCATTTGCCTAAAAAATACATGAATTCACTGTTTTTAATTGCTGAGTAGTATTCCATTGTGTAAATATACCATATTTTCTGTATCCATTCCTCCATTGAGGGATATCTGGGTTCTTACCAGCTTCTGGCTATTATAAATAAGGCTGCTATGAACATAGTGGATCATGTGTCCTTATTGCATGCTGGGGAATCCTCTGGGTATATGCCCAGGAGAGGCATAGTAGGGTCCCTCCGGAAATGTCATATCCAGTTTCTTAGGAACCGGAAGACTGATTTCCATAGTGGTTGTACCATCTTACAGTTCCACCAGGAGTGAAGGAGTGTTCCTCTTTCTCCATATCCATGACAACACCTGCTGTCTCCTGAGTTTTTAACCTTAGCCTTTCTGACTGGTGTAAGGTGAAATCTCAAGTTTGATTTGATTTGCATTTCCCTCATGATTAATGATGTTGATCATTTCTTAAGGTGCTTCTCAGCCATCCAAATTTCTTCAGGTGAAAATTCTTTGTTTAGCTTTGTACCCCATTTTTTAATAGGGTTATTTGGTTCCCTGGGTTCTTACTTCTTGAGTTCTTTGTATATATTGGATATTAGCCCTCTATAGGATGTAGGGTTGGTGAAGATCTTTTCCCAATTTGTTGGTTGCTGTTTTGTCCTTTTGACAATGACCTTTGCCTTACAGAAACTTTGTAATTTTATGAGATCCCATTTGTCAATTCTTGATCTTAGAGCATAAGGTATTGGTGTTCTGTCCGGGAACTTTTCCCCTCTGCCCATGTCCTCCAGGGTCTTTTTTAATGTTCTAATTTCAATTTTTATTACCTTTAGTTTTTCTTTAAAGTCCAATCTTTTCCCCCTCATGTTTTGCTCTCTGACAATTCCTCATCCCCTTCCTCCTTTCCCATCTCCAAGAGGATTTCTCTACCCTCTACACCACAACCATACCCTATTCTCTAAGTCCCCAAGTTTCTTTTTTTCTCTCGAACTCTTTATATATATATATATATATATATATATGTGTGTGTGTGTGTGTGTGTGTGTGTGTATGTGTGTGTGTGTGTGTGTGTGTGTGTGTGTGTATTATTTACATTTCAAATGATTTCCCCTTTTCTGGGTCCCCACTCCCTGCAAGGCCCATAAGCCCTCTTCGGTCCCCCTGTTCTTCCATCCACCCCTTCCCATTTCCCTGTTCTGGAATTCCCCTATACTCTTGCACTGAGTCTTTCCAATACCAGGGGTTACTACTCCATTCTTTTTGGACACCATTTAATTTGTGGATTATGTCCTGGGTATTCAGTTTCGAGGCTAATATCCACTTATCAGTGAGTGCATACCATGATTAATGTTTTGAGACTGGGTTACCTCACTCTGTATGATGTTCTCCAGCTCCATCCAGTTTTTCTAAGAATTTCATGAATTCATTGTTTCTAATGGCTGAATAGTACTCCATTGTATAAATATACCACATTTTTTGTATCCATTCCTCCGTTGAAGGACACCTAGGTTCTTTCCAGCTTCTGGCTACTACAAATAGGGCTGCTATGAACATAGTGGAGCATGTGTCCTTATTGCATGCTGAAGAATCCTCTGGATATATGCCCAGGAGTGGTATAACAGGGTCCTCAGGAAGTGACATGCCCAGTTTTCTGAGGAACTGCCAGACTGATTTCCAAAGTGGTTGCACCATCTTGCAATCCCACCAGCAGTGGAGGAGTGTTCCTCTTTCTGCACATCCTCGCCAACACATGCTGTCTCCTGAGTTTTTGACCTTAGCCATTCTGACTGGTGTGAGGTGAAATATCAGGGTTGTTTTGATTTGCATTTCCCTAATGACTAATGATGTTGAACATTTCTTAAGGTGTTTCTCAGCCCTCTGAAATTCTTCATGTGAAAATTATTTGTTTAGCTCCATACCCCACTTTTTAATGGGGTTATTTGTTTCTCTGAGTTCTACTTTCTTGAGTTCTTTGTATATATTAGATATTAGCCCTCTGTTGGATTTAGGGTTGGTGAAGATCCTTTCCCATGATGGTTAGGAACATCTCCCGCTGAGGCTAGACCAGGCAGTCTTCTGCTCTATATGTGTTGGAAATCTTGTAACAACTAAGGTATGCTGCCTTGTTGGTGTTTCAGTGTCTGAGAGATCTCAGGGGTCTGAGGTTCTTTATCTGGAATGAGATCCTACATCTAGACTCACTTTTCCAAATTTGAATAGCTTATTAAATAGCCTTGACTCATATATATTTACTCTTTTCACCATCTCTTCCTTTTTGAGAAAACATCATGACACTATTTACAGTTCTTTTTTCTCATAATAAAGAAATTGATACCTTTCATTGTTATTACCCAATACTAGAAATCAGATTCTTCCTATATGTGGTTACTTTTATTTCACCGATTAATAATACAAATATGAGTGTTATAACATGAGTTGCTTTTTTTACATGTAGTAGAGTATCTATAATAATTATCTGAATATAATATGGAACATTGAGAAAATATTAATATAGTTTTAAAAAGAATAATTTTCTGATTCTTTGAAAAATATGAAATGATAATTTTTTAGTATTAGAAATAATGAAACAAAAAAGGAAAAATATCCACTATCACCTACCATCATCCTTTAAGGTAGCAAAATTATTTGACAGATATATGGGTAGCTCCATTTTAGGAAATACCTATCTGTAAAGAAAATCTCATGAGAGAGTTATATAATTACTAAGTGTACATGATAAATTAGTGCTCATGTAAAGGCTTATTTACAGAGTAAAGACTAGAAAGTATGATTGAATAATAAATTCCAAAGCCTAAAAAAGATTAAATTAAATGATATCTCTGTTTCAGTGTAATGGTTTTGATCTCTTGGAGAACAATAGCATAATGCTGGCAGAAGTATCAAATTTAAAATATCAGGAGTTTGAATGTTAATAATTACATTGTAACCATGTAAAGTCAGAGCTCACAGTCTTGTTTGAAGTTTAATTAAAATGTGATTATAAGCCTATTACTTTTAACATAATTCTTTAAAAACAATCATTTACAAACCAAGTTCTTGCAAACAAAATAAATTCTTTATTTTCCAGATTTAACATGTCTAAGGACAAAGGATTAATAAATTGCATACTTTTGGTTGGTATTAAAAGTAAGTCCTTTTTTTGCATTTTCAAGTTTGTAGTGCTCCTTGATTTTTCTCTATCTTCAAAGTTACATATATTAAGCTAAGTCTTTCCTAAATAATTATTTTTTCAGATGTTGAGATGATATGCCTCTGTGTTTCCTGTACAAGAAACATATATTTATGTTGTGTTAGTAGAAATAATTCAGCATAAATGTCCCTTTTACAAGTCAGGTGAAATTTTGAAAGATGGATTGGTGGTTCTGAATATCTCTTCCAGAAAAGCTGAGCTTTAATACTAGCATCCACATCAGCTGTCTCATGCCTACCTATAACTCAAGATCCTTGGGATTGAACACCACTGGCCTTTGAAGATATTAACACTTACAACAAGATACCACTATACACTCAAACAGATATAATTAAAAGTTAAATAAAGGGAAATTTTTAAAAATTAGGCAATTAGTTGCCCAATTTCATCTGCTGCCTCAAATTCATTTTCTCATTTAAACTTATGCATGTACAAGACATTTGATTTTGAATAGAGATAACTTCTCCATGGCACTGTGAGAATGGAGAGAACAGTTAGCTTTATTTTGAAAATATCATTTCAGATTTTATGTGAAGAAAGACCAAGTACTTCTTTCTCAGCCTGCTTATCCTTTGAGTATAGGAAGGCAACTGATTTGAGGAATGGATACAGAAAATGTGGTATATTTACACAATGGAATACTACTCAGCAATTAGAAACAATGAATTCACAAAATTTTTAGGCAAATGGTTTGATCTGGAAAATATCATCCTAAGTGAGGTAACCCAATCACAAAAGAATAAACATGGAATTCAATCTCTGATAAGTGGATATTAATTAGCCCAGAAGCTCTGAATACCCAAGGCACAAATCACATAACAAGTGACTCCCATGAAGAAGTATGGAGAGGGTCCTGATCCTGGAAAGGATTGATCTAGCATTGGAGGGGAATATAAGGACAGAGAAAAAGGAGGGAGGTGATTGGAGAATGGATGGAGAGAAGAAGGTTTATAGGACATATGGGGAGGGGGGATCTGGGAAAGGGGAAATCATTTGGAATACAAACAAAGAATATAGAAAATAAAAATATTTATATAAAAAAGAAAGACCAAGTACTTTATTAGCTATGAAATGACATTCATAGCATATAAACAAATACATTTTCTTGAAAACAGAAAAAGTAGTAGCTTATATATAATTAATATTTGAGCTTCATTGTGAAGTTAAAGTAAAAAAAAACTTAGGTTTAATATAGAGTATGATTACAAGAAAAAAATCAATAGTAGATCTTAACAGTGGGTAGGGAAAATAGCAAAATAACATTTCTGGAAAAGAACTTGTAGAGCATGCAATAGGGAAGTGAGTTAAGAGTGCTTCCTCTACTTGAAGAAGTCCTACGTTCAATTCCTTGCACCCATAGCAGGTACAACCCTCCTTGTCTCCAGTTCTGGGAGATCTTGTGCCCTCTTCTGGCATCCATAGGCAGAAGACACACATGTAGTATATACATATGTGTACTCAAGCAAAAGTTCCTACAAATTGTGGTTGTTTGACTAAGAATGGGCTCTGAAGTCCCATATATTTTAATGCTTAGCCATCAGAGAAATGTTTGAGAATGATTAGGATATGTGGCAACAGTGGATGAAGTGTGTAACTGGAAATAGCAGTTAAGGTTTCTATAGCTCATATTAGGCCCAGTGTTGTCTCTGCCTACAGGTCAGGATGTAGAACTATTAGCGTCTCCAGTACCATGTATACCTGCATTCCACAATACCCCCACCATAATGATAAAAGACTAAATTATGAAACTGTAAGCAATCCCAAAATTAAACACATTTTTTCCTAAGAGGCAGAATAGTCATGGTGTCTCTTCAGAACCATAGAACACTAAGAAAAAAATAAAACAAAAATTTAAAAAGTCAATTTAAAGTGAATAGTGAGGTGAGAGAGATGGTTAGGAATTCTATAGTCTTATATTGTCTCAGTCATGTAATATGTCTGTGACTCTGAAACTATAAATTTATTTCCCAGTGGTTCTCTAATACCACTATAGGTTAGGGGTAATGGTCAGATGAGTTGACCTTTGGGTAAAAAAAAACTTAGTAGTGTATTCTTGCTTAAATAATTTTTCAGAAGTGCTGATCTTGTCAATAAATGACAGAATACTGTGAATCTCAAAATAATTCCCTTGAAAGTGAAATAGAGAATTTTCCTTGTTATTCAAAGAGTGAAGCTAAACCAAAATATCTGAATTTCCCACCCTGTGCTCTCAGCAACATGGTAAGTATAGTTTTTGTTTTCTAACCACGGTGTTCATTACTATGGAAATTTGTGCTTTTGTGTGTAGGTTTTGGTACGTTGCAATTCTCTATAAATGTTCTAGTAACTTAATGATAGCATTTTCCTTGTGATTTCACTTTACACACAGATCACAATGTTTTTGAGATTTTCATTTCCATAGTATTTTTGCTGAAACTTTTGAGAACACTGAGTCAAATTTTACTCATAAGGTTTTAGGTCTTTTAATAATGAAATATATCTACTAGAAGCTCAATTTATGAATAAATGGTATGCATTTGTCTCAAAGTTTCAGAAACAACAATTCAGTATTAATGAGAGTGTTCTTGACTATGACTCATAATATTGGGAGTTTATGTGTGAAGAATCAATCACAACAAAAGACAAAAAATAGAATTCCCTAATCTACAATAAAAGCATACCCACAGGTGACACAGGAACCACATACTAGGGACTTTTTAAAATGCCAAATATCAATGTCATAAGGAGTAGCAAATATCTATCATGTTAAAATTATGCTTCTAGTTTTCTAAATGCTGGTACATTTAGCTTTATTAGTATGAAATCACTCTTTTGCAATTTCTGTAAAGACTCCAATATGTTTTTGTCCTTAATTTATATATATATATATATGAACATATATAGTCAGGTTGTTTCATAAACCATACTTGGAATGACAACATATCTGTAAATATTTTCAGCTTGTGATTTGTTGATATGGACTGAGCTTCATTTTTTTCTTACAGGAATTTGAATTGTGGATGTTTTTAATTGCTTCTTAACATTGTTATTTCTTGTGATTATATCTAGCATGGACTTTCTCTCTGATAAAGCAACATATATGTGATGAAGTCATTGATGAAAGTTGAGAAAGAAGCAAATGAAACCCTAACTATGCTGAGAGCTATAAATATCCCTCTATCAGAAACAGACAGAAAATCACTGAGAGCATAAATGAACTGAACTACAAAAGCAGTCACCTATATAGAATGAGTCTCAGTAGACTGGGAATCAGTAGAGTGAATAACAACAAAACACACATTCTTCTTATGGTTTAGTTCTTAGTCATTAAAGATATCTAAACAGATTTAAAATATAAAAGTACCCAGCATCTGATCTCAGATTACAGGGAAATTAAATTAGAAATCAATAATGAAATGCTAGGGAAATTCAAAGGTATCTTGACATTTAACAACACAGTTTCCAATAATATATTACTTCAAATTCTTAAGGTATAATTAAATGAATATTGATCTAAATGAAATCATCATACAACTTATCAATTTCTGGGGAAGGATAGGCCAGGCATAATGGTATGCACTTTTAATCCAAGCAGGAAAAAACAGAAGAATGAGGATCTTTGAGAGGTCTTGGGTAGCAGAAATCTAAACATTATGAGTTCTAGGCCACTCAAAATTACGTAGTAAAATACCCACTTCATAAAAATAACTAAGGTAAAGAGAAAGAAAAAGAAATTGAAGAATGATAACCAAAATATAGAGAGATATATTTTATTTGAATACAAATATTAAGTTACACTCATGGTATGCACTCACTGAAAAATGGATATTAACCTAGAAGCTTGGAATACCCAAGACACAATTCACATATCAAATGATGCCCAAGAAATAGGAAGGAATAGCCCTTGGTCCTGGAAAGGCTCAGTGCAGCAGTATAGGGGAATACCAGTATAGGGAAGTGGGAAAGGGTTGATTAGGAAACAGGGGGAGGGATGAGGGCTCATGGGACTTTTGTGGAGAGGGGAATCCAGGAAAGGGAAATTCACTTGAAATGTAAATAAAGAATATATAGAATAATAAATAAATAAATAGAAAATTAGAAACAAAAGCCAGATAAATCTGAAGATGAAAACAGTTAAATCTAGTATTCAGAAATAAACTTATAGCAAGTGTCAATTAAATTAAAAAGAGAAAATCAATAGAGATGCAATGAACTCAGCACTAGTTTCCTGTATCTACCAATAATACCAGAAACCCTACAGTTAGACTATCTTAGATTATCACCATGTCTCTTCTCTTATAAAATACCTTAGTCATATAAAATAAAATAGTCTTTTTTTCCCTTGAGTAAAAGATAGTTTTAAAAATCCTACTACTAGGATCATATTTAATACTGAAAAATTTGAAGGCTTTCTATTATGTTCTTAGAACAAGAATGTTCTCTTTTATCACTAATTTTCATATTATCCTGAATGTTCTAACTAATGTAGCTGAGAAAAAGTTTAAATTCAGTACAGAAATATTGAGAAATATGAAATAAAACATTTTTCAAAACTTATATGTTCATTTATGTAGAAAATTTGAAAGGATAGCTAAAAGTTTCCCTTCTGGAAATGATTGCTCCTAGGAAGTTGCATGACAAAATATTTGCATGACACATGCTAAAGTCAAACACTTTCTTTTGTCCCATAAATAGCCAAATGGAATTATACATTAAAATTTAACTATAATTTATAGAAGCACTCTATCAATTAAATACTTCGAAGTAAATCTAATAACACATTATTGTGTTTACAGAAAGAAAACTTAAAGAATGTGATGACGAAAACCGAAAAACAAACAACAGTAAACAAATTAATAAATAAACAGATATTCTATATTTGTAGTCAGAAAGATACAACATCATCCCGATTTGAATTCCTATTCATGCTCAAACTCAATACATCCTACATAAAAATCCTGGGCATATACCCAGAAGATTCCCCAGCAAGTAATAAGGACGCATACTACACTATGTTCATATCGACCCTATTTATAATAGTCAGAGCTTAAAAGAACCATGATGTCCCTTAATTGAGGAATGGATACAGAAAATATGGTAAATTTATACAATGGAATACTACTCTGCTATTAAAAACAATGAATTCATGAAATTCTTAGGCAAATGATAAGCGGATACTAGCCTAGAAGCTCTGAATACCCAAGATACAATTCACATTTCAAATGATGCCCAAGAAGAAGGCAGGAGCAGGCCCTGGTCCTGGAAAGGCTCTATGCAGCAGTGTAGGGGAATACCAGGACAGGGTAGCAGGAGGAGGTAATTGGGGAACAGGGGGAGGGGAGAGGGTTTATGGGACTTTCAGGGAGGGGGAACCAGGAAAGGAGAAATCATTTGATATGTAATTAAAGTATATATCTAATAAAAAATTTAAAAATGTCAGCAAACTCATCTGTAGGCATTGATAAAATGATTATAATACGTACCTGGAGGCAAAAAGTCCCACAATGGCCAACATAGTACATAAGAAGAGACATTCAGGGCATAGTGTCTATGTACTTGAATTCAAAAATAAGGAAAGACAAAGCAAAGGATATCAGTACCACAAAGGAAAGAATATCAATTATATTGGCTAACATAAAAAATTGGAAACAAATGTTGGAAACGAGAATTGAAGCAGAAGATGCAGTCACTTGTCTTTTTCTTCTCACTGGACACACTTGATTTAAACATTTTAAGATTGTTCTTTTAATTATTCAGGCCAGAAGTAATTTAAAAACCCCATTTTCTTCTCAAAGTAACTTTTAGAAAGTACATTAAAAATTGAGGTTTGAAGGGAAGATAATGACTTAGAAAGGTGTAAGAAGAAAAATATCCACAAATCAGTATGATAGATGAAATTATATTTCTAAAAATGGTTGACAGAATTTGGGAAACATACTTCTTTAAAAGTTTCAGATTTTTCCTCACATTCTTTAACCTAACCTATACTCTTCATACAAGAATGACTACATATTTAAATTTAGGGCCCATGGAGAAGGTTCATGTGTGATATTGCTTCCTTTGAAAATATGATGTCCTGTGTTCACATTGCCAGGACTGAAGTAAATCTCAAGAAGGACTGCATATGATTGTACCCGAAACACTCTTGGCTAGTGAAACTCAAATCCTGAGTTCACTGACCAGCTAGGATAGCAGAAAAAAAAATGAACTCTGGGTTCAGTGAGGGACCCATCATACCTGTTTCTCTTTCTATTACTGTGATTAAATATAAAGGCAATTTGTGTGTCTGCATGTATGTTTGTGATGAGAGAGAGAGAGAGAGAGAGAGAGAGAGAGAGAGAGAGAGAGAGAAGCAATTGTGAGACAAAAGATTTATTTTTTTCTCAAAGCTTAAGGGTACAGTTTTAACATGTCAGGAAAGTAGAAGAGGCTGGATCCTGAAGCAGTAATAATATCACAGCCACAATCATGGAGAATATCATATCCTGGTGAATGTATACCATCATTGAATGCATGCTGCTGCTTAGTTCCCTTTTGCCACTTATGTAGACCAGGATCCCAGGTAGGGAATTATGCCCTCCACAGTGAAAAACAAAACAAAACAAAACAAAACAAATCTTTCCATCTCAATTAAAGCAATCAAGAGAATCCCTGATTGGCATGTTTAAAAGTCATGCCCTAAAGTCATCTCCCAGAAGATTGTAGATTCTTCCAAGTTGACAGAAAAACAACATCATCATCAACAGCAACAACAACAAAATATTTTATCTCCAGATAATAAGTTGTAGAGAGATGTAATATATTCAAAATTGTGTTTTGTCAGGCTCTGCATGGATGTGCATAGGTACAAATGGGCACACACACCTGCACATTTATCGTAAAGCATCAAGAGCAAGGGAAACATACACACAGATGGAGAAGAAGGGAGGGAGCAACAGAGGGAGAAGGATAGAATACAAACATTAAGAAAAACCTGTTATTTTAATATACTTAAGACAAAGGATTTGAAAGAAAGTCCATTCTGTCCTTCACTCTCAATTCACTAGACACCAAATTCTTGGTCATGACAAAAATCATAGCCTATCATTCTTAACTTTTTCCATAGAGACTTATAAGTCTTTAAATATGAAAATCACTTTCCCTCAGGAAGTAGCATGTAATAGGGGCAAAATGAAAAACAATATATTTGACAGTAATATTTTAACAAGAGAGATATGATATATTCAGTCTTCCACATTTAGAAATACAGGTGATGATTGTTATATGTTCTGAGCCAAAGAATTTTTAGTAGCTTGAAACTGACCTGTGATTCTATGGAGAAAGGAAAGAAGTTTAGGCTCCTCAACACCTAAAACTTTATGTTCACAGTTTTGTCATGTTCAGGAATTTCATGTCTAGTAAAGTGAGAGTGAAGGACAGAATGGTCTTTCCTCAATTCCTTGTTGTATTAAGTTTACCAAAATAACAGCAGTTGTTTGTTTTCTTAAAATGTTCATATTCTTTCAGATAATTTTAATGCTATTTTTTCAGCTCCATGTACTAAATAGATCACTCTAGCCCATATTCTCTTTTTGTGAATATAATTTATTTTAAGTAAAAGTACAGTAACAATAGAATTCTAATTCTTAACTTTCAAAAAGTAGATGACAGTTCAAGTTTTAAAGTATAGTTTAAAAAATAGTTTTATTTTATATGTCTTTTGCATATATGTATGAATATATGTGTGCTTCATGAACATAAAACCAGGAAAGGGGATAAAATCTACTGAAACTTTAAATATTAATGGTTGTAAGGCACTATGCGGGTGGATAGAACTGAACACAAGTCCTCTGAAAGAATAACGATTTTTAACTACTGAGCCATAGCTCTAGACCCAAATGGCACGTTTTAAAATAGCTTGTCAATGAAGAGAGCACCCATACAAAGAAACATATTTAAACTATATCCCTTAGCTTCATTTCTATTTTCTCTATGTTTCAATTGTTGTCCATCAAATACCTCTTGAAAAAGTAATCTTTTCCTTCTCATGATCTCTGGAAATACATACCTGGCAGTAATGTTTCATAACGATATTTATATAAAAACTTAATGAAGAGTCTGGTATGGCCAACATATGTCCCTTACTCAAATAAGGTTAAATAACTTGGATGGATAATATAGAAATACAGCATTGACTAAAAGTAAAGGAGATTTAGATGATCTATTTTCTTCTAGTCTTTAATATCAGGTTTTCTTTGAGCCATAACTCAAATAAGATCACTATGATTGAATACCTGTAAGGTTTCCGTTCTTTCAAAAATGTTAAATTTCCAAAGTAATGAGTGTCTCCAGAATTGACTGTGTACTCTGTCCTTTTATTATAAAGTGTAGCTACCCTTTATAATAAATGAAAGATAACTGACTCTTAAGATTCAAACACTAATATAATATATATGGTGAGCAGTTTCCACTCAATCATTAATTTCTACTCTAGATAACACTAATAATCATATAACTCAATGTTGTAAATTAATTCTTATAAAGAAATGCTTTATGAGTTAAAGCACAATGTGATGGTCATCAGCCTTTTTTATGTTTTCTATTAATAGTCTCCATTCATTTTTAAAGTACTTGGGTTAGCATTTTTTGCTAACTCTTTAGTTGAGGTTAGTAAAGGTTTGAAATATAGCTAATTTTTTCTGTTGCTATCATCATGTCCTACAGTGATGTTCTGATAAATTGGGTCATAGTTTCCTCTTTTGCAAATATTCATATGATTTTTATATATAATTTCTGGAGATACATAAAATGTCCAAGTTAAAATGGTAACATAAGACATAGGTCAGTGCTGCAATAAAATTTTGTTGTAGTTCTACATCTAGACCCTTCTGTTCTCATAAATTGCATTTTCTTTCTTGTTTTTTTTTTTTTTTGCAAATATCTAATTCAAATTTGTTGGAGTAGTCTGATTTCCTAAACTGTATATATGTAATTCATTGCTATGAATAGGTAATGTGTATTGGACACTTATTACCAGTTACATTATTAAAAATCCCATGCTTCATTTTAATTTTCTTTGAATACTTTGAGAAAATTGATGTAGTAACTAAAGAATTAATAACTAGTTTACAGATGACAAAGTGCAGTTGTATAGAGGATAAGATCCTTCTGAAACACAAGTTTTAAGTAACTATTCCAGGCCTCAATTTTATATGTTCCTCTATTCAAGTTTCAACTTTATATCAACAGAAAAATACAAAATTAGAAAAGTCAATTCCCCAAATAAAAATCATGTACAGTTTCCAAAGGGAAGTAAAAATGATAAATATTTTAGTAAAGACGAATAATGCATTCATGAGAACATATAAAAACTAATAAAAAACAATCAATTCAAAATTGATTTTATACTACAATAAGAGAAAGTACAATATAGGAAGCCAAAACTAATAATAGAGCACATTTGATCTTTTTTCCCTCACAAAGCAAGTACTCTAAATAGAGATAGCTACTGGCTTTATTTAGTATTTCATTCAAATCAGGTCAAAGGTGTTCTGTCTTCTTTTATGTCTTCTCATGCTGCCTAATCAGGTATTGCAAGATTGTTGTGAAAGTTCTTACTTATCTGTAATTACGTCTGAAAAAGAAAAAAAAATAGATAAAAAGAAAGGTCAGTTCTAGTGGTTTCTGAAATCTTTTTTTTATGTAGAAAAAGATTGTAGTTACCCGAGCAAGTCTGGGAAGTTATGTTATTTTGTTGGATATGTTGCTTTGATAAACAACATAAGAGTTCTACTTATAAAAATTAGGAAGTGCTTCTTGTGAGTATGTAAAAAATAAACAGGATTAGCTATTTGACATTGCATCTCAAACTAATAAATAATATAACTAATATATTTTGCTCTTTATTTTTTTAATATATTTGACTCCAAACTCTAGAATTACATAGTGAGCATCATAGAACAGTTCTTTATTAGAAGCTGAGAGCAAACTCCTAATGTGCTGTGTTCAATATTGGCATCAACTATCTCTCCTGTGGGCCATTTATCCTTTTTTTCTATTCACTCATCTAGATTCTCAATCCCACATTCATAATCTTTATAAGACCATCAATCAAGTACTCCATTAAGTTATGCATACAACCTACATGGATTACATGAAATTTCTTCTTATTTAGCTTTCACTTACTTAGCCAATCTTGCATAGCACTGTTGTTAGAAACATGAATGTTATATAATCAAAAGTTTATTTCTTTTTTAAAACATATTTATATTTCAAATTGTATCCCCCTTTCTCATTTCCCCTCCACAAACCCCTATCTCCTCCCCTTCCAATTGCTTCTATAAGGGTGCTCCCCTACCAACACACTCCCCTCTCACCTACCTATCATTCCCCCATAGTGGAACATTAAGCCTTCAAAGAACCAAGGGCCTTCCCTCCAACTGATGCCAGATAAAGCCATCCACTGCTATATAAGCAGCTAGAGCCATGGGTCACTTCTTGTATCTTGTTTGGTTGGATGTTTAGTCCCTAGGAGCTCTGGGGGTTCTGGTTGGTTGTTATTTTTTCTCCCTATAGGACTGAAAACCCCATCAGCTTCTTCATTCCTTCTGCTAACTCCTCAATTGAGGTCTGAGTGATCAGTCTGATGGTTGGCTGCAAGCATTTGCATCTATATTAATCAGGGTCTGGCAGAGCCTCAGGAGACAGATATATCAGGGTTTTGCCACCAAGCACTTCTTGGAATCACAAATAGTATCTGAGTTTGGTGTATGCATATGGGATCTAGCCATAGATCAAGATAGCCACTTGAGAAGTCTCTGGGAATACTTTCTTTCAGTCTCTGCACCACTCTTTGTCCCCATATTTCCTTTAAACAGGAGTAATTCTGGGTTAAAATTTTTGAGATGGGTGTGTGGCCCCATCGCTCAAACAGAGATAGTGCCTGATCTCTGGATATGGTCTTTTCAATGTCTTACTCCCCTTTGTTGGGTATTTCAGCGAATATCATCCCTGTTGAGTACCAGGAGCCTCTTGCTTTCCTGTCATCTGGAACTTTATGGTGGCTATCCATAGTACTCCATCCTCCATGATACCCACCTGTTTCAGCTTCCTGATCCTCTGTACAACACCCTTGTCTCCTCCCATAACTAATCCTGCCCCACTTCTTTCCAGCCCTCTCCATTCTTCCTGGCAACAGCCTCCCAACCTCTAACTCCCATGATTATCTTGTTTCCCATTCTAAGTAGGACTGAAGCATCTACACTTTGGTCTTCCTTCTTCTTGAGCTTCATGTGGTCTGTGAGTTGTATTGCGAGTGTTCTGAGCTTTTGGGCTAATATCCGCTTATCTTTGAGAACATACTATATGTATTCTTTTGTGACTGGGTTATCTCACTAAGGATGCTACTTTCTAGTTCCACCAAATTGCCTTCAGGAAAGAGCCTCTCAGGAGACTCTAATTAGCAAGTACTTGCTGGCATCCACAGTAGTGTCTGGGTTTGGTAATTTTATATGGGATAGATCCCCAGGTGTGTTAGTCTCTGAATGGCTGTTCCTTCAGACTATGCTCCACACTTTGTGACTATATCTCCTCCTATGGGTGTTTTGACCCCCCTATTAAAGAAGGACCAAAAATATCTAAATTTTGGTCTTCCTCCTTGAGCTTCATGTAGCCTGTAAATTGTGTGTTGGGTATTCCAAATTTCTGGGCTAATATCCACTTATAAGGGAGTGCATACCATGTGTGTTCTTTTGGGATTGGGTTACCTCACTCAGGATGATAGTTTCTAGTTTCATCCATTTCTCTTCAAATTTCATGAAGTTGTTGTTTTTAATTGCTGAGTAGTACTCCATTGTGTAAATGTACCATATTTCTTTATCCATTCCTCTGGTGATGGACATTTGGGTTCTTTCCAGCTTCTGGCTATTATAAATAAGGATAGTATGAATGTAGTGGAGCATGTGTCCTTGTTATATGTTGGAGCATCTTTTGGAGTATATGCTTAGGACAGGTATAGCTTGGTCCTCAGGTAGTACTATGTCCCATTTTCTGAGGAACCACAAGACTGATTTGTACAGTGATTGTACCAGCTTGTAATCCCACCCATAATTGAGGAGTGTTCCTCCTTCTCCACATCCTTGCTAACATTGACTGTCACCTGCGTTCTGATCTTATCCATTCTGACTGGTGTGAGGTAGAATGTCAGGGTGGTTTTGAATTTCATTTCCCTGATGACTAAGGATATTGAGTATTTCTTTATGTGCTTTACAACCATTCAATATTCCTCAGTTGGGAATTCTTTGTTTAGCTCTGTAGCCCATTTTTAATAGGGTTATTTGTTTTTCTGGAGTATAACTTCTTAAGTTCTATGTGTATATTGGATATTAGCCATTTACAGGATGTAGGATTAGTAAAGATCTTTTCCCAATCTCTTGGTTTCCAATTTGTCCTCTTGACAGCATCCTTTGCCTTACAGAAGAGTTTTAATTTTATGAAGTCCCATATGATGATTTTTGATCTGAGAGCATAAGTCATTGTTGTTCTCATCAGGAAATTTTCTCCTTTGCCCATGTGTTCGAGGCTCTTTCCAACTTTCTTTTCTATTAGATTCAGTGTGTCTGGTTTTATGAGTTGGTCTTTGATCCTCTTGGAATTGAGTTTTTTTACAAGGAGACAAGAATGGATCAGTTTCTGTTCTGCTATATGCTGACTACCAGTTGAACCTACACCATTTGTGGAAAATGTTTTCTTTTTTATTTTTCCACTGGATGCTTTTAGATTCTTTGCCAAAGATCAAGTAACCATAGGTATGTGGATTTATTTCTGGGTCTTCAATTCTATTATAGTTATCACTGCCTATCTCTATACCAATACTACATAGTTTTTTATCACTATTTCTCTGTAGTATAGCTTGAGGTCATGGATCTTGATTTCCTTCGAAGTTCTTTTATTGTTGAGAATAGCTTTTACTGTCTTTAGTTTCTGAATATTCCAAATGAATTTACAAATGGCCCGTTATAACTCTGAAAAATGTTACATCATTTGTGACTATTGTGAAGTGTGTCACTTGATTAATTTTTTCTCATCACATTTATCCTTTGAGTATAGGAAGGCAACTGATTTTTTTGAGTTAATTTTATATCCGTCAAATTTGCTGAATTTGTCAGGTTTAGAAGTTCTCTGGTGGAATTTTGGGGGTTACTAAATTATACTATCGTGTCATCATCGGCAAATAGGAATATTTTGACTTCTTCCTTTCCAGTTTGCATCCTTTTGACTTCCTTTTGTTTTTCTAATTGCTCTGGCTAGAACTTCAATTACTATACTGAATAGAAAGGGGAAGAGTGGGCTGCCTTTTCTAGTTCCTGATTTTAGTGGGAATACTTTAAGTTTCTGCCAATTCAGCTTGATGTTGACTACTAGTTTTCTGTATATTGCTTTTACTATGTTTAGGTATGGGCCTTGAATTCCTGATATTTCCAAGACTTTTAACATGAAGGGGTGTTGAATTTTGTTACATGCTTTTTCATCATCTAATGAGACATTCATGTGGTTTTTTTCCTTTGAATTTGTTTATATTGATGTTATATTTATGTTGATGGATTTTCATATATCAAACCAAGCATGAGTGCATATGATGAAGCCTACTTGATCATGTTGAATGATCATTTTGATGTGTTCTTGAATTCAGTTTGGGAGAATTTTATTCAGTATTTTTGCAATGATATTCATAAGGGAAATTGGCCTGAAGTTCTCTTTCTTTGTTGGGTCTTTTTGTGGTTTAGTTATCAGTATAAATGCAGATTCATAGTAAAACTTGCACAGTGTTTTCATTTTGTGTAATAATTTGAAGAGTATTGAAATTAAGTCTTCTATTACTGTCTGATAGAATTATGCACTAAAACCATCCGACCCTATGATTTTGTTTTGTTTTGTTTTTTTTTTTTTTTTTGTTTGGAGACTTTTAATCAATGCTTCTAATTCCTTAGGAGTAATTGGACTGTTTAGATGGTTTATCTGTATCCATGTAGAAAATCCTCTATTTCATTTTGATTTTCCAGTTTTGTTGAGTGTAGGTTTTCATTGCAGGATCTGATGATTTCCTGACTTTCTTAAAATTCTTTTGTTATGTTTCTTTTTTCATTTGTGATTTTTTAAAAAATTTTCCAGCCTTTTACTTTGACTCAGTGACTGTCATTGTCACTGAGGTGTGTTTTCAGTATGTATGCTGCAAAATTCTTGGTCCAGTTTAGGTATCCTGTTTGTTAGCCTATGTCTTTTTATTGAGGTATTGAGTACATTGATGTTGAGAGATATTAAGTTTCCTTCCTTATATTGTTGTTTCCTGCTATTTTTTTTGCTTGATATGAATTATGTTTGTGTAATTTTCTTCTTTGGAGTATGCTGTGAAAAGATTAATTCTTCCTTTTACTTGGGTGTAGTTTCTTCCCTGTGTTAGTGTTTTCTTTGTATTTTCCTCTATAGGGATGGATTAGTAGAAAGATAGTTTTTTCCCTCTCTGTATTTCTGCCTTTTTTTTTTAACAACAAGCCCCTCTCTCTCTCTCCCTCTCCCTCTCTTCCTCTCTCCCTCTCCCTCTTCCTCCTTCTCTCTCTCTCTCTCTCTCTCTCTCTCTCTCTCTCTCTCTTGTGTATGTGTATATGTGTGTGTATGATGTGTAGATCTTCAATTCAATTCTCATGATCAATGTGTCATTTTTTATGCTAATACCATGCAATTCAGGATTCATTTGACAATACGTTTTTGTTGTTGTTGTTGTTTGGTTTAGTTTGGTTTGATTTTTGTTTGTTTGTTTTCCCACATAAAGTTGAGAGTTGTTCTCTCAAAGCCTGTAAGAATTGTACTGGGATTTTGACTGAGGTAATTTTGAAACTTTAGACTTTTTCTTGTAAGATGACTGACTATCTTTGTTAATACTGCTGATCCATGAGTGTGTATAATCATTCCATCTTCTGATATAATTTTTCAATTTCTGTCTTCAAATATTTGTACATTTTATCATGCAAGTCTTTCAGTTCTGTGGATATAGTTACTCTAAGATATGTTAGGTTCTTTGAGGCTGTTGTGACAAGTGTTGATTTTCTGATTTCTCAGTCCTTTTATCATGATATATTATAGGCCAACTAATTGATACTTCATATTCTTTGGGACTATCACAATAGATGTTGATTCCCTGATTTCTTTTCGGTTTTATTAGATATCTGTTTTATTTACATTCCAAATGGTTTCCCTGTTCCACATTACCCCTCTGAAAATCCCTTATCCTATCATCCTCCCCCTGCTCCTTCCAATTTCCTCACTTACATTTCCCTATTCTTGGGAATCTAGTCTTCATAGCACCTGTGGTCTCTCACTGATGTCTGAAATGGTCATCATCTTCTACATATGTAGCTGGAACCATGGGTTCCTCCATGTGTACTCTTTTGTTGGTGGTTCAGCCCCTGGAAGTTCTGAGACTACTGGTTTGTACATATTATTGTTGTGCTAAACAAGAAATTCTCAATTGAGGAAATTCAAATGGCTCTAAAGCACCTAAAGAAATGTTCAAGATCATTAGTTATCAGGAAAATGTACATCAAAACAACACTGAGATCCCACCTTACACCAGTCAGAACAACTAAGATGAAAAACTCAGGGGACAGCAGTTTCTGGAGAGGATGTGGGGAAAAAGGAACACTTCTCCATTGTTGGTGGGATTGCAAGCTGGTAAAATCACTCTGGAAATCAGTTTGGTGATTCTTCAGAAAATTAGACATAGTACTACCTGACAACCCAGCTATACCACTCCTCGACATATTCCCAGAAGATGCTCCTACATTAAATAAGGACACATGTTCCACTATGTTCATAGCAGCCTTATTTATAATAGCCAGAAGATGGAAAGACCCCAGATGTCCCTCAACAGAGGAATGGCTACAGAAGCTATGGCATATATACACAATGGAGTACTAGGAAGTTATTAAAAACAATGAATTCATAAAATTCTAAGGCAAATGGATGGAACTAGAAGTGTCATCCTGAGCGAGGCAACACAATCACAAAAGAACACACATGGTATGCACTCACTAATATGAGGAAGTTAGCCCAAAAGCTCAAAATAAACAAACTATAATTCACCAAGCTCAAGGAGGACTTAAGTGAGGGTGCTTTGTTTCCTCTAGGAAAGGGAACAAATTAGCCACAGGAGCATTAAGGGAGACAATGTATGGAGCAGAGACTGAAGTAAAGGCCACCCAGAAACTGCCCTACATGGGGATTCATCCTATAAACAGTCAATAAACCGTGACACTACTATGGATGACATGAAGTGTATACCAAAAAGAGTATGCCATGGTTGTCTCTGGAGGGGTCCTGCCAGAACCTTACAAATACAGAGGCAGATGGTAACAATCAACTATTGGACTGAGCATGGGGTCCCCAATGGAAGAGCTGGAGGATGGTCCAGAGGAGCTGAAGGAGTTTACAATACCACGGGAAGAGCAATGATTTTGGCAACGCAGATGCCCCAAGACTCCTGGACTGAACCACCAACCAAGGGGCACACATGGTTCCAGCCAAAAATATGGCAGAGGAAGGCCTTGTTTAGCATCAGTGAGAGGAATGGTCCTTTGTCAGGTAAGGGCTCAACAGAGGTGCGAACAAAGGGAAACTGAAGCAGTGGGGAGGGACTGTGTTGGGTGGAGAGACATATATGTGGAGGCAGGGGGAAGGAGGAAGGGGAGGGGTCTTATGGGGGGATATCGGGAAAGGTTTTACCATTGGCAATGTAAATGAAGATGATATTCAATAAAAAAGGACAATTCTATCATCATAGAAATCATATTTGTATATGTTTTACTTGGTATACCTCCCTATTTCAATGATTATTTTTGTTGTTTCAAAGACTTTTGCTTTGTGGAAATGTTTGTCCTGCCAAATAGTAATATATCCACATTAGAGAATAGACCACAACAAATACAAAATGTTAAATTAATTTAAATTCATTTTATGAGCTATAGCCACAGCTCATATATGTTAACATTTAAAAAATAACTGATACAGTTTGAAATTTATAGAGTAATTAAAATTACTAAATTTTATCAGATCTTTAAACATGCAATTACTAAATAGATGAAAATTTTAAGTTAAAGTCAATATCCAAGTGAAAATTACACAGTTATTTTTAAGTGGATTAGGTAGTAACTATGTTTGAGATTTTTAAATAATAATGTATCTTTTATACCTACTACTTTCAAATTTGGGAGAAAACACATGGACAAAAGGCAAACTGGGTACTGCTACAGGAAAACAAAACTTTATTTTAGAAGAGAAATATTGGCAGAATTTGACACAAATAAACACACACATTCTTACAGTTTTCTGATGTTTATAAAAAAAAAAAACACAAAATGTGGAAGTGGATTCCACAGCATCTGCTGATGCAGTTGGCTCCACCCCTACACCTGTTTCCACAATAGCTCTTATGACAGAAGTGCTTGGAAGAGGGAGCAGTTCTAGCATATACCTAATGCTTCTGGATAGAATTCTTATATACATTTTTTGGGGTGGGTCACGTTATGACAACAGGTGATACTAATTGGCATGGTCTGAGAGCTTGGAAAAAACATATTTGCATGAGGGAAGGCTTGGTGCTATTCCTATGTGACTTATGGCCAAACACCTCTCTGTGGGGGCCTATGGGACGCTATAGCTGAGACAAGAGCCAGGGTCCTAAGGGGCATGGCCAAATGTAGAACTGTAATTTAGATTCTAACCATATAACATCTGGCTGTGAACCTCTGTATCTGCTCTCATCATCCACAAGAGAGATTTTCTCTTGATGATGACTGAATAAGGCACTGATCTAGCAGAAGAGCATAATATTACTGGGAATAATTTTATTGATGTTTTGTTTAGACCCATCAGCTAACCTTAATGAAATGAAATCCTGAAAAAGGAAAATAATGATACACAGAGATCTTTGTTAAATGGCAACTTTAACTAGCACATTAATTTTTTTGTATTCTTTATTACTCATAACCATAGCCTTGTTGCCTAATATAGATTACATAACATAGTTTTTAAAATATACTCATGTTAGTACTATTTCCATTTGTTTGGTTGTCATCATTGTTGTTGTTGCTGTTCTATCCAAGTGCCTAAGCTATGGTATACATAGTTGTTAAGCACTTGATCATTAAGACTGGGATCAGTTCTGGGACTTGATCTGGCTTGAACTTGCATGGGTCTTGTGCATGCTGTGAGTTCATGCTTCTTTATTGTGTCTGGAATACACTGTTTTCTTTTATTCATCCCCCACTTTTGCTTCTTACAGTCTTTCTATTACCACTCCAATGGTCATTCTTGAGCATTGTGTGGAGACAATGTAATATAGACGGCCTGTTTAGAGTTGATCATTCTGTCATCTCTTCTTCTCTACAACTTTATCTTTTGTAAGGTTTTGTGTAATACATTTACTGTAAATAGAAGTTTTTCTGAAGAAACATGAGTGAAGCATTAACATATGGGTTTAATTATAAGTCATCAGGATACAGTTTAATACTATAACCATTCAGCAAATTAATGATAATATATTTTCCCCTATGGCCTATTACCTGACTAGCTACAGGTTGTCAGTTCAACAATATTTCCAAGTATGGATTTCATCTTTGTGATTGAGACTTATTTTCAATATGTAGGTACTTGGTTACTCTGATGATGTTCATACCACAATTGTATCAGTGGACATATATTGCTAGGCCAAACATTATTGTACTCACAGGGTTCACTGCTATGTAAGGTTGATGAATGCTGACTGAAACTGGGTGCTATCTTCTGACAGTGATCTAGATTAAACATGCATAGAAGAAAGAAGAATTTTTACATTTGCTATATGTACTTGGCCTACATGCAGTCTTGCTCCCAACTATTGTCTACTCTGCTGCTTATTTCTTGTTGATATTAGAATCAGCTTTATTGACTAAAATATGGATTGAAGAACAGTGGTTATTCATGAATCCTCCATGCATTTGCTTATGAATTGGGACTGCTGGGGCACCCAATTTCACAGAATAAATTACTATTATAGTCACAGCCTTTCCTGTTTGAACTCCAACAGAATCAAGTAGACAAATCAAATACACCCCTATTTATCTAATATCCATACTGTTATTTCTGTTCCTCTAGAGATCCTTAACAAACATAAAATGCAAAAACTTTATTATAGTTCTGAAGGTATGTATTTCTACCTCAATTTTGTAAATATAAACATATCATTTAGTCAGTCAAAGTTAAATTATCCATTTCTATGTTGATCCCTCTCCAATGAGAAATGGAAGCAATAATGTAAATTGCAATTAGATTTTATGGAACATTTATTTGAGAGCTTTGATTTTTCACACCTACAACTTCAGCATGAAAATAATGTTCATTGAATGTGAATGTAAATGTGGTCATTCTAGATTCTATGTAGTTTTCTAATACTGAGTTTCAGTATTCATCTTATGAGATAAATACCATCCCTTAGAAGCATATCCTTTAATACATATGTTGTACATTGAAATTATATTCAATTCTTTCAGAAAACTGTGTTTGATCTAGTCCTTCAATTTGATACATAGAGTAGTTCAATGCTTTTTGAGGCCAGCTGACATGGATGGTGTAGAATATTCAATACCAGTTCATTCCATAATCGTTGATCCCTTTATTCTCTTCCTTTATTTAGGTGTGATTCCTGCAGAATCGAACACAACTTCATTAGTAGGTAATTCGTAAGGAATCATGTTTTTTAATGGAATAATTGACATTGACTTTCCTACAGTTATTGCAATTCTCATTTTATTTACCCATATATTTTTCCCCATAAACTCTGTGCTCTAATGACCAAGTCTACAACAGCCTGAGGAAAATGAGTCCTTGATTGCCACTCTAACTTTACTGATCATTATGGAAATCAGGGTCTTCTGTTGTTTATCACTTAAGTACCACACTATCTGGCCTTTTGAATTTCAAACAACTTAATGGCTGTTAACTTCCCAGTCTCTCTCACCTTCTTTTATCATATATCATTCCAGGTTTAAATAGTAGAGATACAAATGAAATTGTTAGTGATTCTGGTAACATACATTATGCCACAGTTCTTATAATCTGAGAGCACAATGGTCTTCCTGGTATTTGTAGTGAAACATTATAATTGCACTACAACAACATGTCTTTTTTTTTTTTTTTTTTTTTTTTTTTAGCTCTTTCCATCCTTCAGTCTTATCAACAGAAATTTAGGAATTTAAAACTATGGAAATTAACCTTTTAAAATATAGAGATATATTCCTGCAAGGATCGTTTTCAGATATCTTCATTTACTATGCTCAATCCTGTGGTTTAAGATTATTTTATCAGGAACTTTTACCTATCTTTTCCTACATTTGATTTTATGTAATCTAATTGTCTTATAGTATATGTATGTATTTCTCTACCTCCTCCAAGTACAAGAAGATTATCTTGATTGACTTCTTGTTTGACTCTTTGTTTACTAGCCATGGTAAGCATATCTCCATTAATATATGTTTGACATTAATTATTAGTTGCTAGTAAGTAAAGAAAACAGGGCCTGGTGTCTCTGATGTCCTGATAAGGAGATTTGTGCATTCTGCAACATCCCTCAGAACAGTGTCAATCCCAACTTATACTAAGAAAGGTAAAAACATTTTCAGCTCATTCCTCAGTACATGCTAAAGAGGCTGGCTGGAGTATAGGAAACAAACAGGGTGACATTGTCTCAGCTTTCAGAATTATATAATATCCCCATTAGCACCATGACCTAAACAACATAAAATAAAAGACTGAAAGAAGCATAATGAAAGGCTAAGCACTAACAGCATGTAATAATATCTTAGAGGAAAAGCCAAAGAAGTATGGTCTTTGCATTCGAATACCTCTTGAGTTATGCAATACTCACAATTCCATCTTCAGCCTACTACTCAGTTATGTGTGGCCTTGTGTTAGTGTTGACAAAGGTTTGTTTCTTTACAATCATTCAAGACGCCTGGACTTGGCCATTAATTTATTATTAAAATCCTATAATCTTTCATTATCTTTTTATAGAAGATCAATACATCATATTAGCTTCTAGCCAAATGTATCACTGTAAGCACTAATCCTTCCCCAATTCCTTTCAAGTGTGCACAAAACAGTATTTGCTACAAAATTCCTATTCATTGACCATTTCCTCAAGTTACGACCTATGTAACTTTTGAAGTTGAGTCACAACTGCATGTCTGAATCATTTTTTATCATGTAACAACATTTTTAGTCATAGACAGATAATTCAATCCATATTCCTTTACTTATTTTCTCAAGTAATTCTTTGGACAATTTGTAAAAGACATGATAATCCTAAAAGTAGACACTATCAAAATTATATAAACCAATAGCCTATTAGCATTAACAATGATTTTCCATTTATAACTATCTTACTCCCAGGTTCCTAGAATTTTTCTGCACATTTCATATAACTAGATGCAGATGCAGTTATCATTGTAACTTATATTTTTCAAAAGTCTTAGGAAGACATATAAATGCTTTATGTCTAGAGATACATATTAATATGCTGAATTAGATTAATATTACTCATAGTGAGGTGATTACAGAAAGTTGACTTTTTCATTTTTAGTTGCTATTAATTGTAGTATTATAATTGTGTATGACACGTGTATGTGAATACTTTTAGTTCTTTTGAATATATGCCTAAGTATAGACATGCAATGTTAAAAAATAATCCTATAGTTACTTTTTGAGGAACTGTGTACTGTTTTCCAAATTACTATCCCATTTTAAATTCCTATAAGCAGACTGCAATAGATCTATTTTTTCTATAGCATTGTTACTATTTAATCTCATAGAAATTTTGAATTGTAACTATCCTAGCACTTATAAAGTACTAATTTGCTCTGGGTAATTTGGTACTGTTCTAATGTCTAATGTTGTAGAGCATGTTTTCATATGCTAAATAGTTCTGCATATGTTCTTGGGTAAATTACTATTTAGATCATAATTATTTTCAATTTTTAACAAAACTGTTCATATATTATTGCACATTTGTGTGCATTTCTATGGACATGCAGATTATGCTACATATATGGAGAGAAAGAATGGCTTGTGGAACACAGTTCTGTCTGTCCACCATGTTGATCCTGAGGATTCAAATAAAATTGTCAAGTACTTTACTAAACTACTTTATCCATTGAGCCACTTCTTGGCTAGATTGTTGACTTACTTTTTACAAAAGCTATTGGACTTACTATTATGGAATTAAAATTTTCCTTATGTATTCTAAATATAACTGATTTATCAGATCTAGAATATGTCAGAAAACTTGTGATACAGTGAGTTTACTGAATTTTTGCTATTCTGTGAAGAACGAAATTTTGATTTGATTATATATTTTTAATTTGATTGTTTTTGTATTTAACACAGTACTTAAAACAAAGCCAAAATTCATATCAAGATTTGTAGACTTTTTGTGTTAAACTTTAATAGGTCCTCAAAATTTGTGTCTTATATTAAAATATGGTATATAAGTTAGGATGCATTTAATTCAGTATTATTTTTGTGTATATACATATAATCATTGTGGTATCATTTGTTGAAAATATCAATTCTCTACTGAGTTCTCAAGGCTGTTCTGTTCATTTGGTATTTTACCATAAAATTAAGTTTATTCAGTCTTCTCCAATTCATCTGTCAACCCTAGTGCAAACTCTACATTATCATTTGTGCAATAAAATATTATTTCTAAGAACTAGGTAGAAAGTCCTTTATATTTCTTTTTTTTTTAAAGTGGTATTACACTTCCATGTTTCATGAACCTCTTTATGAATTTGAGAAATTACTAGAGAAAGTGTAAAATTTGTATTTCTAATGACAGTTCACATGGTTACATACATGATTTCTCCGAGCTCAGACACCTTAACAACATAAAATCTTGTGATGTGAAGGACGTGGCATCACCGAAAATTTTTGCATTTCTCTCATTTCCTGCTGAGCTCACAGAGACTGAGTCGCCAACCAAAATCATACATGGCACTAAAAATGCTTGAATTTTACAAGAAGTGAATGCAAAATAATCATGAGAGGTAGATATACAGAGGGAACTGGGAGCAAAGGAGAACTATTGAACTGTGGTGGGGATCAGGAGTGGGGAGAGAGGAGCTGTTGTGATGGAAGAGATCTGGGAAAGAGAATAGAAATCAGTGTAGCGGAGAATCTCTGGTACAAGCCAGAGACATTGAATGGGTGAGGCTCTCAGAGACTATGGTGGTGACCCTCGCTATGACATTTAACAGCTGGGGATAGGGAGACTGAAGTGGCTCCTCCAATAGCCAGGGGGACCTTCTAGTGGAGGGAAAGGGATATCAAACCATGCACAAAGCCTTCAACCCAAAATATGTCCTGCCTACAAGCTATGTAGAGATAAAGATGGGTCAGAAATTGACAGAACAGCCAACTAATGACTGGCAGAACTTGAGACCCACCACAAGGGAGAAATTCAACCCCTGACATTATTAATGATACTCTGCTATGCTTGTAAATAGGAGCCTAATATAACTGTGTTCTGAGAGGCTTTATACATCAGCTGATAAAAACACACGCAGAGACCCAGAAAGAAACAAAATAAAACATAACAAACAAGCAAAACCAAACAACAACAATAGCAAAATCCTTTCAGAAGAGGTCAGGGAGACTTGTGGAAGAGTGAAGGAAAGGACTGAGGGAGCCAGAAGGGTTAAGGTCACTAAAAGAAGACCTACAGAGTCAAATAGCATGGGACCATGGGGGCACACAGAGACCTAAACAGAAACCAAAGAGCATACATGGGCTGGACCTAGGCCCCTTACATTTGTAGTAGATGTGTAGCTAGGTCTTTTTTTTTTTTTTTTTTTTTGCCTGCTAATTTCGTGATATCTTTATTTTTAATAACTGAGTAGCATTTCTGATTTTTGCTATATTCTTTGTTCACATCCAAATGATTTTTCCTCTCCTGGTTCCCCCCTCCCCATAAGTCCCACAAGCCCACTTTCCTCCTCCCATTCTCCAATCAAACACTTACCACTTCTCTGTCCTGGTAATCCCCTACAATGCTGCATCAAGTCTTTCCAGGACAAGGGCCCTCTACTTCGTTCTTCTTGGGAATGATTTGACATGTGAGTTGTGTGTATTCAGAGCTTCTGGGCTAATATCCACTTATCAGTGACTGCATTCCCTGTGTGTTCTTTTGTGAATGAGTTATCTCACTTAGGGTGATATTTTCCAGTTCCAACCATTTACCTAAGAATTTCATGAATTCATTGTTTTTAATTGCTGAGTAGTATTCTATTGTGTAAATATACCACATTTTCTGTATCCATTCCTCCATTGAGGAACATCTTGGTTCTTTCCAGCTTCTGGCTATTATAAATAAGGCTGCTATGAACATAGTGGAGCATGTATCCTTATTACATGCTGGGGAATCCTCTAGGTATATGCCCAGGAGTGGTATAACAGGGTCCTCATGAAGTGTCATGCCCAGTTTTCTGAGGAACCACCAGACTGATTTCCAGAGTGGTTGTACCAACTTGCATTCCCACCAGCAATGGAGGAGTGTTCTTCTTTCTGCACATCCTCACTAACACCTGATGTCTCCTATGTAGCTTGGTCTTTGAGTGGGGTTCCCTAAAAAATGTAGCAGAGGACTCTACCTCACTCTGGTGCCTGCCTTTGGATCTCCTTCTCCAAGCTCTACTGCTTTGTCTGGCCTTAGGGAGAGAGGATAAGATTAGTTTTTGTTCTGACTTGATTGGCCAGTGTGGGTTGGTATTTGTGATTACTTACAAAGAAATGTGATATTATTTCATTTAATTGGGATAATATATATTAATTTTAATACAACTGACAATGTATTTACACCTTGACTGAAAATTCATAATTGCATATGTATCCTTCATAGTTTAAGGGTTTTGAATTTTTATTTGTTCTGAAGGTTATGGAGACTCTGTACACTCCATTCCATTAATTTTATTCATTACATTATCTAGGGTATTATATCGGTGCCCAACTTTAAATCATTTTCTCTCTACACTCAGAAAAACACATGTATG